>NW_022196905.1:200790526-200802250 GCF_008632895.1 Mastomys coucha
AAGAACAAGAACAAGAAGAACAAGAACAAGAAGAACAAGAAGAACAAGAAGAACAAGAACAAGAAGAACAAGAAGAAGAAGGAGAAGGAGAAGGAAGAAGGAAGAAGGAAGAAGAAAGAAGAAAGAAGAAAAAGAAAAAGAAAATAGAAAGAACTGACTATATCACTATAGCTGGGACAATGATGGAAGAAGAGAAAAGAGCCCTCATGCGCTGACCTGAACTCCAGAAGGTTTTTATGCTGGGAGTGGGCATCTACAGCAAGGCAGTATGTGCAGAGCCTGACAGCACTGCTGCATGCATGGACTCGCTGTGGCTCTGTGGCTGCATACAGAAGATCAAGGCAGCCCAGATCCCAGCATGGATGGGCGAGGGGCTCAGGAAGCCCCAGCCATAGCTGAGGAGCCATTGGCAATTGATGGCTGCAGGAGAGAGAGTCAGTGTTCTTCAGGCTGTAGCCCCTACAGGCTGTCCATGGTCCCTACATCCATGCACCACACAGGCTCAGTGAGCTCAAACAAAAGCAACAGCCGTACTTGAAGTTGAGGGAGAAAAGGGATGGGAAAGATATGGCGAGGAATTGAACGGAATGAGTTTGGGAAAAGTATGTTGATATGTTTATAAAATTCTCCAAAAATTAAAATAAATATGTACCATATGCAGTAATCAAGAGGTAAGCTGTAATTAGTTTTCGGAGAATAAAACTGGAAAGGAGGAAGCAATCTCCATGAAAAAATTAAATCATAAGGCGTAACTTGAACTTACGGGGAATGCTTCTTAAATGACTTGGTCTATGCTGGGTCTTGAACTTGAGACTGAGATAGAGCATCAGATAAAAGCTGAAAGGGCCATTCTAATTGTGTACTCTGTGTGTGTGTGTGTGTGTGTGTGTGTGTGTGTGTGTGTGTGTGTATGTGTGCAGTGTGTGTGTGTGAATGTAGGTATGTGTAGTGTATGTGTGCTGTGTGTGTGTGTGTGAGAGAGAGAGAGACAGACAGACAGACAGACAGACAGAAATCACTGTGTTCACAGGCACTTGTCTACTATGTTAGAGGCAAGTTGAGAAGGTCAAAGCAGGATCAGTACGATGCAAATGGTGGGTCTTGCTCAGGATGAAGCAGGAAAATTCATGGCTTTGAAGGTCAGTGGAGCTGCATGGCCACAGAATGGGAAGCTAACCCTAATAACTGCATTCTTAGGCAGATAGGATGTGTCGTTTGGGGACTCAAGTGGTTCCAAGACCATTCCCCTTTCTCAGCCATCATTTCTTTGAGTGTGCCGTTCTTAAAGTCTTGTAAAAATAATTCCATTCATTTTTTTTAAAAGGCTTTAAAGCTCGGAGTCATTTTTCTTGCATTCATTGTTCCATCTCTCTCTTTGCTGATGGATTGGACTTTCCATCTGCTTCTGTCTTGGCAGGGCGGTGACGAATGCCTCCCAAGCTAAAGTTCCTATGTCTACTGCGGGTCAGGCAAGTCGCGGGGTGACCATGGTCAGTCCTTCCACTGCCGGAGGACCTACACAGAAGCCCCAAGGCAATGGCGTGGCTGGGAATCCCAGCGTCGTCCCCACGGCTGTGGTGTCAGCAGCTCATATCCAGACAAGTCCTCAGGCTAAGGTCCTGCTGCACATGACTGGGCAGATGACAGTCAACCAGGCCCGCAACGCTGTGAGGACAGGTAAGAGGGGAAACAGGCCTCCAACGCATGAGGTGACTAAGCAGGTCAGTTACGACCGGTGTTGAGAAAGCTAGGTATGAGTTTAAAATAATTGTTACCATTTTGAAATACGGTCGAGCAAATCATATTGCTAGCATTTCTTCACCACTGCGGTAGGTACCCCTGGCAGAAACAAGCAAAGAGTGACAAAGAGATTACTTGGTAGCTAGACCCTATCACTGAAGGTCTGAGGTTGATGTAGGACATCTCAGAAGAGAGCATTTGGTGGGGCAGAGATGCCACCTTTGTGTTGGCTGTGAAGCACAGTGAAAGGACCAGTGCAAGATACACATTCCAAGATATGCCTCAGCGACCTGCTTGTTCTAACCAGGCCCTACCTCCTAGTAGCCCAGTGATGAAGTTAGCAGCCTCATAATCCAGTCACACCGCAGGACCCCCATCAGCTCTGACCAAGCCTTCCAAGGGCCGTCTTATGTCTAAACCATAACAGGCATTCTATAACTCTTGGGCACACCCTGCATATCTGTTCAAATCCAATAGATCTGAGGTATAGGAAGAATTAATCGGCTCCTAAGAATGGGGCTTATGGCTGTCGAGGTCCTGCCTCCGATCTCACTGTTCCTAGCCGTGTGATTGCTGGCTGCGTGATTCTCTGCTAAGCAGTGTGCTGGTTATTTTTTGATGAACTTAGTCACAGGCTTATTTTAGACTCGATGGGAAATCAAGTGCCTTTCTTAATTCTGCGGCATTGGAAGCCTACCAAGAATCTCAAATAACAATAGTGGAGTAAAGTGAATACATGTGAGTTGTATCCGAATGATGATGAAGAAAAGTGGGTAGTCAAGGAGAGAGAAGAGTGCTGGGCAGTGGTGGCGCACGCCTTTAATCCCAGCACTTGGGAGGCAGAGGAAGGCGGATTTCTGAGTTCTGGGACAGCCAGGGCTACACAGAGAAACCCTGTCTTGGAAAGAGAGAGAGACAGAGACAGAGAGAGAGAGGAGAGAGAGAGGGAAATTGTATCATAGGTAAAGGACTTAAGACTGGTGTGCTTTGTTGCCAAGGCGAGCCATCAGAAACTGACCCCGTGTCTCTAATGCTGTGGGAGGTTATTGTTCATAACTGAATGGCTTTGGGGAATGGTGACAGCATATCTTCCAAGTCCTCAGTAGCCTCAGCTGCTCACCTGGAAGGAAAGTAGCATCCACAGATCCAGCGAGGACTTAAGTGTGTTAAGCTCTCCTGCGTCTGTGTTCTTCATTGCAATAAATGGCAGTAGCTAGCTGCCTCTCGTGATGGTCTACCACGGTGAGGTTGAGATGGCTCACATTTTGGGAAGAGCGCTTACCAGGCCATTGACTGTGTTCCCTCCTGTCACCCGTCAGTTGCAGCACATAATAACCAGGAACGCCCCACGGCAGCAGTGACTCCCATCCAGGTCCAGAATGCCACCTGCCTCGGCCCTGCATCCGTGGGTCTGCCCCATCATTCTCTGGCCTCCCAACCTCTGCCTCCAATGGCAGGTCCTGCTGCCCACGTTGCTGCTGTCAGCATCAGTCGAACCAATGCCCCTCTGGCCTGCACTGCAGGGGCTTCTCTGGCCTCCCCAAACATGACCGCTGCTGCTTTGGAGACCGAGCCCAGTGGTCGAACCGTGAGCATCCTCCCTGGACTCCCCACGTCTCCTGAGAGTGCTGCATCAGCATGTGGGAATAGTTCAGCTGTGAAACCAGACAAGGACAGTAAGGTAAGAGCCCCTCCCTCTCCTCTCTGTTTACCCCCTGACAGTTTTTTGCCAGTGAAAGGACTCATTGTTCCAAAGCCTTTCAGGTTCTTACCATGGGCAAGTTCATGTGCCACGTGCCAAGAATACGGTGGTGGTGCAGAAACCTGGGCACTGCCCCAGCCTCATGTCTCTGTCATGTGCTTTTCTTCATTTTTAACACCCTTTGGGTTGTCAGGCCCCCTACTGGGTAATAAGGAGACCACAGGGAGTAAGGCTCAGTTAACCTCAGCTCGAAGCTTTCCAAATCTAAAGGAGGAATTTCATCTCTTCAAGTAACTTATTCTTTTATTATTGTGCTGTCCTCAAATTTTCATGTCCAGTGTTCTTGCTCTTTGACGACTCCTCTTTTAAATGTTTCTTTGACAGTTGAGAGGTTGGAAACTGTTGATCAAAAATGCTATTCTCTGGGTTAGAGAAGTGGCTCCGTAGTTAACAGTCTAGAGCCTCACTGCGCTTACACGGGACCCAAGATGACTCCACAGTGCTCAGACCTGGTGTTCACAACTGCTTGTAACACCAGTTCCAGGGGATCTGATATTCTCTTCTGGCCTCTCTTGGCATTGCATCCATATGCACACACCCATATGCACACACATGCGCGAGTGCACACACACACACACCTAAAAGATAAAAATATGAATTTTAAAAAGTTAGTTGTATAGTGCTTTCAACAACAGATCAGCAAGGTTCCTTGAGCGATAACACCTGAAATATAGGCGGACCTCATCTTTCCTCTGGGACTTGGCTTTAAATAAATATAGTAAGAAGCCATTTTGAAAAAACATCCCTGTGTTTAGGCTTGGAGACAGGTGGCTGATGCAGAGAATAAAGTTGTTGGTGATTACGCGTGGATAAAGTCTGAGTGGATGTGCCACACCTTTGGCTTTCTGCTCAGTATCTCCTGTGGTTCCCTTAAAGCCGTGGACCAGGGCTCTGAGCCACCTGGCTTTGGTGGCTGGAGAAGTTTGTAAATACAACTTTATAAGGAAATAAACTTTATAGCCTGCTGACAAGTTAATATTTAATTAACTATTAACATTAACTTTAAAAACAATTGGTATCTGCTCTGTTTATCATTAACTATGTTAAACTTGAACTCAGATGGACAAGTCCTACTTTGTGTTTTCAAAGAATAATCTTAATTGTGTGAAATGTTCAGGCTTGGGCACAGTGTCCTCCGGTCACTTAGAACAAGGCTCTTCAGTCCGTTAAGAAAATGCACTGACAGATACTGGTGGTAAGCCGAATAAGGGCCCTTAAAGATGTCCTCCTTCTGTCCCTGGACCCACCCTTACTGCTTCCTTACTAGCAACAAGGATTATGCAGATGTGAACTTATCCTTTTGGGTGGACCCAGTGTTCAATATGGGAATCTTCCTGAAAGGGGACAAGAGGACCGGGCACTTGAGATAAACATAGGTAGCTCACAGGATAAATGACAGTTGAAATATGTCAGCCACGGTATGCAGAAGGCCGAGAAACAGAAGCCAGGAGCCGTGTCCAGATGGAAGGTCTCCCTCCAAGATTTGATTTTAACATCTAGGTCCTTCTTCCCACAAAGTTTGAGGTAACTTATTTTGGTAACCACTCATATACAACATTGTCATCCCCTTTACTGTCCCTTGGTGAAAAATGACCTCTGTCCACTTTTAGGACATACCAGCAATTCCAAGTGCTGTATCTCAAGATGATGGTCTTCCCTCTGCAGTCAAAGTTCTTAATGTATCGGAGGTCTGTAGAGCATGTGTCTGTCTCCCTGTGTCCTCCCTTCATCCTAAGAACCTCTTAGAATGTCCTGAGGTATTTTCAGAACTGAGAACCCTGCTCTCGTAGGCTTTCACTTATTCCTCTTGCCACAGATTTCACATTTCCCCTCTCTCAAACCTGCTCCAGATTTGGTGTAGACCCTTCTGAATGATATTAATCCGGTAATTCCGTGGTTACCATCGCCTGCACAGACAGGCCTCCTTAGGGCTGATGTATAGCTGGGCCCAGCTCATCATATCAAGGAGGTGTTGCCAGGTGCCACACCAAGATCCGATCATTGTCACACTTCTGCTGTTATTTATCGGTCGTAAAGTCCTTCTGGAAGCTTCTCCTCCTTAGAGTGTCATTTCCGCCTGTATGTGCTTGTAAACCTTCCTTTAATGCCATCCAAGAATTTCCCAGATGGTCTGCAAATTGCTTTAGAGCAGCTATAAAGGACCACTTTAAAAAAAAAAAAAATCTGGTCAAGAAATAAAATCTTCAGCCTGCACTGAGGCCTAACTTTCTAACGGGGTGGGTCAAAGGACCACCCCTAGGAAAGTGGGCTCACCTCGAGTCACAGTAATGAGTTAGACGAGATAATAATTCCTGTAGTGAGATGCTGTTACTTTTCCATCCCAGAATTCCTGCCTCCTAGCGAGGTTCCCACAGTCTGCAGTGAGGTCACAACCGTCTGAGACTACCGCCCTTTCTAACCCCACAGAGGCCCCACTTTTCCTCCTTGGTTTTGTTTTTGTTTTTTTTTTCTGTCTCTTCTGTCTAAGTATGCATTCAATGATCCACCCGGCTTTCTTACTTGTCCCTAAAGCTTCCTTCCCTGGCTTGAGCTACTTGTCCACCACGCCTGACCTCCCAGTCAGCTTATCTCAGAGGTGTGAATTTTCCCTTCTCCCACCTGGTCTGCCTGTGTTTTCTTTTCATCTCTAATGTAGTTGCCCTCAGTCCTCTGTTAAAGTCACTTCTTAAATTCTTCTCCTCATGAAAGTAAGAACCCCAAGTGGGGAACCCAATCGCCCTGGTGTCATGTAGCAACCACAGAGGACAACCCCCCCCCCCAAAAATCCCACCTCCTGGCAACACCTCAGCTTTGAAAATTGGAGCTGAGCATACCATACCCTTCTTTGCCTATTGAACTGACCCTGATTCCAGATTCGCCCAAATTGCTCAGAAATTATTAATTGGCACTTACTTCATCTGTGTGGCGGTGACTCTGTCCTGATCTCTTCCCTTCTCCCAAGTCTGTCAGGGTTTGCCCATCCCTTCAGGTACAGAGATTTACCTTCCCTTTCATCCTCCTAGCTGAGAGCCGCTGGGGTGAACACCCAGACAGGAGGTCTGTGTTCTTTGTGTTTCAAATATAACCTTAAAATAGCCCTTTAATATTTCTTTCCTTAGAATTTTGGGAAGCTCGAGCTCATCCTGAGTTTTAGCCTTCTCACGTTGCAGTGCGCCATGCTACGTAGCTCTTCTCCCTTGATCTTTTTGTAAGAGGCCTTTAAAAACGTGGATCCCATTATGCCCCTCCTTGGGGGCTCACACCAGGTCCTTTAGAGACCTTTCTGTTTTCATCCACAGGGTAATTTGCAACTGTAGGATTTCATTCTGAGGGTCCTCCCAATCCCACATTTCCCCCTCTTTGAACTGGATGTGATACATACACTTTCTTTAAACTGTTAAGAATCGGTTCTTTTAAACTTCATCACAAGCTTCTCTGGGGGAGCACTTTCTTCTAAGTTCTTAAGATTTCTGAATCTCTCCTGTCTCGTTTCTCCTTGACCACCACCACCCCCACATCCCCAGTTGATCAGAATTAGAGACAAAGTTGCAGTTGGCTCTGCTTTCTGTGGCTTAAACTGTAGGGAATCAAAGGAAGAGTGGATGGAGGGAATGAAGGGAATCAAAGGGGAATGGGGATGGTAGTGTGGGTCATTTGGGGCAGAGCTCTGGGTAGTGTAGTATGGTACCATGCCGTCCCTTAGCTTTCTGCCCAGTGACATCTACAGGCAGTGTGTGGGGTTTTCTGCTGCCCTGGGGAGGGTATGGCTCTCTGTACCCAGATTATCACTGGGCTGTCACTGGGATGCCACCGTACAAAGAACTCCTGGACATAGTCCAGGTCTACTTGCACTCTCCTAACTGGGTCCATTCCTGTGACTAGTCATTCATCTGGAAGTCCTCTCCCACAGAGTCTCAGGGAAATGAGAAGCTGTCTTTAGTCCCAGGGCCAAAACCTTAGCCCTCTTTGGTGAATTTACTTTATTTGCTGATAAGCTCGTGGATTGTACTTCTAAATATCACCTGTTATTCCCTGTTTGAAATCCCAGCCCTGTCATTGTTACTCCTGATTTCCTCCATAGTCATTGGCTTTACGGATCTATCTGAACATGTTTCTTGGGTTTCAGCTGTCTTCGATCTCCAGGGATGACAGTATGCACGGCCATACCCAGCTTTCTGCCAGGGTGCTGGGGGTTCAAACTCAGGGCTGCACAGCACGACCTCTCACCTACTGAGTGAGCACACAGCCATCATTTAGTGCTCCAGCTCCCTCAAGCCTAGTTCCTTAAATTCCTAGTTCCTTAAGGAGACCCAAGGCTTCCTGATGCAGACGTACGTTTAAAGGCCCTTCCTGTGATCTTCATGTAGACGAGCCCATCTCTTTTTGCCTTCTCTGGCCTCTTCCCTGGCTTATTTCCTGGTTATTTCTTTGCTCAGATGATTTTTTTTTCCTTCTAGCTTCCTTTTACTGTCAAAAGCAAAGTTTTCTGCGTGTTTTGTTGGGAAACGTTCTTAGGGATCTATAAATGGTAGCATTCACAGTCTCTGCTCTTGCTGATAGCTGGGATCCAGATCTGGTCATTGTCAGGGTGCCTGTCTGTGCACAGAGTTCAGCTAGGAGATGTGGGAAAGGAGGGGGGGAGCAAGGAGAGAGAGACAGAGACAGACAGAGACAGAGAAAAAGACAGACAGACAGAAAAAGACAGACAGACGGAGAGGGAGCTGTGTCTGCTCTTATCATTCTGCAGAATAGAATCTCATTTCCACCCCCCTTGCTCGCATGATGATTTTAGGCAGGCTTTCAGAGCTTCAGGCAACAGGAATAATTAATTCCTACCTCATCGGGTTTCTGTGAAGACTAAATATGGAAATCCCCCTGATAGCGTTTAACAAGACTCTTGAAACAGGTGGTGTTTAATCATCTCTAGAATTTCGGGAAGCTTCCTTCAAGAAACCTTTCCTACCCCAGCATGCCCCCCTACAGTACTCCATCCTCATGCCTTCCCCGGCTTGGTTCTTGGGCGGAGGACCTGTTCTACAGCCATGCTTGTTGCTGCTGTTAGATACAAACTGTCCTAGACACATCACATTCCAGAGCTGAGCACATTGCCTGCTTCATGTTGGATACTCAGAAATATTTGCTCCAAGTATGAGTGATTATTTTTTTTTTAACCACAATGACTTAATATTTTTGAGATTCCTACCTAAGGACAATGACTCTTGCATATTAGAAAACTAGTGTATGAATTGGACCTGTGGGCCCAAGAAGACAGATTGAGGAATTCTATTAAAGGGTTGCAGCATTAGGAAGGCTGAGAACCGGTGCCCAAGGGCATCCACCTTGTTTTTGAGATATGCGCACTGATTGGCACCGACCTCACTGATAGGCTTGGTTGGCCCTTAAGCTTTGGAGATCCAGCTGTGTTTACCTTCCTACTGTGGTCAAGACTGTAGTCTTTACCAGGCTACTGTGCTCAGGGTTTTTTGTTAAGTTCTAAGAACTGCACTCAGATCCTCATGCCTGTGTGACCAGCACGTTACTAAGTGAGCTATTTCCCTACATGCCAGTTTTTGTTTGAGGCTAAATTGGAACAGTCCAGTCACCTCCTTAGGATCTTCTTGTATCGGTCTCCCAAGTAGATTGGATTAGGAGTGCATCACCAAATCCAACTAGAAAACATCTCACATGTAAAAGTGATTATAAAAGGTTTTGATCCAGATACTATTTATTGTTTGTTTGTTTCTTTGTTTGTTTTTCAAGACAGTGTTTCTCTGAGTAGCCTTGGCTGCTGCTGGAACTTGGTCTGTAGACCAAGCTAGCCTCAGACTCAGAGATCTGCCTGTCTCTGCTTCCCAAGTGCTGGGATTAAAGGCGTATCCCACCACCGTCCTGTGATAGTTTTAAATCATCAAACCCGAAGTGATTCTAAAAACATCACTTCATCTAGGAACAGAACACCCACAGGAGATGAGCTACTGAGGTGCCTAGTGAAAGATACGCCTCATTTCTATATATGCTAGCATTATTTTTGTTTTTCTAAATCACTTTACCCAAGTGTACACTATTAATCCTTTCATGTTTTTCATTTCTGCTGTTGGGTTTTGAAATAAGCAAAGTTGTCCTTAGATAGTAAGTGTCTGAACCTGCAAAATTATCTCTCTCAAGTGGCACATTGTTCTTCTAATAGAAAAAGCATCAGAATACATTATAAATAGCACAGTTCTTTGGAACTAGGGCCTCATCTTTTGTGTTGACACCCCTACCCCCAACCTTCTGCACCCCACCACAGCGCCTGATCTTCTGCCTTCTGCTCCGTGGGTAGTCGGCATTGCTTGATGATGATAACATATCCCTTAGAAGTCATTAAAGCAAGTTGTGTTTAATGTGTTTAATCATTTTCAATGAACCAAGTCATCTTTCTTCTTAATCACTTTAGAAGCTGCTCCCCGAGCGCAAAGTCACTTATCTGATGCTCCTTCTGAGTGCCCAGATCGGAGCTTTTAAATAGCATCTTTAGCTGTGGCTTGCTGAGGTTGTCATTTATCAGTGGACTTGATGTTCTCAGCCAATCTGTGGGCTCTAGGGATTAGACTGTGATTTCTCATAGCATGACAGACGTAGCTGGATGCTGCATCTGGCAACCTGAGACGGGGAAGCTATCAGGCATCCTGCTCTTTCTCAGCACAGACGCCTCACAAGACAAGTGTAGCCACAGAATCGGAGACCAGGCTGCTTCACGGACCACGGTTTTGTTTCCTCTGGATTTGGGAAACCCAAAACATCCCTCCCGGGTATCTTACTCCCTCGCAGTATTTTCTTGGGCCTCCCCAGTTCAGTGGTGCCCTACCGTCTCAGGCAGTGGCTGAGATAGAGAGGAAAGCGCAGTCGTGCCATTACACTCAAGCCGGTAGGCTGGGTCTGTAGAGTGTTTACGGCAATGTGCATTGGTGACTCTCAGACAGTGTTAACATCTGATAAGAGAACGCAGCAAAGTGCAGCAAGGTGGGTTGAGGGCCGACCCCCCCCCACCCCCATGGGGTAAGAAGATGGGTAAGGAGATGCACAGGCTCTGCTTATCTGTTGCCTATCCTGACAAGGCCAGGAACTGACTCTAGCAACCACTCCCAACCCCTCCCACTCTGCTTTTCCTATTTCCAGCCCATAGAACCCCACACATTCCGAACAGTGTTTATAAAAGGAGACTGTGCAGTTTCTCAGAGATCCGTGTTCACCATCACAGAAATGGCTGCTCGAGGCTCCTCCTGTTTTCTGCCATTCTATCTTTAGTGGAGTTGTGTTATTGTAGATAGGGATTCATTCCCTGAGGGGATTTTTATTGGGTGGGACCAACTCATATTATGAAGAAGAATTCCTCAGTGCTCTGTCTGCTCTGGAGCCCTCACTCCACATTTCTGTTAATGGACTTTAATCCTAAAGAAACACATCTCTGTAAAGCATGTCACTTCCAGTGTTTCCATTCAGAGGACTTAACTCCATCACTGACATCTGAGTGAAACGATGTCAGAGATTTGATGATAACAGTGTTAAAAGCTGGTGACTGGGAAAGACAGTGGCAGATTTTGAGAACAGAGTAGGTAGTGCAACAGCTGGCTTTTTTTTTTTTTTTTTTTTTTAAAGAGCAAAAAAGGAAAGTGTCAAAAGAGACAAATTCAGGGTGTGGTTTTTGGAGCATGAGGCGATTGGGGGGTGGGAACTCTTATTAATGCATTTGCTGGAAGGAAGGAAGAAAGGGAGGGAAGGAAGAAAAGAGGGAGGGAGAGAGGGAGGAAGGAAGGAAGGAAGGAAGGAAGATGCCTTTGCACTGAAGCTCCCCTTAAAATTTTGTGGTGTTGTCTCAGGGTTTGCAGTCAAGAACTGCTTTCACAATAAGAATGGTTTGGCTCCTGTCACTATGGCTGGTTAAATGTAATCAAGGCGGTGACATGTAAGAAGTACTCTAGCCCTTGACTCTGATCAGAGCACATTTCCTGAGAATGATAAGGCTCCAGCATGCTGACACAGAGTCAAGTATTACCATGCTTGTTTTAACCCAGTGCATAATTGGCTCCCATAACAATAATCAGAGGACAGTACAGACAGTATTTGTGGAAATTAGAACCATAATCTGAAATTTTCACCTTATTCTGCAGTATCTATTTATGTTTTTATTATTCCATCGATTGAGTTTTGTGTGTGTGTGTGTGTGTGTGTGTGTGTGTGTG
>NW_022196905.1:200802260-200806870 GCF_008632895.1 Mastomys coucha
TGTGTGTGTGTGTGTGTGTGTGTGTATGTGCGCGCGCACACATGCACAGGAGAACTGCTGGTTGTTCTAAGTTCTCTTTTTGCCTCACAGAGTTTGGGGATCGAACTCAGGTCTTCCACAACTTGGTGCCAAGCTCCTTTACCCACCGAGCCATCTCACTGGCTACTTACACTTTTAACAAACTAAAATACAAATTGGTTAAAAATTTTTTGTTTTGTTTTACATCTTTTAAATCTGTTTATCTTGCTGCCCCAGTAGAAGATAGTAATGAACAAGAGAATTTCCAACACAAACAGAAGCAGGCAGGCAAGAAAGGGAGAGGCAGTAAGCAAAAGGTCAGCTTAAGGTCACACAAAGTCTACCCAGAAGGTAATGAATAACCATGATGCACTCAAAAAGTGAATCAGAGTGCCCTGGAGAGTATAGGAGCGCCACAACTGCCGAGCTCCAACTAATATCCATGTTTTGTTTTGTTTTGTTTTCCAGAAAGAAAAGAAGGGCCTACTGAAGCTGCTTTCTGGTGCCTCCACCAAACGCAAGCCCCGGATCTCCCCTCCAGCATCACCTACCCTGGATGTGGAGCTGGGTGTGGGGGAGGTTCCCTTGCAGGGAGCAGTGGGTCCTGAGTTGCCGCTAGGGGGCGTCCACGGCAGAGTGGGGTCCTGCCCCACAGATGGGGATGGTCCCGTGGCCACCGGGACAGCAGCCCTAGCCCAGGATGCTTTCCACCGCAAGGCAAGCTCCCTGGATTCCGCAGTGCCCATCGCTCCGCCACCTCGCCAGGCTTGCTCCTCCCTGGGTCCAGTCATGAATGAGGCCAGGCCTGTTGTTTGTGAAAGGTGAGTCCTGTCGCTGTTCTCGGAGAGAGCTGACTTAAGGCTAGGAGTTTTATTCTGATCTAGAAGATCATTTTCTACAACTTCCTAAAATCTCAATCCTGATTGGTAAATGGCATGCGAGATCAGGCTTTCTTTTTTCTGTTACTTAGCAACACACTGGTGTCCTCCCTTAGATAACAATTCATAGCCACATGATATCTAAGTTTCTAAGCCAGTGGTTCTCAGCCTTCTTGATGCTGAAGACCCTTTAATACAGTTCCTCGTGCTGTGGTGTCCGGCAACCATAAATTGTTGTTACTACTTCATAACTGTAATTTTGCCACTGTATGAATTGGTTGTCTGGGGGTTGCAACCCAAAGGTTGAGAACCACTGGAATCCTTTGCCTTTTAAGAGCTTACACTATTACCTACTGGATGTAAAACACCCACCCAGAGAATTTTTTTTTCCTGTCTCCTGAGCCAGGTTCCGATGGCTCTCTTGGTTCATATACTCAGAAAGATGAGCATTCTTTGAGTGATTTTTGGCTCTGAGCAGTGCTTACAAGTGGGGGTTCTGTTTGGTGCAGTCGTGGGGGTCTAGGGTTGTGTTAGGGAAGAAAACAAGCTTAATAAGGCACGTATCAACCAGGGTGAAAACTGGAAGCATGCAGTGCATTCAGACTTCTGTTCTGCTTTCGTGTAACATAAACATTTAAGCCTCATCGGTTTTATTGTTTCTGTACGCGCTGTTCCCTCTAGACTTGAATTTTAGAACATAAACAAACCTCCAGTCTGTAGACATGTTCCCTTTGGTTGGCCTTCTCTCTGTGGCTGAACTGGTCACAGTTGTAGCATCCTCGTGTTGCCCTGGCTGGACTCAAACTCCTGAATTCAGGCAGCATCCACCTCAGCCAGCTGAGGTGCTAGCGCTCTTGCTGTGCACCACGATGCCTGACTTGCGATTTTGCTAGAAAATGGTCATTTAAAATGGTTTAGGCTGGGGTGCTGACTCAGCAGTTAAAAGCGTGTCCTGTTCTTATAGAGGGACCAAGTTCAGTCCCCAGTCCCACTGCCTCTGGCCTCTGTGGTTATCTGCGTTCATGTGCACACGTCCATATATGGTCACACGCATACATACACACAAATCTTAAGTAATAGTAACAGCAACAAAATGACTTAAGTTCACTTTTCCTTTGTATTTCAGATGGTACTGTATAAACATTTGTATTGAAACCTCATGACTTTGTGGCACATTTTCAGTTAAAAGTAAACTCAAAAAGTGGAGAGTAAACATCAGACAACCTATGTTTATAAAGTATACTTTACTACACATTTTCATAAGGAGATAAAAATTTTCTGTAGTGTAGTTCCGACTGATATAAAGCCAGTTTTGAAATGACACATTACCCTAAGAAAAATGCCCCCTCCCTACCCACAGATCTGTCTGTGTTTCTCCTCGTCCATTGTGTGCTCTGTGTGCTCGGTAAAGCTTTGAAACCCAGTCCTGGCTTCCCTCAAAGCTTTGATTCGGGAGTCAGCCTTTCTCCTGCAGAGACCCAGTGCTGCTTTCCAGGGACAATGGCTCCTGTCCCTGGAGCTAGTCCAGTTACTGTGTACTTACATTCAGTCACAAAGGCTAGCTCTCTCCCTCTAGGCATTGATCTACAATTTTCCCTCATGCCCTGAGGCGATTTACTGCCCGTCACCCCCACCCCAGCCCTTTGTGGAAGGATGGTTCACTTTGCGCACATTCTCCCCAGGCCTTGGCTAGGCACTGCTGCCTCACCGCCACCCCCATTATGCATTCCTTTTCAATCGCCAGATGTCCTTGATCTCTGTGGCTTCTGCATTCCCGTTCTTAAAAGGCTCTTTCTAACGGCAGGCTGTGCCTTTCAGGCCATCTGAAAGGAGAGCTGCTCACCAGACAGGTGATGGCGGTTTTTTTGGGAATGAGAGAGACACATCAGATAGGGAACATGAAGAATTTAATGAAGGGACAGATGGACACGGGCACTCTGGAAATCTCTGGCAGGTTTTTATATGGCCATTTCAATTTTTAGGAGAGGGAAGGGGGTCCTTAGAAAAGATTTCAGCCCAACTTTATATTTTTATAATCCATATGCTCAATGGAATATTAAATGTAATAGCCAGCAACTTTCCTCCGCAGCCCTAAGCCTTCACGCAGTGATGGTAATGGTATTTATTTAACTTGGATGCTTAAGTGCACCTGACTGTAAAAACAATGGGAAACTGATGTAGGAAAGCTATCCATTATCCCCCCGAGGATGAAGGGTTTTGGTTAATAGAGAGCTAGCAAGCATGTCATTTAGGGATTACCTGTTTGCATTTTTCAAAACTTCCAACACAAGGAGAAGCACTTAGAGCCTCAAATGGAGGAAGTGTGATTCAGAAGGCACTTGAAGTACTTAGTCCCTTCGCCCACAGGCTACACAGTGGCAGCACTGACTGACCCTGGCAAAATGCAGCACCCCTGGGTTCTTTCTATGGGACTTTGAGAGATTTTCCTGCAAACGCGTCTCCGAGCGTAGTGCTAAGACAGAATGAGCCCACATCCGTGTGCAGAGTGCAGCAGGAACAAATGGAAAGTCCCCTATCCCACCACAGCCCAATTTCCTCCATCACCAGAAGGTGGGGGCCGGGCTAAAGGTTAAAAAAAAAAAGTGCCATCAATGGAAAAGAGCGGTCATGTGACACGGAGAACCCACAGTCTCATAATGAGGAAGGATGAACCTTGAAGTGTGTTGACAGGTCTTGGTGTCAGCTGAGAGAAATTCTCCTGGGGAACAAAGGGATTCTTTTGTGTTTGTGGGAGAGACTGCTGCAGAAAACAAGCAAGAGGCAGAGGCTGTCTAATTGATGACAGCAGAAATAACAGAACAAATATTGTTAGGCTCTGTTTTAGAAGGATGGAGGAAAAAATAATTAGGAAATTGCAAGGTGAAGGTAGAAAGAAACAGTTTCAGAAGAGATGGAAAATAAAAGCTATGTTTGACAGTTTTCACACATGCACACCTGCACACACATATGCCCACATGGCTTAGGAAAACATAGCAACTCACCTTTACCTATGTGTATTTTTAAGCTTAGGAATTAAAGCAATAAACACATTCCCTACAATGGGAAAGAACTGTGGTCTTTGATCAGAGATTAAAGTAGCATACTCAGAAACATACCAATTGGATAATGGTAGATTTGCAGAAAGGCAGTCGGGCTTAAACAGCGTGATTAATTTCTTTGAGTCAGTGACAATGAATCCACTGGGTGAAGCAATGGACGTAATTTATTTGGACTTTGCACACGATACAAAGCCATCCTGTATGGTTTTGCCAGTAAAATACGTAGTTGGATATTAGATTGCTGTGGTAACTGACAGGAAGCAGGGAATGCTTAGTCACTGGGACCAGATGAAGAGAGTGCTTCTCAGGGTCATGGGAGGACTCATTTTGGTCATATATGAAGGGAGATTAGAAATGACAATATGTGAACCACAGAGACACCAATCAAGTCAGGGTAAAAAAGATGAAAGAAATAGAAAATTTTATAGTATCAGAGGGTTATCAAGAGTCTGTCCAGATGGCAGTTAGAATGCCCATGGCCCACTCTGGAAGGCTGGTACTGTCTGTAAGGTGCCTTCTTCACACCACAGTGGGAATCTGTTTTCCTGCTCCATGCTTGTGCTTGTCATAGTCAACTTAGAGGTAGAAGCCCATTCAGAGCTGAATGTGTGCTTTGTTCAAAGGGACCAATGTACTCTCAAACAACCAGAATGTT
>NW_022196905.1:200806880-200813442 GCF_008632895.1 Mastomys coucha
TTTTTTAGTTGTTTAAATATAGTTAACCCACAGCCAAATATAATGTAGACCTCAAGAGATCTTAGAACACTCAGTCCTGACTGGGGTATCACCATCATACCTGCCCCCAACTCCCGGGGCTCAGGGAACCCTGCAGAAAAGGAGGCAGAAAGAATGTAAGAGCCAGAGTGGGTAGAAGCCACCAGGAGAACCAGGCCTTCTAGAGCTCACTTCATAGAGACCGAGGTGGCGTGCACAGGCCTGCATGGTCTGTACCAGGCCCCCTATGTGTATTTTACGGCTTCCAGTTTAGTGGTTTTGGGGTTTTGTTTTTGTTTTTTTTTTAAGATTTTTTTAATGTATATGAATATACTATAGCTGTCTTCAGACACACCAGAAGAGGATATCAGACACCATTACAGATGGTTGTGAGCCACCCTGTGGTTGCTGGGAACTGAACTCAGGACCTGGAAGAGCAGTCAGTGCTCTCTACCACTGAGCCATCTCTCCAGCCCCTTAGTTTAGTGTCTTTTGATAGGATTCCTGAGTGTGCAAAGCAGTGGGTCTCTGATTTTTGTGCCTTCTTCTAGATCCTGGAGCCTTTTCCTTCTATGTATTTGTCTTTTCCGACTCCCGTATTACAGTGTTTGTTTTATCTTACTATGTTTTCCTTTGTTACATCTTATTGGGATCCCTTAGAAGCCTTGTCTAACGAGAGGCAGAAAGGGGGTGGATGGGAATGGGAAGTGAGGTGCGGAAGAGCTGGAACAGTAGAGGAGGGGAAACTAAAATCGGGATATAGATTATGTGAGAATGCAATCTCTTTTCAATGAAAGGAAACCTAAAATCTAGTTAGAAGTCGCCCCTGTCCTAAGTAAGGTACAACCCACTGGTTCTGGGTTCCTTTACACTGATCATGCGTCACTGTCCATCTCTGGAAAGTCTTCCGCGTTAGGTCACAGTTAGACTGCCTCGTTCACAGCCAGTTTCTTCCCGCTTCTGTAGCCGGAGAGACTGTTCTCCTTTCTCTGCATGATGGTTCCCTATCAATGGCTCTTTTCTCTTAACGTGATGCTTTCAAGATTCCCTCCATGTTGTAGCATGGATACTTTCAGTGGTTAGATCTCTCACTCATTCAACGTGCTTAATAAGGATCATCTTATGTTCTGCCTTTGGTCACATGAGGCGGAGAGAGTGAATTCAGCATTATCCACGAGTCGAAAGTAAGCGAGACAGGAACACAGATGGTAAAAATACAGTATGCACTGTGCTAAATGCCGTGAGAAATACACACGCGGCCCTCTGTGGTTCAGTCGTGTGAAATTACTTCCAGCTATGGGGCTAGAGGCTTCCCAAGGGAGATTTTGAGCCAGGTCTAGAGAGATTGATAGGGCGTGGATTGTGAGAGAGATTCTCCATGCAAGGGGCTGCATGAGCAGATATGTGGAGGAGGAGAAGCGGGGCTGTGTTTGAAGAGACATAAGCAGGCTTCCGGGTTGGGAGGTTGGGGGGGTGTTTGGAATGTTTGTGGCAACAATGGCTGCTATAGCTATAAAGCAGTATTATGGCCAGATCCTTGAGGGCTTTGTGTAGCAGCGTGAGGATTAACCTTGCAGACACTGAGAACCCGCTAATGGTTTTTCACAATGGGTACCTACAGGTGGCATTACTTTAATATAAATATTTGAGTTGTGTGTGGAATGGATTTGGGGACTGGAGGAAGTATAATGCAAGAAGGAGGCGGGGCATAGTGAGGCCGTCAACCAGATGACAGCGAAGGGGACCAATGAGGGTGCAGCTTTTGGAGGTGGCTCTGCAGGTGCCACAGAAGGTCTGCAGAATGTAGCTTAGGTTCAAGATGTTCAGAAGTGCCCAGAAACTCTATTCACACAAGGGCGAGCATCCACCAGTGAGGCAGAGGGCTGGGCAGCAGGTGCGAGGACCTTCGCAGCTGTGTTTGACATCTGCTTGTAGATCTCTGTAAATACCCTGCTTGGCAGGGCCTTTGGATGCCTGAGTTCACTGGGCTGTCCTGCCAGCATTTGGGACTGTGTGACAAAGTCTCAGTACAAACCACTCCATGAGGTTTAAGGCCAGGGCCTGAGCTGGAAGGCTTCTAAGTGGAGTTCCTCACTGCGGCACCTGGCAGTCCTCACATGGCACACAGCGTGTCACAGTTTCCATTCTGCACATGGCTTCTCACTCCACCACTCCCCCTCGAGGTCTATAACTTAGCAATGAAAATTTGCTCCCACTGGGAACTTGGCAGGAAGATTATGTTCTTAGCCCAGCAGCCATTCCAGTCCGGGATTTTCTGACAAAATTGGTTTAGTGCATTTTTATAAAATGCAAATATTAATCTAATTCCCTTCAAGTTTTTTTTTTTTAAACTCGTCTTGTTCCATTTTACCTTAAAGCAGCTTGCAGGCTGCCAGTCAGCAATGTATCTCGTGAGAGATCTACACCAAATATGCTTTTAGTCCGTGGTACATTTCCCTCCAGAACTGCAAAGCTTTGCTTAAATTTTAACTTGCCCCAAATGGCAACTACATCATTGCTTTTTATGTGGACTTTTGGCCTGCTGGCATCAGACCTGAGAAATCACATCTGGGTTCTTCTTTTAGACCATTGCACAATGAAGTTGTTAGTTTGCTTTTAAAGATGTCAGTGAAAGGATTCCAAAACTCTATGTCATTCTAAAGTGTGGGAACTCCCATATCAGGACGTTCTTCAGCTTGTGGCCTGAGTTCATCTGTTAGTTATGGACTAGCCTACTTCTTAAAATTTCCCTTCCTGAAGTACCAGACCTCTTCGTACTCTAGGAAGCCCTAGGCTTGACGTAGCTGACACTCTGGGGTTGAACCATATGTGTCGCTGTACCGAGTATGTCACTCTTTTGACACCATTATGTTACTTACGAGATAGATTGTCTAACTCATTGAAGTCCCATTGTCCAGGTGAGGAGACTGAGGCAGTGTTAGCCAGCTCAGAGCTAAGATGCTCTGAGTGACCATAAAGACTGTGTCAGTTCCCCTTCACCCACAGTGCCTCTCGCCTTTCCTTCCTGCTCTGCTCTTGATTGGCCTTGTGTGTCAACTCTCACATCTGAGTTGGCTGAACCTTTTTCTTGGGAAGCATGAACCCACCCAGTGCCACACGTTTGCTGCAGACCTTGGAGGGTAAATTGGTACCCCGTGCCCTGGGGGTGGAGTCATTGTTGGACGGCTACTTAGCGTTTGTGGAAAATGAGCCCACTTGCTGTGGTCTTTCCTAATGGGGTGGATCCTGGGGTTTTATGGAATGGGGATTGGAGAGAGAGTGAACCAGGGTATAGAGATGCTAGACCAGGGCTAGAAAGCCCGGTGTTAAAGCGGCTCCTTCACATTGCTGTTGACACGTTTTGAAAAGAAGCTTCAGAACCTCACCATGGCACCTGATTAGGGATGCCCAGTAGCCTCACTCATGCTGGCTGATTGTCCCCGTCCTCAGTCACCTGGCCTCAGAAGTTGCAGTCGCTTTTGTAATACTTCCTTATCACACTGGGCATTGTAGAGGGAAACTGCACGTCTGAGACTAGCAGAGGCAGGCCTAGCTGGAGGATGGCTATCAAATACCGCCAACAACCGCCGCTTTGATTGGGATAAGCAAGGCGAAGGAAAGACAGGGATAATGTCTAGTAGAGAAGAGACTGGGTCGAGAGACCCAAATTAAGTCACCCCTGCCTGACTTCCTTAGCTGCCAATCATAACCCTGCCTTAGAGACCAAAGCATAAGGGCAGAGGGTTAGTAATCCACAATTACCTTGTGGTAACCCACAAGGCTGCCGGGCAGTTAGGTAATAGCTACACTTTGTCCCACTCACATCTGCCTTGAGAACTAAGGGCAAGCAAATAATAGCTAAGGACACATGGAGATTGGGATGAAAGCGTCATTGCTGGTCATGGTGGGCAGCATTGAGCATACAGTTCTCTCATTTCTGTTGTAGACCTTGGGACCGCTTCCCAATGTGAGACTTGCCTATGTAAAGGCAGGCAGACGTCCTCAAAATCACCGCCTCCTTGATATCAAACCCAGTATAAGGGATACTGAAGACAGTCCTCCAGATCTGCCCCAGGCAGCAGACCTGGCACCTCACCTCTACCCGCTCATAGTACAGGAAGGCAGAGCAGAGCCCCTTAGCCTGCAGGAAGGAAGTCTTGGCTTGCTCGGCTATTTGTGTGTGTCTCTGAAATCAAATCTACTTGTCTCTTCCCAGAATAGAGGATAGGACAGAAATGGTTCCCCTATTAAGAATCCACACCAAACAGATCCTTAAGTATAGCTAAAATACAAATACTGGACGCAGACAAAAATGTCCCTCCCTGTGGAGGTCACTCACGCATTTGACCATCATGAAGTAGATGAAAATGAATACCCAGGTTCAGTCTTTGCTAAACAGAATCACTGGATTTTGAGCTATGCGAAAACCCTTGTAAATGGCTGTGTAAATTCTATTTGTGTCGGGGCACCTTGCGGACTGACGGCACACCGATTTTTATTTACTGATTTTTTTTATTGCTTCTCTGAATAGTCTGCTTCTCTCTTACAGGCACAGGGTGGTGGTTTCCTATCCTCCTCAGAGCGAGGCAGAGCTTGAACTCAAAGAAGGAGATATTGTGTTTGTTCATAAGAAACGAGAGGACGGCTGGTTCAAAGGCACGTTACAAAGAAATGGGAAGACTGGCCTTTTCCCAGGGAGCTTTGTGGAAAACATCTGAGGAGACTGAACATGGAGAAAGCTTAGCATTGCATCACATGACTTAAGAGCACAAAGCAGTTTCATGGAAAGAGCACATCTGTGGACTTCCAGATCTTCAAGAGCTGAGCAGAAGACGGGCACCTAAGTCCAGAGCCCCAGCCTGGTTACCCCAGGGGCAGAGCGAAGGAGGCCGCACCTGTGTGACTTCCGTCCCTCTGGGTTCTGACGTGGAAAGTGTGCCTTGTACTGTCTAATGGACTCTACAGATAAATGTCTTTTTTTTTTTTTAAAGATGTATAACTAAAACGGACAATTGTTTACAAGGCTTAACTAATTTATTTGCTTTTTTTAAAACTTGAACTTTCTTGTAATAGAAAATTCTTTGGGTTATGGTTTTTAGAAAATATTAATTTATGAAATGACGGCTAAGGAGAAGCTGGGTTCTCTCCTGTCTGTTGAGAGCAAGAGATTCTTCTTTGACATAGACTGCATCTCCCCTCCCATGCTTGCTGCCCTCCTCCCTGCCGTTCTGTTTGGCTCCGTTTAGACAAAAATGCCAGGTTTCCGAACAGACAGCTGAATCAGTACCAGGAAGGACCTAGGAGGGGAAACGGCAGACCCCAGATTGAGGAGTTAGTAGGTCCCCCATCTGTCTGCTTTGATCAGAAATCAACCTGAAGACCTAGCCCTCGATTTCATTTTGTGGGTTGTTTTTTTTTTTTTTTTTTTTTTTTTTTCATTTTCTTGAAACGAAGCAAACTAAAGCACAACCATTGACTGAAAAATACATGTTTGTCTGCTAAGCACAAGCGGCAACACGCGTTGGGAAGTGAGAGAAACTGAAGTGGTAGTCGCCGTGTGTGTTGGGAAGTGAGAGAAACTGAAGTGGTAGTCGCTGTGTGTGAGTGGCTTTGAACCGTAGTTCCCATTCTATCCCCAAGTGATATGCATGCCCAAAACACTGTTTGTGAGACAGTGGTGGTAAGAGATGCACTCGTGTTAAAGTCAAAGGCTGTAAGAAACACTGTGAACATTTCCTTCCACTCATCCACCGTGATTTCTCTGCCATCTTGCATGTGTTACTGGATTCCCACAGTGGTGTGGACTGTGCATGGTGTGTGTATTTCATAGCAACTTTCACTCAGACCTGACTGATACACAGCGGTCTCTTCCCTGCCTTCTCCCCCACCACCGCCACCACTACTGACCGAGATGTCTTAAGTGTGCTTGCCTCCCAATCTGGTGAAGGCACACGTTAGCCAGCACACCAGTAGTTAGTTAAAATGCTCATCCACGAGTGTCCTCCCATGGAACAGATGGCAAGGGCGAGCTTATCTGGGAGACCACTCGCTCCCGGGGACTGTTCTGCAAGGCTTGCTGGGAGTGGCTGTGCCCACACCTTACAATTGTGGCAGGGTCTGACTGAGCCCATCTTTTTATATTCATCCTTTGATGCCCTCTTCCAATTTCACCCCAGCTGTGGGTCTGGCTAGTCCTGAAAATAGATAGAGGAAAAGACATCCTGGTAGTGAATGACCTTGTCCTACGGTTCTCTTCGGGGTAAGATAGTAAGGAAGTCAACGGCCAACAAACCTTTTCCTTCTTGTTTTTTGGGGGTTTTTTTGTTTTTGTTTTTGTTTTGTTTTGTTTTAACCTTAAGATAAAAGTAGCTAGGAAATATTGACATGAACTAAAGAATCACAGAATGGCAAGAGATCCCATCGTCTTAAAAGATACATGATGTGGTTAGAAATTGAATCATTCCTGTTAACCTATTTTTTTTTATATATGTATAAAAACACTGTATATTATGTTCCTTTTTGTTGAATTTTTTTTAAAAGAAAG
>NW_022196905.1:200813869-200818987 GCF_008632895.1 Mastomys coucha
TCTATGCCCTTTGTATCAATCTTTGGAGAATTTGCTCCTTAAAATGAATAAAAACCTCTTGGGGGTGGAGAGGCGGCTCAGCTGTTAAGAGCCTGCATGGGTCTTGTGGAGAACCTGAATTCAGGTCTCATTACGTTGGTCAGACCACAGCTGCCTGTAACTCCAGCTCCAGGGGACCCAGGACTCTGGAACTCTTCAGTGAGGTCACTTGTGACTTAATTTCTAAATGGAGATGAAGCTCAGTCTGAAGGTACCTTCGGTGAGGTTATTGATGGTTATGATTTATTTGTTCCTCTCAAACAAACCTTATTCGCTTAGGTCCCCAAGAAACTTAAACTCTTCAGTGAGTTCTGTGTCTCATAAGACAATGTGTAATACTTGCTGGGCTTGGTCCCTCTGGATTCTTAAAATAACCTAGCAAGAGTTTGATTTCTAAGTGTGGGTGTAGCAGGCCCATAACCAAACACATGACCGCCACAGGTCTGGTGTGGCGTGGGAATGCTATCCCTCAGCTCACCACGATTTTGATCTCCCATGAAATCAAAGATCCACGTATGTCTCATTTAAAAATAAATTTCTCTATTGACTTTAGGTTACCATATCAAATCACTCGTAAGAATTAAAGATCTGGAATTCTGGGTTGTATTATAGCTTTGCCAGAAGTTCCCTGTAATTGCCCATGTAAGCCAATTATGACGTAGTCCTCCCTTCCTACCACCGTCCTATGTATCCCGTTAGTGAATGTGAGGGTCAGAGGGAAAAGTTTTCTTTCTTTCATACCTGTTTGTTTTATTGATACTGGGTCTCTACGGAGCTGGCTAGCCTAGAACTTACTATGTAGATGAGGCTGACCTCAGACTCGCACAGATCTGCTGGGTTGGAAGAAATGTGGCATATCATGTTTTAATGTGTAATATTTGTTTCATCAAATGTTAATCAAAATAGTTTATCTCTTCCCTGTAGATAATATTATATGGCATAAATGCATTTCAGGGTCTAACTGTATTCAGAAGGAACAAACTAAGGTATGAATTACAAAAGCTGCACATTTAATTTCCTGTTCTTATAAAAAAAAAGAAAAGTGTTGGCCAGTCTGCTTGTAAGCTCCTGGACTTAGGCAGATCCTCTTGACCATGACTCTAAATCTCCCCAAAAGCTAGAACTAGACACCCACTGCCACACTTAGTTTCAGACCATGTTTTTAGTGTCTCGAGAAGTTCAGAGATTGATTTAACCCAAGATTGTAACAACATTAGGATTTGAGTTTGGAAAGAACTTTTAATAGATGTTGTAAAGTTAGTTAACCCCTTGTCTGTATCTATGGAAAGTTGTCTTTTTCCTTAGTGTATGTGTGTGTTGTATATATATATGTCGTATGTGTGCCATAGCATGTGTCCAAGTCAAAGGATGGATTTGTGAAATCCGTTTTCTCCTACCGTCACCTGGGTTCCAGATAACTCAGGTTAGCAGGCTCGGATGGTAAGCACCTTTACCTGCTGAGCCATCTAGACTCTTATCATTATTATTATTATTATTGTTATTATTATTATTATTATTATTATCATTATCATTATCATTATTACTACTATACACAATGCAGGGTACATGCACAATGATCAGGAATTACTTCTCCCACCTTGTCTTCTGGGTGTCTAACTTGGATCGTCATGTTTACCCAGCAAGTATTCACTGAACCGTCTTGCTTGCATATGAAGTTATTTTTTAATGTGTTTTAAACCAGTTAAACTGGCCTTATCAAATAGGGTCCAACTGAAAACACTTCAAGAAAGGGAACCTGTCTACCTCTGAAAATAAACTGGAGTATACTTACAGATAAGATTAGCCAGTGTCCAAGTTTGGCAAAAAGGGAGTGACCTTCCTGTGGATCCAGACTGGGGAGTGCTGGGGACTTTGCTCTGCCTGTCCCACAGGCCCTTATCAGCAGACACAGGAAGGAGCTCTTTGACTGAATAGTGGCCACCCAAAGTAAACAGTAACAGTTTTAATACACACTGTGTTTCCTATTCCAGTTAATCCTTGAACGATGCAGTTCTGAACTGGGCAGCTCCCTGTAGATACAAGATTTAGAGATTTGTTAAAGTTTGAGGGAAAAAAGAAAACATAAATGACAGACCATAAAACCTAGCAATGTCAAGCAAAAACAAAAAGCATACCATGTGGAGTAATAACAGTCTATGACTTGCTATCATAAAATATACACATGATCTGTTATTTTAAAAGTTAAAATGCTATCAAAACTTACATAAACACAGACTGTCCAAAGTACCATTTGCAGCTGAAATGAAGAAACACAAATAGAAAAATTAGAAATGTTTATAGACATAAGATGCAGCATAAACCATAACTGCATAAAAGTGCCCACAGAGGATGCTGTAGCGATCCAGTGGCCCTCAGTGTTGCAGCGCGCCCAGGAGTTGAAGCACCTGCTTAGTCACCGTGTGAGCATGGGATCAACTTGTGAGCTTCCTCCTGCCAGAAAGTAGTGAGCAGTACTTGCACTGATGGCCCACGGTGTTCACACGTATCACAGTATAATGTGCAACATACGTGCTAATGGACTGTTGATGTCTGTAGAGAGGCTCCCAGTCGACTGTAAGCTATTGGTCTTGGGAAAGTTCTATGTAGGGTTTTGACTCCATGAGGAAGTTGGCACCCCTGGCACCTACTTTGTCCGCTGTCAGAAGTTTAGATTTCCATTTCAGAACATCAGACAGGTCTTGCCCAGGGTGGATTCTTGTCTCACACAAGGATCAGAGGTTCTGGTGCTGATGCGGGAGGGAACAGCAGTTGACATTAATCTTTGAGTCCCCATTCCGTGTATTTGTACAGGATCAGACTAAGTAGTATTAAATAATATTTATTCCCCAAAGATAAGGGAATTATCCTAGGTGCGATCAGTGAGCCACACGCAACTGCTATTGCTTTCACCTGAGATTTAAAAAAAAAAAAAAAATGGTTCTAAGAGTTGGCTGACCTTGGAGTTGAAGCTTTCAAGGTCAGAAGGTGTATAAAAGTATTTGAGAGAAAGACAGACAGACTCTGGAGTGAGACACCCTTTCTAAACATGATTCAAACCCAAAAGTTGTAGAAAAAAGTAGTTAATTCAACTACAGAACATTTGATAATCTACATAATAAAACACCATAACCAAAATCAAAAGAATAATGGGGAAAATGTGACCCTTCCACAGGGGTGGTCTAAGATTACTGGGAAACACAAATAATCGTTACGATTCATAAAGGTAACAAACGCGGGGGCGATGGTGGCACACGCCTTTAATCCCAGCACTTGGGAGGCAGAGGCAGGCGGATTTCTGAATTTGAAGCCAGCCTGGTCTACAGAGTGAGTTTCAGGACAGCCAAGGCTACACAGAGAAACCCTGTCTCGAAAAAAAAAAAGCAAAAATAAATAAATAAATAAATGTAGCAAAATTACAGTTATGAAGTAGCAACAAAGGTAATTTACGGTTGGGAGGGAGGTGTCAGCACAGCATGAGGAACTGTATTAAAGGGTCGCAGCATTCGGAAGGTTGAGAACCACTGCTGCAGTTCCTGTAACAGATAACAAGATAAAAGTCTGCACTGGTAAAGAGCTTCTATGCATAAGAAAATGACAAAAAAAAAAAAAAAAAAAAAAAAAAAAAAAGAAAGAAAAAAAAAGAAAACAAAAATGAATGACTTGGAAGAGAAGCCGCCTTGGTCTCTTATCTTTCCTCCTCTGGTAATAACTAGGATCTGAGGTTACTCTCAAAGCTCATTTTGCAGTTCTCCTTCAAGTTAGGAACAACTGACTTCCTAGCTAGGTTCGGTTGTCATCATGGTAGGCATGGAGTGGATGTGTAGCCCAGGCTGGCCTCAAACTCGGGATCTTCCTGCTTCAGCCTCCGCTGTGCCAGGATTCTAGACATATACCATCATGCCCTATTCTACTGGACTCTTGTTGATATACACTAAGATGTGGAAAACAATGTTAAAATATTCTTGGAGTAGGCACCCACCCCTTGTCATTTTCTGCACTTGCTGTTTCCTGCCCTTGTCAAGTATACACGTAGTGGGGATGATCATACTTCAGCAACGATCCTGAGCCATATTTTATACTTTTATGAGCAGCTCATTCAGATATTGCTACAAGAAGAGCCTAGAGAAGCCCAGGAAAACCCTGTTTGTTATACTCACAGGCTCTAGAGAGTTCAAGAAGCAGGATGCAACAACTCTCAAGGCCATTAAAGGAAAAATATTTACAAACGAGACACACACACACACACACACACACACCAACTCAGCGTGTTCAAGAGGTAAAAGAGGGAGGAAAGGGAATATTTAGGCCAGGATTGGATTGGATTGCATGGGATTTTTGCAGGAAATCCAAGTTGGACAGGATGAGCAGTTCGAGCAATTTCATCAGCTTTAGGCTGCTGGGGTGGTCTCTGGATGCCTGGCACCTGGCCCTGGGCAATGAAGACAAAGGAATGCTGGGGTGCCCCTGAGTAGAGATCTAGTGCTAATGGGGGTTGGTTAGTTTGTATAGCAAGTGCTTGTTCCCACAGAGCCTTGGTTATATTACAAACTGCTCAGCCCTTAAAAGAGCTCCAGCCACATATGTGGCAGAGGATGGCCTTGTTAGACATCTGTAGGAGAAGAGGCCCTTGGGCTTGAGGGGGTACGATGCCTCATTGTAGAGGAATGCCAGGGTGGGAAGGGGGAATTGGGTAGGTGGGTGAGGGAGCGGGGAAGAGATAGGGGGTTTCTGGAGAGGAGACCTGGAAAGGGGATTACATTTGAAATGTAAATAGAGAAAATATCCAATAAAACAAACAAACAAAAAGAGCAATTTCTAACAAACCCAGAAAAGAGAGGGAGAGTGTGTCTGTGTGTGTGTGTGTGTGTGTGTCTATGTGTTTGTGTACCTGCCTAAGCAACCAGGTGCATATGGAGATCAAAGGTCAACTCCTGGCAGTCTGTTCTTTCCTCTCCTTCTATTATATGGGTCCCAACCATCAAACTTAAATCATTAGACTATATGCAAGCAGCTTTATCCAAAGGCATCTCTTAAGCTCTCCTTTTCTCCCTCCCTCCCTCCCTCCCTCCCTCTCTATCT
>NW_022196905.1:200819439-200860900 GCF_008632895.1 Mastomys coucha
CAAAAAAAACAAAAAAAAAAACAAAAAAAAAGAAATGTTGAAACTTCATAATGCAGAGATTATGTGGAGAAACAGCTAAAATGAAGGGCCACTTGATGGGTAATGTGGGAACCTTACACAGTAGAAGCTTTCTAAAATATATACATATATGAGACAATCTAAGTGAAATCACCAAATAATGCAGATAAACTACCAACTGGCCATCTCTTGTCACCAGATAAAGCTTCCAGTTCTGGGAATGTTTTACATCTAATTGAGTTGTTGGACAAAGGGATCCATAAGTATCCTCAAACAACCCAGGCTGTTGCCAAGACTACGGGTTGCCCTCCACAAACTGACAGCAAGGCCCCCTTGCTGAAGACATTGCCCACATAACTCATTGAACATGGAGAAGTCAAGCTACACAGCGCGTTCAGAGGAGGGAACTCTTCAGGCTACCAAAGAGAAGGGTAAACACCAACCCAGCCACAAATTGTTGGGTCTATGATGGCATCCAACCAGCAAGCTATGCTTGTGCAATGGTGGCACAAAGCTTGGGGAACTAATCAAGCAATATCTGATTTGACTCAAGACCCACTTCTCAAGTCAGACCTCATACCCAACGCTGCTTTGGTGACCAAGAATCTGAGACTAGAGAGCCTGGCAACTAGGGTAAAGGCAAATGTTACCATTCTAAAAAAAATAACAGCAATACAATAACTTCTAATGACATTCTGGTACATTCAGTGGTATTCAGATCAGTATCTTGTTCAGCCATCATCAGAGAAGCTTCCTCCTTCAGGAGATGGGAACAAATACAGAGACCCACAGACAGACATTACGCAGAATCTGAGAGTCCTTAGAACACTCATCCCTAAATGGGATGTCTTCATTAAATCCCTTCCCTCAGGAAGGACAAGCCAGCCTGATATAGCTGTCTCCTGAGAGGCTCTGACAGTACCTGACTAATACAGAAGTAGAGGCTCACAGCCATCCATTGAACTGAGTACAGGGTCCCCAATGAAGGAGTTAGAGAAAGGACCAATGGAGCTGAAGGGTTTGCAGCCCCTTAGGACGAAAAACAATATGAACTAACTAGTACCCTCAGAGCTCCCAGGGACTCAACCACCAACCAAGGACTATACATGGTGGGACTGATTGTTCTGGCAGCATGTGTATAGTAGAGGATTGCAAAATCAATCATCAATAGGAGGAGAGGACCTTGGCCCTGTGAAGGTTCTGTGCCCCAGTGTAGGGGAATGCCAGAGCCAGAAAGTGGGAGAGGGTGGGGTGGCAAACATGGGGAGGGGGAAGCCAACAGGGGTTTCTTCTTGTTGTTTTTGTTTGTTTGTTTGTTTGTTCCTGGGAGGGGAAACTGGGAAAAGAAAAATAATATGACATGTAAATAAAGAAAATATCTAAAAAAAAAAAAAAAAATCCCTTCCCTCAGAGCTCAGAGAACTTTGTGGAAGAGGAAGCAGAAAGAGTATAAAATCCAGAGGGGATAGAGGACACCGGAGAACCAGACCCTCTACATCAACTGAGCAAAGCTAATATGAACTTATAGGGACCGAGGCAGCAAGCAAGGGGCCTGTACCAGGCCCTCTGCATACACATGATGGTTTCCAGTATAGTGTTTTTATAGGATTCCAACGTGTGAATGAGTGGGTCTCTGTTTCTTGTGCCTTCTCTTGGGTTCTTTTCCTTCTGGTTGTTTGGGGGTGTTGTTGTTGTTGTTGTTGTTTTTGTTTGTTTTTGTTTTTCTAGACAGGGTTTCTCTGTGTAGCCCTGGCTGTCCTGGAACTCACTCTGTAGACCAGGCTGGCTGCAAACTCAGAAATCTGCCTGCCTCTGCCTCCTAAGTGCTGGGATTGAAGGCATGCGCCACCACTGCCCAGCTCTTGGTTGTTTGTTTTGTACAATTCTGTTGTGTTGGTTTTTGTTTAATTATTCCTTAGAAGCTTGTTTATTTTCTAATGAGACAGAGACAGGGAGTGGATCCAGATGCAAGGGAAGGTGAGAGGAACTGGGAGGAGTGGAGGGAGAAGAAACTGTAATCAGGATATAGTAATGGGGAAAAAAAATCTATTTTCAATAAAATAGAAAAAAATATCTATAAAGGAGTCAGAAAGGGGGAAATAAATAATGTAAGACATTAAAAGGCTTGTTCCCTGTATAAAATGCCTCATATTAAAAATATGAGATATCATTTTTCACATATAAAATGGGGACATCTTGTAGTTAAAACCATTATACTGGCAAAATAAAAGATAGTATCAAAATTACAAATGTAAATGACACTGCATGTTCAGAAGTCTTCTTATTTGTTTTGGAAACAGAGTCTTGCTAAGTAGCCCAGGCTAGCCTGGAATTCACTATCCTGTTCCTGGGGCTCAAAGGTGCTGGGATTAAAGTCATGACCTAACTACAGTATTTTGTTTTATATATTAGTGAAATATTGGAAACAACCTGATTGTTCCCAATTTAAAAAAAAAAAAGTTAAATATGTCCCTTTTTTGTTTGAGAAGCCCCACACAGCTGTGGAAGCTTTAATGTGGCTACCCAGACTGCAAAGCCCTATTTCTAATTAAATAGGCACAGTGGGAAGATCTGTGGTGTTAGACAAGTGCAGTTTTAGCAAATGCAGCTCATTTGTGTGTGATTGTAGGGGGCAGGGAGGGAGGAGGGAGGCTACAGCCAGGGTCTCACAAATGCTACATAAGCACCCTGCCACTGGGCTTCATCCCCAGCCTTTTCCATTAGGAGACACGGCTACCTAATTTGTCTAGGCTGGTCTCAGACGTGAAATTGTCCTGCCTCTGCCTCTGAAATATGCTAAGCCATTATAAAACTCTTTCTAAGATATTGCTTGAGTTAGGAACAAAACAAAATACACCTGTATGCAGCTACTTTTAGGAAGATGTCAACTGAGGCATTTTCAAGTTTTTCCCTTGCTAGCGAAACAAGTTCAAACATCTTTGAACTCAGATGTTCATGGGGCCACTCCACTGATTTATCAAAACTGAACTAAATTCCTCACCTCACCAATGTATACAGTAAGGGTCACAGAAACTGATGCGATACACACCCAGTCAGATATGTGCAAACGTTGAAAGTTGAGCATGATTCTGAGTGTGTGTGTGTGTGCGTGTGAGTGTTTTGCTGGAATAAAGCATACACCTCTCACATGTTAGGAACATGCTCCATGCTGATCTCTCACTTTAACCCAAAGATAATTTAATTTTTGAGAGTTTCTTCCTCCCCCTGTGCTCTGCAAACAAACCTAGGAACCCTGTTTAGGAAGAGAACTGAGGAGGGCTGGCACGATAGCTCAGCCAGGTAGAGGCCCTGCCACCAAGCTTGGTGACCTAAGTCATCCTAGCCCCCCCCCCCCCCCTCCCCCCCCCCCCCGTGGCAGGAGGAGAGGACACAGACTCCTGTAATTGTCCTCTTGACCGCCACGCCTGTGCAATGGCACATTCCCTCACCTATACATTAATAAATAGATTGTAATTTTAAAAACTTGGGGTGGGGAAAGAAATGGTGAGATCTAACCCTAAAGCCCCACGCTCTGTCTAAGTGCACTGTGGACATCCAAACAAACACAGATGTACAGTTCTGCAAATGTCAGGTCATATCTCTTCCGGTATGTCCCGAGTTTCACATTCACTATGATCTTTGGTTCGCTAGAGCCTCAGAATAAGAATGGGCCTCTCCAGGCTGCTGGGCTTCGGATCACATGATTTGCCCACTGTGAACAGAATGGGCATTTTCTCAGCAAATTGAGACAGGGCTTGCAGAGGGGAACAATGGCACTTCAGCCCTCTAATTAAACTCACTGTGACAGCTCTGGCACAAAGACGCGGGTTCTTATTCCCGACCCCTGGAGCAAGGTCAGGGGACTGAAGGCCAGCTGCCAGCACCTTATCTCCCGATCCTATCTCGTTCATTCCTTTTGCCAGTGGAAATTGAAAGCTTAATGGAATTACCTCTCTCTCTCTCTCTCTCTCTCTCTCTCTCTCTCTCTCTCACTTGAAGGTGCTACAACACATAAAGTAAAAACATCCTTTTGAGTAAAACCAATTTCCTTATACATTATATCACAAATGCACATTCAACAAATTCCCCATGGCTATAAAGGCTGATCTTGCCTCCAGCTCACTCTTTAATACAAGCTAATTCAACCATCCCCTGTGGTTTAATTTGTAATTCCTTTTCCCCCCCTTTCCTACCAAGGTTTTGTTTTAAAAAAAAAAAAAAATCCCTAGTTAAGGATTGACTCTGGCTCTCTCTAAGCTCTGTGGTACAGGACAGACTTAGCATGCACCAGGCCCTCCATTCAGTCCCCAGGACACACACATATACACACTTACACACATACACACACACACACACACACACACACACACACACACACACTCTAAAAGACAAATTGACTCTAATTTCTCATTTGGAGTTGATATGGTGGCAGGGACTCTGTGAGTAAAACCCCCTTTTATGGTTTATGTTAGCACCCAGAACCTGCGGCAGATATGGGCGGGTCCACAGACCTGTCGCCAAGGCAACGGCCACCATATTCCCAGAATCCATTGGGTTCAACTCCCACCTTTACCTGGACTGCTACGTCACGACATATATATATATATATGCTTTTCCTCCATCTCTCTCTTCTTTCCTCTCTCCACTCCCTCTCTCTTCTTGCGCCGCTATCCTCCACCCCTTCTAATTAAACCTCTTACACCCACGTGGAGCTGTTTGGGCCTGGTGTCTGCAGATGCGTCTGCCGCGACTCGAACCCCATCATTTTAAATATGCAATAATAGTACCACCAAGGCTTGTGGGTCTTTTTATGTAAAAGCATACAGGCTTTGGAGGCTCCGTATCACAAAAGACCACCTCGGCTGTTGAAACCCTCTCTGTTCAGCAAAGAGAGCTGGATAAAGAAAGGAATTTAGGGACCTAGTGCTTGAAAGTGCCTCATTTATTAAATTGGCCCCCAGGGTGTTCAAGCAGCCAAGCCCATGAAAAAAAATAGCAACGTGCAAGGACACAAGCCTGAGAAAGGAAGGGCAGAATCTCTCCTTCCTGCCTGCAGGGAGAGAGCTCTGCTGTGTCTGCAGAGGTTTGTCCAGCTGGCTGCCTCCCCTTCTCCAGCTCAGCCACCACAGCAAGGGGCAGTCTCCATAGATAGCCACAGCACTGGCTCACTCTACCCGGATAGCAATTGTGGATTCCTGTGATGTGGTAATGGTTCACAGAAATCAAAGTCGGGATTGAGTTTCTACCCTTTAAGCTGAAATGATTCTTTCCTGTGATTTCTTTGCCCAAGACACATTGTGGGATTGGCATAGTATCATCCAGGCCCTATAATAAAGCCCGAGTCAATGAAGCCTTGAGAATGGGGCATCTTGGGAGGAGCAAGCCTGTCGTGGTCTCTTCCTGCCAGCTGAGTTCACCCAATGACTTAGAACTAGAGAGAGCAGATGTACAGCTTTAGAATCAGACAAGTAGCCTTTGGTCGTGACCTATCCCGTTGTCTTAGGGTTTTCATGACCAAGGCAACTCTTATATTGGGACAAGATTTAATTGGGGCTGCCTTACAGTGTCAGAGGTTCAGTCCATTATCATCATAGCAGGAGGCGAGGCAGCATCCAGGCAGACATAGTCTGCATATTCAAACCACCACACCCATATTCCAGATAATGCAGTTTCTTTTCTTCTTTAAAATGTTTGGTATACATTACTTCCTCCATTTCTTCTTATGTCACCATCTCTGTCTGCTTCCCTGCCTCACCCCACTCCCCAGGTGCTCCACACTCTCACTGGTAGCTTGATGTGCAGTGGACTCATCCATAAATGAATGTCCTTGTTTAGAAGTGGGACATTTCCAGCTGTTCCCCTTAAGCTCCCTGCGCAGAAGAAAGGTGGTGGTGGTGGGTGGTTTAATGTTTTGAGACAATGTCTTACTGTGTGTTCCTGGATTGCCTTGAACTCTCAGCTCCTTCCCACAACCAATATGGAGATTATACAGTTATCAGTGTTATCAGTCTGAGCCCAGTTCCAAGCCAGCCTCAACATCATAGAGCTCTGTCTGCCTCTGCCTCCTGAGTGCTAAGATTAAAGGGGTGTGCCACTAAGCCCAGCTATATCCAGATCCTTAAGAACTTAAAGGTTTTGTTGTTATTGTTGTTGTTGTTATTTACCTGAGATAAATTCACATGAGTATTACTCTATTTCAAACATACTGACTGAGTTTTCTGGTGTCACTGTTTGTTAGCTAACACAGGTATGGACCTCTGTGAAGACCCAGGGAAAATGTTTCAAATGTTTTTGTGACATTTATTTATATATATATATTATATGTGTGTACATGTATTCATCTGAGTATAGTAGTGTATGTGTGTATGAGAGAGGGAAAAGGAGACGGATACAGAGAATGAGAGAGAGGGAGGGAGGGAGGGAGGGAGAAAGAGAATAACTAGCAGAATGTGAGTCTTGCCTTCCACTATGTGAGCCCCAAGGACCAAATGGAGTCATCAGGGCTGAGCCATCCTGTTTGCCCAGAAACACTTTTTTTTTTTTTATTATTTCACAAATGGTTGGAAATGGCTTACCAGAATATAAGCATTAAGATGGAAAAGTAAAAATAGATATGGATTGGAGAAAAATCAATAGACTCTTAAGAAGAGATAACTAAAAACAAAGGCATTTTCCTTGCCCTCCAGATTATAATGTGTGGGGAGGCAATAAATACAAACTTAAAACTGTAGGAAATATTAGCATCTAAGTGGTATCTCACTGGCAGGATGAGTCCAGTTCTGGGGTTATGTTCAATTTCCAGCAAGGAAAAAAAAAATAGGAAGAAGGTGAAGAAGGAAGGAAGGAAAAAAGGAAGGAAGGGAGGGGGAAGGAGAGAGGGAGGGAGGGAAGGAGGAAGGAAGGGAGGGAAGGACAGAGGAAGGGAGGGAAAGAGGTAGGAAGAAAGAGAGGGAAGAAGGAAGGGAGGGAGGGAAGGAGGGAAGTAGGAAGGGAGGGAGAGAGGGAGGGAAAGAGGTAGGAAGAAAGAGAGGGGAGAAGAAGGGGAGGGAGGGAAGAAGGTAGGAAGGAAGGGGGAAAGGAGGGAGGGAGGAAAGAAAAAAGAATGGAAAGGAGAGAGTGAGGGAGGGAGGTAGAGTGTTTATTTACCTAGCATTCACCAAGCCCTGGGTCCAATCCCCAGCACAGCATAAACTGGGCATGGTGGTATGTTACCTTCCCTCTTCACTTCAGTCATCAGACTTCTGGCAGCCTCTGCTTGGGGACTAACACCTGGGAGCTAAGACAGCTGCTCTCTGTTGACTGTTCATCTTTGAAGAAGCCGCCTGAGCACGCCCATCACCAGAACATGCCCATCGCCTGAGTATGCCAGCCTCCTGATGATCTTCTGAACCTGGGGACTTTGGCACCTGAACTTTCTTTGTAGTGTAATCTAGAGACTTGTTTTTGGTTTCTCCTGTGACTATAAAAACCCTGGTTTATTCTCACTAAAGTGGAATCTTGATTGGGACGCAACTTGGCTTCGTGTTTTCTCTTTGCATTCAAACCCTTTATTTCAGGTCCTTTATTCCCTCCTGGCTGAGAAGAACCCAGTGCATGAAACTGCGGGCAGTTTCAGTGGTACACACCTGAAATTCCAGCATTAGGAAGGAAGAAATAGGTAAATCAGAAGTTCAGGGCCACCCTTGTCTACATAGGAAGTTCAAAGGCAACCTGGGATACATGTGGCCCTTCCAGAGGAAGAAACACATCATATTAGAAAACAAGGTGTTATTCCCATAACTTCAAGGTGAAGACTATAAATGTAGTATCTACTCCAAGGCCAATAAAGCTATGAGAACTGTGGAGCTTGTCTCCCACAGGCTCACATATTTAAATGTTTAGTCAACCAGAGTGTGGAACTTTTTCACAGGATGAGAAGGATTAGAGGTGTGACCTTGTGGAGGAAGTCTGTCCCTGGAGGTGGGCTTTGAGGGTTCAAAAGGTCAAGCCAGGCCCAGTGTTACTCTTCTCCTCTCTACCTTCAGATCAGGATATAGAACTCTCAAATTATTTTTCCAGCACCATGCCTGCTGCCAAGCAGAAGTTTCTTCTTGATGCCTGGCAGGTTTCCTAATAGAGTCCTAGAAAACAGAAGAGAGCAGCTAACGTGTGGACGAGTGATAGAGAGAACTCAGTGATGCTGAGGACCTGGAATTGAATTCCAGATAGGATGGGAGCTACAGAGTACTGAGCAAGGATGATCAGGCACAAAGAGAACTAGAGGATGTCGCAGGATATTTGATCATACTGTGAATCCGGAGACTGTGTTATTTACTAGGGAAAAAAAACCCTGTTTCTAGTTGTGGTGTGGCTCAGCTCTAGCACATACCTTTAATCCAAGAGCTTTCTCTTTATTGTACACAGGATTCAATAAAGTCAACCATAGGTCAAGAGGCATAATAGCAAGTAACCAGTTGACAGGGAGTGAACATAGAGAAAAAAGAACACCCATAGAGAGTGGGAGGAAGTCAGGAGGATGGAAAGAGAGACGCACAGGAAGCAGAAAGGAGGGACATAGAGTTTGAAGGGTTTTTGAGATAGCGAAGAGATGGAGAACTTGCATTTGGGATGTTGGCTGAGAAGGAAGGTCAGCTGGGTGCTTCGTTGCCTCTCTGAGGTAGCAGGCTTCCATATCGACCTCTGGCTCCCAAGTCTTCATTGGTAAAATAGAACAAAATAGATTTTGTTAAACACAACAGGAAGAGACATTTTTTAGAGTGAGTACCAGTAAGGGATTAGTGGCTGAGTGAATACAGGAAATGCAGGAGATTAAACACAAATAAATTGAGTATTCTGGCATATATCTATAACTCCATTATTTCCAAAGCTGAAGCAGGAGTGCTGTGAGTTCAAAGCCTGCCTGGGCTATACAGTGAGAAGATGTCTATGAAACCAAGCCAAACCATAAGTCAGTTTAACACTTAACTTCATATCAAAAAGCTGTAGCAACAATGGGGGTCTTTGGAGCAGTTGCACAGGTTGTGTAAGAAATATATTTCCAGGGTAGGTTTTATTCTAGAAATATTGTGGTTGAAGGATGCTTTTCGCTGAAACTAAATGTCTTGTATAAAGCAAAAGACATGAAATTGCATTCGTGTGGGGTGACAGATAAATACCAATCGGTTGAATTTGAACTAACTTTAAAATAGAAGGGTGTATTGTGGTATGGGTGTAGCACAGTTGGTAGGGTGCTTGTCTAACATGCACAAGGCCCTGAATTCATCATCTCACAATACAGAAACAGGGGGTGGTGGTGCATGCTTGTAATGCCAGCACTGAGGAGGTAGAAGCAGGAGTGTAAACTCATCCTCGGCAACATACGGAGTGTAGGATAGCCTTGGCTACACGAGCCCTTGTCTCAGTGAATATCTCAGGGCCACAGCAGTTAAGAGTGGGTTTTGCTCTTCCAGGGGACCCAAGTTCAGCTCCCAGAGCCCACCGTGGACAACTCACAAATGCCTGCAACTTCAGTTTCAGGGGATCTGGTGTCCCTTTCTGGCCTCTGTAGTAGCACATGTGCATGCGTGTGTGCACATACACAAATATACACACTTTTTAAAGAGAGTGTGCTTGGGTAGGTGGACATTGGCAACAGTTTGAAATGGTTTCAGAACACCAGCAGCATGAAGACTAGACAGGGAGAGCATGCTCTCTGGAGAATCAGGACAAGAAGAGACCATCAAGGTGAGCCACACATCAGAAGGTTTAAGGGACAGAGAAAAGAAGAGGTAGGCTTGCTACCTCCTGGTCTCTTCTCCAGATCCCTGAATGGGATGCCCCGTTTTTTGAGAGATTCTGGGCAGAAGACTGTGGAAGTAAGCCAAGCAGCTCTTGGCAGCCACCCCGACCCTCTTAATTATAATTTCTTCTATTTAAGGAAAAAAAAAACCAAAAACCAAAAAAACACTACTGTTCCTCTTCAGGAAAAGAGTGCAGGGACCTTGCAGGCCCGATCAGTGTTGAAATGCAATTTCTATGTTCTTCCCATATAATGTGATTGTGTAGTGATGTGTAAATCCTGCCTGCAGGTCATGAGGGGTTAACATACTGAAAGGCTGTCTTTAAAAATCATATAAAACTCCCACTGAACACAGCATGATGTTTGATGTCTAAATATGACAATGATTTTTCCTTACATCGGGGCGGGGTGTGTGTGTGAAATAAGTTCATTTCTGAAAACAGGCATGTTTCACCCTGGCTTATGGTGGTGTTCTATGTTGTGTGCTAAGAAGTCACATCCTGTTCAAGCAGCAACTATGGGAGACACTTGCTGCTGCAAACACTTGTAAGCATCCCCATTTTTTATTTGGGTCAGAATCTTGGCCAGTCACTGTATTTATGTGACTTTTTTTCCATCTCTAATAATTTTCTCTGCTTCTTATATTACATCTCTCCTTCTGGGCATCTGGCCACAGGGAGGGAGGGAACACACGTTGTTGTTGATTCTAGGCAGCTGGTGATCTCTGTTAGCACTGCTGTTGCTGATTTCGTGGGATCAAGAACATGGGATGGTTTTTGAAAATGGTCCTTTTCTGACAGGACAAAATGAAGATGACTGGAACTGCTTATTTCTCTTTGCAGGGAAGATGGATGTCCTAGGAATTAGAACATCCTTTGCTGATCTCCAAAGTTAGCAAGTCAAGACCAGCACGCATTTGTGGGTCTCAAATTGTACAAGTGTTGGAAGAGCGCAGCTTCCATCCTAGGGCTAGCTACATCATGGGCGAGGACTCAAGATCCCCACTCACCGGCAACCCACTTTTGATTTCTTTCTTCTGCCTGGGTTAGTCAGTTACTAACACTTCTGACAAAGAAAGGGGCAGACAGTGGATTCTGGGATAAGCGACCCATGAAGGGTTAGCTAGTGCTGTGGTTTGGATAAGCCATGTCCTAGGCATGGCGGTGCACGCCTTCAATCCCAGCACTTGTGAGGCAAAGTCAGGCAGATCTCTGTGAGTCCGAAGCCAGCCCCGTCTACAGGGCAAGTCCCAGGACAGCCAGGACTACACTTAGAGAAACCACGTCTTCAAAAACAAACAAACAAACAAACTAGTGTGCTAAGGGCTTGGCTCCCAATCCCTGAGAAATGATTGGCTCATCAAGGCACTGACTGAATCAGGGAATTAATTATTTATTGATGGGTTCAAACTGATTGGGTTGTTAGGAGGTGGGGCAGAGTTGGTGGAATTAAGTCCCTGAGGACACGCCTTAAAGGGAAGTATTTTGCCTTTGTTCTCTTCCTTTGTCTTTATTTCTTCTTCTTTTTTTTAAAATCTATTTATTATATATAAGTACACTGTAGCTGTCTTCAGACACTCCAGAATAGGGAGTCAGATCTTGTTAACGGATGGTTGTGAGCCACCATGTGGTTGCTGGGATTTGAACTCAGAACCTTTGGAAGAGCAGTCGGTGCTCTTAACCACTGAGCCGTCTCTCCGGCCCCCTTTGTCTTTCTGCTTCCTGGCTACCACTAGCCATCACAAAATAAACAGCCTTTCTCTTCCAAACCTTTCCTGAATGATGTTCCACGTTGTCATCTGTCAGAAAGCACTGAGTGGGGCAGGGTGCTAGAGAGAGATGGCTCAGCAGCTCAGAGCACTGAGCATTCTTGAAAGGGACTTATGTTCAATTCCCAGCTCACAACCATGTGTGGTGCAACCATATGTGATGCACATATGTACATTCAGGCAACACATTCATGCATATAAAAACGAATAAACATATGTGTATGTATGTATATGTAGATGTAAATATATACATATGTATATATATATATGTATATACATATATATTTGCCTCAACCATTTTATCACAGTGCTGCAAAATTGTCTAACACTGTAGAGGGTGAAGCATGGTTGCACAGATTGGGTGGCAGCTCAACTGCCCAGAGTCAGCTCCTATCCCCTTCCTGTGGGTGATAAAGGTTTTGAGGAACACTTCTGGGAGAGTATTTGAAGAATCTTGCTCTTTCTCGTTTGTAATTACTCATTAAAAATAAACTTGGGGCCTCAGGATGTAGCTCACTTGGCAGAGTGCTTGCCTAGCATGCCTTAAAGCCTTGGGTTCCATCACATAGACTAAACATGATGTCACATTCCTGTAGCCCCAGTACTTGGGAAGTAGAGGCTGGGGTTTTCGATGTTCAAGATCATTCTTTTGCTATACAGCAAGTCGTAGGCTATCAAAAATACACGAGAACTTCTAAAAATAAGGTTCCTTTTTTTTCCTAAACAGTTCTCCTGTGGTTTTTTTGTTTATTTTTGCTTGCAGTATGTTTGAATGAGCCACTGGCATCTCAGAGGTCCTCTGTCCTAAAGAACAAGTTTCTTAGTGTTTTATTGCTATGAAGAGATCCCATGACCACAACAATTGTTATAAAAGAAAGCATCTAATTGGGTCTCACTTGCAGTATCAGAGGTTTAGTCCATTGTCAACATGATGGGAAGCACGGTAGCATGCAGACAGACATGATGTTGGAGAAGTTAAGAGTTCTAGGCTTGGATCTATAGTCATCAGGAAGAGAGAGCCACTGAGCCTAGCTCGGGCCCTTGAAACCACAAAGCCAACTCCCAGCGACACACTTCCTTTGCACTTACTACAGGCCTACAAGACCACACCTTCTCTGACAAGGCCATGCCTCCCGATCCCTCTCAATTAGTGCCACTCTTTAATGAGCAAGCATTCAAACACATGAGCCTATGGGGGCCACTCCCATTCAAACTACCACAGGGAAGCTTGTGTGTTTGTCAGTGGGAATTACATACAGTCCCTTAAAATAAAGTGTAAGGAAATGGTTAGACTGGAGTTTGTTTTGTTTTGTTTTATTTTCCCTTTGCCATCTTATAGATATGGATAAGAACCTCAGGAAACCTGTTAATACCGAAGACACTTAGATCCTTCAGGTCTAAACTATGAATAGAAATAAGACAAACTGTTTCAATCCAGGTAGCAAATGCCCAGGAACTGCCTCCCTAAAGCACAAGAATTTCAGAAGGTAGTCTTCCTGTATGCCCTCTCTCTCTCCACCCTTCTTATCTGTCCCTGAGTTCTCAGGAGCTCTACTTCTAAATAGATTTTGTCCGATATCCATATCCAAATGGGGTGAAAAGCAGATGATAGAATGGCCTGGTATTGGCAAGTGAGGCTGCACAAGCTGTGAGTTCAGGCTAGGTTTATGTCACCTGGACCCAAACAAGAGTCATCTGTGAAGAGGGACTCTCGATGAGAAAATGTCTCCATGGGGCATTTTCCTAATTAGTGATGCATTGTGGGAGGGCTCAGCCCATTATGTGTGCCGCCACCCCTGAGCTGATGGTTCTGCTGATGGTGCTGTAGGAAAGCAGCCTTTGAATGCCATGGAGAGAAAGCCAGTTATCAGTACTCCTCCATAGTCTCTGCTTCAGTTCCTGCCTCCAGTTTCTTCACATAAGTTCCTACCTGACTTCCTTTTCTGATAGACTGTGAAATGAAAGAAACCATTTCTTCCCCAAGTTGATTTTGGTCATGGTGCTTTATCACACCAATAGAAAGCTGAACTCACCCTAGGGGCCAAGGTGTCCAGGAATGAGGCAGAATCTCCTACAAAATTTGATCTCAGATATTCAACCCTTCTCTTCTGGCTACAATACCTTGTGGTGGTTTGAATAAAAATAGCCCCATAGGCTCACAGGGGAGGGCACTATTTGTAGGTGTGGCCTTGTTGGAGGAATTGTGTCACTGAGGAGTGGGGTTTGAGGCTTGAGATGTTCAAGCCAGGCCCAGTGTTATTCTTTCTTCCTGCTGTCTGCCGATCTAGATGTAGAACTCTCAGCTACCTCTCCATCACCATGTCTGGGTGCATGCCACCATTCTCCGAGCTGTGATGATAATGAACAAAACCTCTGAACCATAAGCCAGCCGCAATTCAATATTTTCTCTATAAGAGTTGCCATGGTCATGGTGTCTCTTCACAGCAATAGAAACCCTAACTAATATAGACCTTCCAGTTAAAAACCTTTCATCAATTACTGTCATCTTAGCCAAGGAATAAATGGCCCCAGAGACTTTGAACCAAGCCCATTCAATTGTCATTACTACATTGGTTGAGGGTGTCTGAGTAGCAGTGGCCAGAGATAGCCAAGTAGTAGGGACGGCTTGTGTTCTCTCAATAGAAGGGATGACACAATGGTTGAATCTTTCCTCCATGCCTGTGTCTTTTCCTGCTGTCAACTTCAGCCTAAAATGGAGCTGTTTTATAGGAGATGTGCAAACATTAACATCTCAGAATAGGTTCTTTGTGGATGCTTCACTCTTCCCAGGCCCAGGGTGTTGCTTCTCCCTTCCCAGAGAAAAGCATCCTTCAGACACAGAAGTACAAATCAAACATAGAGGAGAGTTATAGGAGAATATTCCCTCAGGCTGCTGAGGGAATTTGCAGATATGATTAATAATCTTCCCATGCCAGGATCTTTGGGATAATCTCTGGGGAATTATAAAATGACAAAACCAGCATATGTGGAAGAAGACCATTTTGATTTTCTTTTCTTTCTTTGGGATACAGTGGCTTCAAATTACACTGCATAGTTGAGGATGACCTTGAACTCATGATGCTTTTACCTCCACATTTCAAGCAATGGGATTACAACTGAATATCACCATAGGTTTTCTGAAGGGACAGGGCTCAGACCCAGAGCTTCTTGTATGCTAAGCAAGCATTCTTTCAATACTGAAATGCATCGCGGCTTCCTTATTTTATGTCTCAAGAGGGCAAGGGAGGCAGATTCTAGGAAACAGGGGCTAGTAAGCATCATGCTGATCCTTAGCAAGTTTCCCAAAGATAAGGCAACATTATTTCTGAGTGAGATCGTAGAAATGGGAACAGGACAAACTGTAAATGCTGGGGGAAGTGGTCCGTTCTGGAAGTCCTAGCTATGTGGGAAACAGAGGCAAGAGGGTTACAAGTTTGAGACTAGCTTGGCTACCTAGTAAGACCCTGTCTCAAAGCAAAATGGAAAAGAGAAAGGCCAACTATTTCATCTTTGCTGACACGATTATTTTGCTGAGAAACTCGGGAAGTAGATTTGCATGGCGTGTTTACATTTCTGGAGGAAATCTGATATGGCCACTCTAGGACATTGGGGATGAGGTGGAGCAATGAACTGTCACTTGCACTTATGTCAAAAATAACAGAAGCAATCTCAAGTTAAATGGTAGAGGGCTTTACACACCCCTGAATGGGGTAGGCAGCCAGGCTTAGCTGTCTCAAACCAGAGCCACACCCAAAGAGCATCATAGTTGGCCCATATGACGCCAGTTGATGCTGATATCCTCCAAATGGCATATAGCCATCGCCAGTCTCAAAGCAGACCCCTTAGAGCCCCCAGTTCTTCACATCTCTGCCTCCTGACTCAAAGCTCTGGCTGAACCCAGAAAACACTGCCAAATATTAACTACGTGGGTGCTGGGAGAGCTGACATTTTTCTCTATCTTAGTAAGCAACTTACTGTTTTTTAATTATTAATTTTGAAGACTTTGTACATGTTTTGATTATAATTAGACGCCCTCCACCACCCTTTCCCAGATCCAAACCTGCTTCCATACCCACCCAGCTTTGCAGTATTTTTCACCCCCTTAACCTAGGCCAATTTTTCCTGCCCGAATATTCTCGGATATGTAACTTTCCACTGTTATTCTGTTTTCTAAAAAAAAAAAAAAAAAAAAAAAAATCCTAAGGCTGATAAATCTCCCAAGTAGAAAGGGGGTTTAGGACCTTGGCTGCCCCAAAGAATAGCTCAAGGTGGGTTCACTTGGTTTAGAGCTATTTGAAGAATTGCAGCCAAACGCTGTTTACTAATCAGTGTTTTTCATCTAGGTTTTTATTCACATACTTTGTAGTTTTCTACTCCAAAAATAGGATTTTCAAAAAAAAAACAAAAAACAAAAAACAAAAAAACATTAGCTTGACTAAAGACTCACAGTAGGCTTATTGTATTTTTAGATGACTTCGAGCTAATGTGGAATGAAAACACCTTTTAAAATGCTGAGTCATCAGCCCATCAAATGAGGGGGAGGGGGAGGGAAGGGGGAAAGGCTGGGGGAGGCAAAGCCCAGTGTAGAACACTGGGAACCATCTCCAGTGTAGGAAACAACAGCAGCAACCCAGAAACAAAACAAAACATCAGTGGAAAATGGCAGGCCCTGGAGTTACAAAATCCGTCTCCTCAACCATGTCTTTGCTGCTAAGAAACAGGCCATAGTTTAATGTGGTTGCCAAGAAAGCTAATTAAAAATCTCAGGCTGCTTACCAGATATGTAGTATTTAGAACAAAGCCTTCTGCCTTAATCTGCTTTTGAGAGGGCACGGTTGAAGTTTGTGTTAATTTTATGGTACCACAGTCTACAAGGAACCCTGGAAGCTGGGATCTGTCCAAGGGTCGGGTCATCAGAACGGCCCTCTAAGCCTCTTCGGACAGGAGGAAGGGAGGAACTAGAGGGCCTTTGCTTGAGTAGACACTTGAAGGGAGGGATGAAACAATGATGGGGGAGGCAGGGTATGTACCTGTAGTCTCAGGGACTTGAGAGGCCGAAGTAGGAGGTTCACTTGAGTCTAGGGGTTCAATGCCAGCATGGACCACCTAGTGGAACTTCACTCCAAAAACAAGAAGTCAAGAATGTACTTCTTTGGGATTTCAGCTTGGTGATAGAAACTGGGTATGTCCCTGGGCACAAGGCCCTGGCTTTGATCCCAGGACCAAAACTAACCCCAGATAGTACAGCCATGTTAGGGCTTTCTAATTACTGATAATCTTCCTCATGGAAGAGAAGCCACTAGACGCAAATCGTAGTCTACCATCTTTACACTTTCTTCTGAATAATCTGGAAACAGCTCAGCCCTCGTGGAGACATGGTGAGTTATAGCTGATGAGATAGGTCAGAGACTAGAAGGTCATTATTTAAGGATGCTGTTGAAGGGACTTCAAGCTGGTCAACACTAACTGAACTCTCAGCATTAAGATTCTTTTTTTTTTCCCTCCATAAAACACTTAAGGCATTTCAAGGTAAGAAAACTAGCTCTGTAAACATTTTAAGCTTTTTTTTTTCCCCTTTAAGACAGTGTTTCCGTGGGGCGGTGGTGGCGCACGCCTTTAATCCTAGCACTTGGGAGGCAGAGGCAGGCAGATTTTTCAGTTCGAGACCAGCCTGGTCTACAGAGTGAGTTCCAGGACAGCCAGGACTATACAGAGAAACCCTGTCTCGAAAAACCAAAAAAACAGACAGTGTTTCCATATGTAGCTCAGGCTAGCCTTAAACTTATCATCCTTCTGGCTCAGCCTCTGAGTGCAGTTATTATTAGAAAAATAATTAAAATGTGAAAAGACTCAAAAAAAAAAAAAGTCTCGTGGGTGAGACGAGGCTAGGAAGGCTCAATAGGAATGTCCACAGAAACATCAAAGACAGGGAACTCGGGACTATGGAAAGCTTTGGAGGCAGCTACCAGGGAGTCTTCCTGGACTTGTCTGTTTTGGGCTCTGTGAGCATGGACCACAATAACCAAGAAATCAATTGCTAGTAATTTAATCCTCATTTAAAGAAGGATTCAGAGCAGAGCTATGGCTGCTGTCCCAGGGAGCAGAGTGTTTTCTGGCCTCCCATGTAAGCCATTCCTTAGGGGCAACCAAATCACACAAATAATCATCTCTCAGCCATTCCCCCATTGAATAGTTGGGCTACATCCAACAATAGGACTTAAAGACCATCCCCATTTTACCTACAGGGCTTGGGAGATTTTTATTTCAGTTCCTTCTGTGCCATGACCCATCGGCCTGTGGCAGCAGCTTCTTCCTAGAGAGTAGAAAAAAAGAACTGAAATTACTGCAGAGAAAACACAGAACAGGGATATTTGGTTCCGGGACACTGGAAGAGCCCTGTCTGAGTCTCTTACCCGAATACCAGAAGATAAATATTTCAGGGGCCAAACAGAGAAACAAAGTAGCCATACTGGTTTGAATACCAATAGGGTGGGGCCCAGTCAGGTTTGTGTGGGGAGAAAAAGGGAAGAAGCTCAAGCTTGACACATTAGGATAGTTGATTGCTTCTGCCTTGGAAGCCTCTTGGGATCCCTTGATCCATTTGGGATTTGAACTTGCTCGTTCTCCCTCACACCTACTCTCGTCTGGGTAAGCCCTGGCTGCCCTCTCCTCTACCTACCTTCTTTTCACTCTAGGTCGTCACTCTAGGTCATCATGCCCTCGGGGTCGTACATGGTGACTGTTCCCTGCTGTCCCAGCCCTACTTTGTCATGGCTAGTCTTGTCCTCACATATTCTTTTTTCTTGATGCTTTCCACACCCCTCAAAGGTCATGGGACTTTTCCTCCTGATTTCTCCACAAAGGAAAAAAAAGTGATAGATAGAAACATAAGGACCGTGGTTGTTTAAGGCCCTTTTCATCTCAGGCACCAGGATGCCCTGTTACTCAACTGTCCCTGTACTGCCACCCACCCCACCCCCCAAAATCAGCCCATGTTCAACAGAGTAGGACAAGAGAGTTTTAGAAGGAAACAAGTCCCATGATTTTTCTGCTCTGTTCCCTTCCTTCTACTTCAGTCGTCAGAATTTCAGCTCTTGGGGGAGTCTCATAGTTTCCCTGGAGATATATATGCGCTCATAGTATATGTGCCATGTATCTGCAATGTAGAAGCCACAATGTGTATGTGTACACACATGCATGTGCGTACGTACATGAGAGTGTGTGTGTGTGTGCCTGCCTGTGTGTATGTGTGTGTATGAGTAGTGTGTGTGTTGGCGCGCACGCATGTGTGTGCACACACGTGAGTGCATATTCATCCATCTCTATAGCTCATCCTGTTTCTCTCCTGTCTTCTTGGGCTTTGATCCTCAGTCTCCTCCAGCCTAGTCAGGAAAACGATTTTTATTGCTTTCTTTTGTAAAGGAGAAATGACCTTGTATCGTGACCTGTATCGCATAGAGGTTGGTGTCTATAAACTTGATGCTCTGGCCCCCCAAGCTTTTACTAGCATCTTAAAATGAAGCTTTTTTGGAATTTAAAACAGAAGCGACCCTCCCCCTCACACACGTGACTGGCTCTTTCAAGTCACTCTGACTTCAGATATTATGAATTACATGTCAGTTTTGCTCTCGTACACACACACGCACACACACACACATGCACACACCAGCTTTGTTCTGTTCTTTCTCTTCTCCTTGAGTAGTGACAGCCATGGGGCCAATGGAGGCAGAGCCAATAACCCTGAAAAAGAAAAAAAACTCTGATTAAAACTTAACCAGTATTTTAATTTTTGATAATTCTTATGTCTCTACTCTAAGGGAAGGAAGATAACAATATGTGAATACAAATTAAGATGGCATCAGTCTAGCTTGTCCAAGTCCTGGTGTGGCATAAGTGTGAAAAGGCAAATGCTCCTGTTAGAGGTCAAATACACTTACTGTGCTTGTTAATATTCCTCTGTTTTAGAACCACAAAGATCTCATGAAGGCTTCCTCAAACTCACACGGAAAGACACGCAGTACGAACTCGTATGAAGTCATCCTCTCACGGGTAACAACTGTTAGATCTCTAAGTGAGCACAGAGGTCATGCTTTGTTCCGTAGCCTGACACAAAGGTTTCGTGTCTCAGAGGGAAAGTGCCTTCCTGCTCTTTGCATCCGCCTTGGTCTAGTTCCGCGTGGTCTCTACTGTGCTTTTTTTGCAGATAACTCTGGTGGAAATGACAGTTTAGTTTGTGCAGACTGTACACCCATAAGGACTTGGAAATCCACCGTGCCTTTCTCACTAGTCTTCAAGAAAGGGACTTCTGCCAGTGTGGATGTCACCAGAGAAAGGTCCCCTCATTCCTAGCAGCCACCTTCTGTTCCTTCCTTCAACACCATGCCCTGCCAGTTTGGGTCTCTGTAGGGGTTTTAGACATCCCTCACAGTTTTTGGTTCTGGTGACAGATAGGAAAAGTGACAGATAGGAAAAGATGGTGCCCTAGGGGACATCCCCACAACCACGTGGTCTTGATAAGAGCAGAAGCAAAAGCTGTGTGTGTGTGTGTGTGTGTGTGGACTACATCAGAGAGTGATTAAAACTAAAGGATATAATTTTTCCTAATTATTACAGACTTCACATGTGTGTGCTTTGTGCATTATTGAGTCATATGTTTACATGTGTGAACACATATGTGCTCAAGTGTATGTGGAAGTTGATGCTAGAAATCATCCTCTATCACTTTTCCGACTTACTCATTGGGTTGGGGCACCTCAGTCAAACCTGAATCTCGCTGACATGGTTAGCTTCTCTAGCCAGTTTGCTTTTGGGGGTCTCCTGCCTCTGCCTTCTTAGGCTGGAATTTTAGGCAGGCTGCCACGCCCACCTGTCATTTACACGGGTTCTGGGGATTTGAATTTGGTTCTCATACTTGTGTCAGAGGTGTTTTAACCACTAACCCATCTCTCCAATCCATGGGGATTATTTTTAATAAGGAAAAAAGAATTGAGTTTAACTCAGCAAACATTGAGAGTGTTTTGCTTTCAACAACCTCCCTAGAACTTACCACAAGCCGGGGAGGTGAAGGCAGATCCAGACTTCAGATATTTCAGATACAGGCCATGGGAGTTGATGGGTGGAGCCCTTAACTAGAAGAATACAGAATTATGTATAACATTAGTTATGAAATATTAAGTACAGAAAGCCAAACAAATTGTATATTATAAAAAGCTGACAATGCAACATTATAAAGTAATAGACTATTTTATGACTTAGTTACCTGCCATATAGCTGTTAGACTCTCTCATGTACTTTCTTTGGATTGATGTTCTTGGTTATCTTTAAGAAGAAGAAAATTTTGTGACTACATTGTTTCTAAAGAAAATAGAATCACCAGGCAGTGGTGGCCCATGCCTTTAATCCCAGCACTCCGGAAACAGAGGCAGGTGGATTTCTGAGTTCAAGGCCAGCCTGATCTACAGAGTAAGTTCCAGGACAGCCAGGGCTACACAGAGAAACCCTGTCTCGAAAAACCTAAAAAAAAAAAAAAAAGAATCATTACATTTTTCCTTGACCTAAGTTGACTGAAATTTGTTTATGTAAAATGGTAAAGCTTGCCCGGTAGTGCCATTCAGAATTCAAGGGGTTACTGCTCAATTTGGAATTTCTTGTGTTCATGTGTCAGAATGCAGCTTTTGCTCATAGGCCTATCACAGAACACCAATGCTGAGCAGCCATTCAAGAAGGAGCATAACACAGAAGAAACAGACTTTGGCATCCATAAAGTCAAGGGAGGGATAGCCTTGCTCGAGTCTCTTGACACCATTTGGTGAGACCATCTTGAAGGGACTGCTGACTGTGTGCTATGAGATTTGATCTGTGAATGTCTCTGTAGGGAGTCATACGGATAGATAAAATTGATATCGAGTTCTCCTACTTCAAACTGTATGATTTGAAGAAATGTGGATCCCCAGACAGCCTTCTAAGTCCACGTTTCAAACTGTCTTAGGCTTAAGAGTTGGTGATTACGGTGCACAAGTCTGTGACAAATGTATACTGTGATGCAGACTGGTACCCTCATGCTACCGTGCAGGGTGAGTGGTGACAGTGTGTGGGAGACTTTCTGGAAGACATTTGCTCCACCCAGAAGACAGCTAACAACTCCATACAGAGACATTCACAGATCAAATCTCACAGCACACAGTCAGCAGTCCCTTCAAGATGGCCTCACCAAGGTGGTGTCAAGAGACGTGAGCAAGACTACTGCTCTCTTGACTCTCGGGATGCTAAAGTCTCTATGTTTCTTCTGTTTTAAGCTCTTTCTTTGAATGGATGGTCAGCATTGGTGTTCTGTGATAGGCCTATGAGCAAAGGCTGCACTCTGACACATAATTACAGCGACATTCCCAAATTCAAATGCTAGATGTGGAAGGAGAGCACACTGACTGGGAGGCCGCCATGGCAGGCAGCATTTAGTGGAGGAATTACAGTTGTTACTCTTTAGGGTGTATTTTACTCTGCCTGGGAAAGTTAATATGTTTCACGGTTGCTACCAGGAAAGGACATGGGCCCTGGGAGATCTTGGGTCAACAATGGCTGTCTTATGAAACAGTCATTGGCTTTATGACTACCTAAGGAACCACTAAAGAGGTTTAAAAAAAAATACAGAGCTAGTGTGAAACTACCTTTTCTCCCATCCATTCAGAAAGGAATAGATAAGGCTGCACAGACCTGGGACCTGTTCTGTATTGAGCATCCCTAATTAAATATCAAGGCTATTGGGAATGCTTAAGAATTGGGACACTCTATATGGAGCAGTGAACCTCTGTGACTACAAAACAAAGCTGGTCCTGTCTCTGACCATCCATTGTTATGATCAGGACTATTGTAAGGTCGTTCTCTTTAACGCCACCTGAATTTTAGGAGTGATGCTTAAATAATTACCTTTCTTAATCTCTCTCACCACTATTCTCTCTCCCTCCCTCTCTCTCTCTCTCTCTCTCTCTCTCTCTCTCTCTCTCTCTCTCTCTCTCTCTCTCTCCCTCTCTCTGAATTGCTGCCAAAGTAACTAGAGTCGTATAACTTTAGAGTCGGGAGTCCAGGGAGGTATGTTAGGATGCTGAGCCAGGCATGGGAGGGGGCTTTGGGAGCACTCTGGCTGGTCCCACACATTTACTTTGTATTAGCTGGTGCTGGCAGACGCTTATGTTGGAAGGACTGTGACTTTCCATGCCCCACGGAGCAAGATAAAACCCCAGCAAAGGAGTGTTGATTTAATTTAGAAAGCCTCTGGGTTTCATTAGATACTGAACAGATCGTGCCATTTACAAGTCCTGAGACGCTTGGAGATGCTAGCAATGATTTGTTAACATGTTGAACAAGGTCTTCGAGAAACAGTTACCAGGACAAGGCCAGGGTTTTAAAAACAAGCGGGCAAATCATGGCCTTCCTGTCACCTGCAGTTTCTTTCTTTTTTGTATTGTTGCATCCTAACATAATTCAGCAGCATCCTCTTTTTGTCCTTAGAATACTATTCTTTTGTTTTTGGTTTTTCGAGACAGGGTTTCTCTGTGTAGCTCTGGCTTGTCCTGGAACTCACTCTGTAGACCAGGCTGGCCTTGAACTCAGAAATCCACCTGCCTCTGCCTCCCAAGTGCTGGGATTAAAGGCTTGTGCCACCACCGCCGGGCAATACTATTCTTATAATACTATGTATTATTGAGACAAGAAGCAGGTGACAGCGCTAAGTAGAAGTGTTCCTCTGAACCCCTTGGCATTTGTATTTGTGACATTGGTGGCCTCATCCAGGACAGACTGGTGCAGATATCCCACAGTTTTGAATCTGAACGCTCAAATTTTCGAATGCTCTGGGTTAGAAAACAGAGCACATCCTGTGGACTTTCCCATACTCTTCAAGAGGCAGTACAGTTAGAGGATGTATCAGCAGGCACAGCCTTTCTCCCCCTTGCCAGGAAAACTAATACGATTCACAGGAAAATCATTTCCTCTTCTGCCAACTGCACAGCCAGGCTCTGTTCCTAGACCCTGACCTCTCACATAAGCAGCAGGATCCCACAGAAACTCAGTCTCTTACACTGACAAGCAATATAAACCTGTGTATTGATTCCAAGCTGGCAGCCATGATGATGGAGCCCAGGGCCATTTCCATGCTATGATGGACACACAATTGGCCATGGGGAGAGAAGATAATATTCCTTCTTATACATTATTAATAAAGGAAAATACGTACGAGTGGGTAAGCAAGAGCTACCCCAGAGGAAGGAACACATGTTGGTAACTTTCCAAGGCTCCTAAACAGGAATGAGAATTCAATGCCATTGACCTGAAAAGCCTAAGACCCCAGTAGGCAATGTGCGCTTAGGGGTCTCCGGGAGCAGAAAATAAGAGATACGGTCCATGTTGGCTTTGAAAATCTTTGGTCATGCATCCTCCCTGAGTGAAATTTGGGACTCCGATGCTTCAGTGTAAATGAAGCAGACTTTAGGAGGTCTGGTTTCAAGGGTGCTCCAAAGAGAGCTGAATGTTACATTTTTATTTGTTCCAGAAAGTGCTGGCAACTTGGTACAGCGAATTTGATCAGCACCATACGTCCGACCTGTCTCAGTAACGGTGCCACGAATGTGACGAGGCTGCAAAGCAGCTTGTGTTCGTGAGGGAGCGACAGGCACAGGAAGGAGAGAGGCTGGCAACCCTGAAGCTGTTCCTAATTGTTCATGGGGGCGTTGGGGGGGGGGAGAATGCTGCCGACTGCAGAGTGGCATGTTGGCTGCAAGAAGGGATTGATCAGCAAGGCTGGCAGGAAGAACAGAGACGTGTGACAGAAGAGACAGCGATCTAGAGAAACCTGGATCAGAGAAGACACCCGAAGCCCCAAGATTAAAACAATTCACTTTTCCCTACATGGGGGCTGGTGGGGAGCTCAAAGGAGCCTTTTGTAGAGATTCTAGGGAGGGTCTGTCTTAGAGGGGCTGAGCTGCGAACTAGACAGAAACTTTTCAGGAGTCAGAGGCAAACTTGCTTCTTCTTGAAAGAGCATTTCCTTAGGTTCTGGATTGAAAGTAACCCATCTTCTTTCCTCCTCAGACTGTCTTCTATTAGATAGACATTTAAGGATCACGTGTGTTCCCTGGGTACAACCTTTTCTTTAAATTGGAATTTCAGTGTGAAAACCAGATTTTACTGGAAGATTACTCTCAGTATGTGTCCGAGTAGAGCTGGTGCAGCTGAGGTCTATTGGACATCGTCAACAGAGGCCTGTGAAGGAAAGAGGAGATGGCTGCTGGATTTGGTATGATCTAGTTTCTTACAGCAGCGGCCCCACAGAGACGGCTTTGAATTCTCAGAAGATACCGTCACTGGCCCAGAGGAAGATGGTGGAGGGCAGGTATATTTTGGAGGACTTAGCATCTGAGCCCTTTCCTACCTCTCCTAGGTTTTAAGGGGATTGAATTTCCCAGCATGCTTTGATGTGTATGGTAGATACTGGACAGGATCTTGGACCACCTGGTAACAAACCTGTGGACATGTCTGAGAGGATGTTTCTGAAAGTAGGAAGACTCATCCTAACTGGTGGGACTGAATACAAAGGAGAAAGAGAGTTGAGCACCATCACTTGACTCTCTCCATGAGATGATGAAAGACACGTGGGACTAACCACCTCATATTCCTGTAGCCATCATTTCCCCACTATGATAGACTGTACTCTCAAACTGTGAGCCCAAATAAACCCTTCTGTGATGGTTTAAATGTGAATGGGATTCATAGGCTCACCTGTTTGAATGTTCAGTCCCCAGTTAGTGGAACTGTTTGGGAAGGATTAGGAGGTGTGACCTTGCTGGAGGAGGTATGTCAATGGGAGTGGACTTTGAGAGAGCTAGGTGAGTGCTCTCTCTCTCTCTCTCTCTCTCTCTCTCTCTCCCTCTTTCTCTCTCTCTCTCTGTCTTTCTCTCTGTGTCTCTCTCTGTCTCTGTCTGTCTTTCTGCCTTTCTCTCTGTCTCTCTGTCTCTCTCTGTGTGTGTCTCTCTCTCTCTGTCTCTCTCTGTCTCTCTCTCTACTGGCCTGCCTGCCTGAAGCCTATTACTAGCACCATGCCTATCTGCTTCCTGCTGCAGTGATGGTGAATCATCAGAAACTATATGCCAGCCCCTAGTTAAATGCTTTAGTTTATTAAAGTTGCTTTGGTCATGGTATCCCATCACAGCAATAGAACAATAACTAAGGCACTTTCCTTTTTAAATTCCTTTTAGTGAGTTATTTGTCACAATAATGAACAAAGTAAGTACTTACAATATGATTGCTCAGAAAAGCACCATGTATGAAATGATATAATGACCCTGTCCGTTGAACTAAGCCTGAGCTCAGAAGGCACAATGTGGAGTAGACATAGACAAGGCTCCTCTGTTACCACGTTTGAGTAATAAGTAATTTTGGAAGCCATAATGTGTTGACTTCTAACTGCCAGTGCGGGTGGGGTCGTGACTGCCTGAGCTGGAAATGACCCCCAAAGGACTATAATAGACAGCACACAATGCACATCATGAGAAAAGAATTTGCTGACCCCTCTCTATCCCATGCCCTCTGGTCCCCACATGGCCTTTTATTCTTGGAGAGGACAGGAAGTTTGGAAGCAGGGTCACGCCATTGCTTGCTCTGGTCATCTTCTCAGACAAGCCTGAGTCTCAGACTCTCTGCTCTGTTGTGCATATCTTGTTTAGAAGGTTTTTAAGGGTAAGTTAGAATTACTGTATTTTCAGCACTTAACAGAGTATAGAGAGTAAGACAATATGGACCACCCGCTGCCCAGATTTTTAAAATAGATAACATTTTGCCTCACTGTGTTTTTCAAATCATTAGAACTAAATCCTTGCTTATCTGTTTTTAGTGAAAGGAAAAGCATCAATAATCCAACTCCAGAGGTATGCTGGATGTACAAGTGGCTTCTTTAGAGCCCTCAGACACTGAAAATGATACATTTGTGTATAATACCCATGATGGCTAATCTTGGTCGTCAACTTGACAGACTTAAGGAGAGGGAACCTCATTTTGAAGACTAACTTGCCCTTGAGCACGTCTTCGGGCCGTTTCCTCAATTACTGATGGTTGGTACTGTAGGTGGTACCATCCTTAGGCAGTTGGCCTTAGGCTATATAAGAAGGGTTAGCTGAATAAAACTGAGAGTCAGGCAGTGAGCAGCATGCTTTCAAGGTCTCTGTTTCAGTTCTTGCCTCTGGGTTTTTCACCTTGAGTTCCTGCCGGAGCTTCTCTGATGATGAACTGTATCCTGTAAGATGGAACAAATCCTTTTCTCCCTCAAGTTGCTTTTATTAAGCTTATCACAACAACTGAAAGTAACTAGGGTGACACTTGAGTCCCAGGTCTCTGCTTCCACCACACGATTGCCAATGAAATGTGCACTCAGCATTTGAGCAAATCTTCTGAACCTGTCATTGTGTATCTTTCTCTACCACTTTGTCACATGTCTACAGGTCTTGTCAAATGTCTGCAGGTCCAATACCCATCCCAACGCAAATTAAGTACTCTGAGTCTCCAAAGGCAGCAGGTGTAGAAAGGTGTACTCAAATAGACACCTTTTCAAGCATTGCTCAGTGGATTTTAACGTTTGGAACAACTCAACAGCCCACCCCCCTGCCCCAAAGCTAAGCATTAATTGACCCTGTTGTAGAAGCTATGCAAGGATTTATAAGGGGCAGCTCTCTTGTTGTTAGTCATGGGTTTCCATTTCAGCTGTCTCCACTACAATATACTGTGAATGGTTCAAGCTTGAAATGCCTGAGGGCAAACTACTTCTCTTTCCATCCAATTATCTTCTCTTTCTGACTCCTCTCGCCTGCCCCTCCCTGCTTTTCCTATTCCTCTCACCCATCCTCCCCACCATGATTCAAAGCCTGGGAGCTGTCTCAATTCTCTGGTCTCGTTTGCTTTGGAGATCCTGTAATTCACTAAAGTTGCTCCTAAAGATATTTCATGTATCTGTTAATTCTAATTCCACTGCCATTATTCAAGTTGGGATATTTTACACCTTTTTGGTTTAACTATTGCAGTAGATCCCTGCCTCTCACCTTCGTCTAACCCATTAGCCATATCAGAGACATCTTCTCTAAGGAGGATTTTATGTGATCCTGCATACATTCTTTGGTTCCCAAATCACTTTCCAAAGACAAATTTTTGCTGTGGAGTATTTCTATTTTCCACAGTCTTTATACACCCCCCTCTGCAGACACTTACCTTGCTAACACATGTGCCAGGGGCATGGAGCCCTATTTATCTCACTCCACTGATCCTGCCCTGAGCAGGATCTTACTCTGCCTCCCAAGATGGCCTCAAACTCATGACAACCATCCTGCAGCATCCTGCTGAGTGCTGGAATTACAGGGGTGGGTAATCATGTCCTGATTCTTTTTTTTTCCCCCTGAGACACGGTTTCTCTGGGTAGCCCTGGCTATCCTGGAACTCACTCTGTAGACTAGGCTGGTCTCGAACTCAGAAGTCTGCCTGCCTCTGCACCCCAAGTTCTGGGATTAAAGGAATGCACCACGACTTGGATTCTTGTTTAATTATTCCTTCTGTCTGAATCTCTGTTACCTTTATCCATTAAATTGCCTAACCCTGAGGGACCCTAAGGGCTTTCCAGTCCCACACCCTTCTTACAGCTTCCCTATCCTGCCTGGGGTCAAGGCTAAGCCAAGTTCCATTCTTTATCACTCTTGAGTAAAAAATTCTCAAAAAAACTGACCTGACCCTCTGGAAAGTCCCAAGTAGAGTTCAAATGTGTGTCATGCTTGCTAGCCAATAGACTTAAAGGTCAATGTACTTAACCAATAAGTTTGAACTGTAATTTTGCTGATGTAACATGTGCCCCTAAAAAGTGTAAAAACTGTTTGTAATAGCCATTCGGGGTTACCTTCTAGTCACTCACCTTGAGGGACTAATTGAAGGTCGACCCCATCACGCTGGAAAAGAAACCTCTTGCTTTTGCACCGATTTGCATCTCAGTATGCGGGATGGGGGGAAGCATCTTGAAGTGAGTACCACTGACGGAGGGTACCTAATGTAAGTCGGATTGTAAGATATAGTCTTACAGTAAGTACAACAGAGAGCAAAGCAGAAGTCATGCTTGCTCATGCAGACCATGTGACCTAGCAGAGAAAGCAAGAGTAAGCAGACAATTGACACGCCAGGCTGCACCAGAAGTACTAAGACAACTTAGACAAAGGCCTTAGCCCCAGGCTTGTGGGAATTCCAGACAGGCTTCACAGGGAAATAGATACCCAAGGCATGATTTAGTCCTCCCGACAGTTATCTGGGTAAAGAACTTGACAGCCGAGGGCACGTCCCACACTCCGCCCTCGCTGTTCTAAATCACAACCACAATCCTGCCACAGGCTACTGGTATCAATGACTTCTTGCCAGGACTTTCCTTTCTTTCCTTACTTGCAAAGAAACTAATTCTATCATTCACAGAATCCACTCACTCAATAAGAATTTATAAAGTGTAAAACGCTCTTCGTGGTGACGAGACAAAACATGAGAGAAATGCTGGAAACCCGAATATGATGTTTACTGTTTTATGGTGGGGGCAAAAGAACAAATATATACATTGTAGAACAAAATTGAGGGTGGCTCATCCTCTGGAGAAAATGAATCAGACAAGGAATATTGAGTGGATGCATGGAGTTTCCGTTTATTCATTTGTTTCTTTATCCTTTAAAGTATTTGCTTGTTTAAATAAATGGTATTGAAAGCCTTTCGTACACAGACCCTGTTCCAGGAAATATCACAGAGAAAACCTTATGACGCTTACGCTTCTATAGAAGAGGATCAGAAACAAGAGGCAAGGAAAGGAGGGCTGTTGAAAAGTAGAGATGTCGGCATCAATGAGGGAGACTGGGAGGAAGTGAGTGGGTATGATCAAGTAGAAAAGCAAGAGTTGCCTAAAGAAGTGGGGGAAAGGTCGCCCATTTTGGAAAAGTGCCTGCCACGCAAACCTGAAGACCTGAGCTCAGATTCCCAGAACCCATGCAAAAAGCCAGCACAGAGGTTCACATCCGCAAAATCAGTCTGTGGGCGGGGCTCCGAGACAGGCCAGAAGTACTTTGTGATGGTCACTCTTGAAGATCACCTTGCTGGGATTTAGGATTGCCAAGGAAATGCAACTCTCAGCATCTATGATGAAACATCACGGAGGGACATATGGATGATGTCTGACTAAGGAGGAAAAACTCACGGTGAGTCTTGTGAGGGTGAGGTTGAGGGTGAGTCACACTGTCCTGTGGCCTAACTGGGGGTAGTGCACTGAGTAAATGAGGGGAGCAAGTTGAGCACCAGTGTTCATTTATCTCGCCCTCTGGACTGCTGAGGCAGTATAACCGACTCTCACCCTTGGACCACAATCCCTTCCCTTCCATGGTGGACTGTATCCCTTCTTTATATCCCTTTTAAATCGTTAGCCAGAATAAACACTTCTCCACGTACATTGCTTCTTGTCAGGTATTTTGGTCACAGCAAAGAAAAAAAAAAAAAACCTAAGATATATTTACAGAGACTGAGGAAGGAAAACTTGAAAGGCATAAAAACAAGAGGATGTTTGAGCAAGCTCCTGGCACAGTCCAGGCTAAGGAAGCTCTGGTCAGCTCCCTTCCATTACAATCCCCTACATTCTGGCAGCAGCAGGGGCAGGGGAGTTGGGGCAGGGGAGTTGGGGGAGGGGAGGTTGGGGGAGGTAAAGGTTGTGACGCCCTCCCTCTGGAGGGAGACTGAGCCTTGTCCACTGCAGTTGCTGAACTGTTTGCTTGAATGCATGAGAGAAAGAGAGACTCTCTTAATCAGTCACAGAAACTGCTCCGATCAGCTTCTTTCTCCTTCTCTTCCCAGGAAGACATCCTGGCCCAGAAACTCTTGCAATTGGTGGAGGAGGGTTGTAGGCTTCCCCCTCTGGCCAACTGTTAAACACACTGGCAAAATAGGAATACCTGGACCAATTCCCAGACCCTCTGAATTTCTAGTAGGGGAGAGGCTGGGATCATTCTGTGTAACAGACATGTTCACCCGAGCCCTTGGATTGAAGCACTACTGACTGACACTCAAGAAGATGACCTCTCATTGACATTTTCCCTAAGAGTCAGATAATTTTCTGGTCCTGAGGTGGTGAATTACAACCGCTCTGCAATTTTATGATAATGTGTGCTCATCACCTAATCAAAGTGCTCCAGTTGACTTAGACCCCGGCTGGCTCAGATCGCCACACACATTGTCAGGTGGGTGTTTCAGCCAAAGGCCTTCTGCCAAATACCACTCGCTTGAACTTTTTTTTTTTTTTTGCAGCTTGAGAAGTCTGAGGGAACACATTCATGCTGCTCCCCTTCTTATCCTATGAGTTTCCAAATAATGATTACAAGTCCATCCAACATTCTCAAGAAGTGGAGGAGCACACCTGTTCAGGATACCGACGCTAGAAACACTCTTTGCATAGCTTCAAGTAGGGCTAAGCACCCACATGCTGCCTTTTGACAACATTCTTTTCAAAACGGACCCTTCACAGCCCGTGCTCCCATGCTACTAAAATGCCAGATCCGTGGAGGCAATGTTAGTGTCTTCCACCATTTTCTCCCCAGAGCCCAGAAGAGTGTCTAACACACAGTAGTCATTCTTGATAAATGAATAAATCCATCCCACTTCCTGAAACAAAGAGCCAAATTTACACGCATCTCCATCTGTGGAGTATCACTGTTTCCTGTAGTTTACTCCTGCATTCCTCGGCCCACCAGTTAACTACCCCCTATATAAATCTATACAGTCTTCCCTTTACATATAACTTTCTGGTGACCCCATAAAAAATTGGCAGAAATTCTCGGAAAGGATGATATTGTAATTGGTCTTGTGGGGGAATCCATGGAGGGATAAATTTCACATTATTCATGTTTCCAGATGGGCCTTAGTCCCCAGGGCAGTCATTCCAGAACTTTTTCTCAGCATTAAGTTTACTCCAAGAAATATAAATACTGATTTAGGACTTGATGGCCTCCACAAAGGGCTCCCCTGTCTTGGTGCAGGGTGGGAAAGAGGGTAGAGGAAAACACAGCTGGGAAGTAGGATGGTGGCCTGGAGTCCACAAGAGAGGGCCCTGTGTGTGAGCAAGAGATTGGTCTGCAGGGTTTCTCTAGAGGATGAGACCCAAGGGTGGGAGGTGGTGGGAGGGGCAGAGGACTAGCTAGATGTAGACTTGTCCCATTGGCAGGCTGTAGAGGGAATATCCTGTGTATTGTATGGATGTATCACCTGTCAATTACAGAGCCTATGGCCTATGGCTTGGGCAGGAAATGGGAGGTGGACCATCTGGGAAGAGGAAGAATTCTCCGGTACACCCAGGAGGGAGTTTGGCCAGAAAGATGTGACAAGATAGTCGCATGATACCTGAGCACAGGTAACCAGCCATGTGGCAGAATGTAGGCTATATCTAGTCAGAGAGGAGCCTAGTTACATGGCCAAGGTATTTGTAAATATATTTTGAAGTACGAGTCTTATTTCTGGGAGCATGGGAATGGAAGGTAGGCCCAAACATAACTTCAACAGCAGACAGTTCTGGGAGCTGTGAGCAGCAGGAAGCCTTGGACGCTGGCATGCTAAGGCTGGACTAGGAGGCCTTCCCATCCTGCCCCTTGCCACTAAACAGTCTTTAAACCCCAAGGCTAGTGTCTAAGGCTATACTGCTAACCCCGATGATCAATGAGGGTGACAGATGTCATAAATTGACCTCAGATCCCTAAGGCTACTTCTGGGTGGTTAGAGTACTGTGCTGCTAAAGATAAATTGTAGCATCTAGGAGTGCTCACTAGAGTAATTTTTAAAAAGTTTTTCATGAGTGAGTGTGTGTGTGTGTGTGTGTGTGTGTGTGTGTGTGAGAAAGAGAGAGAGAACATATATGTATATGAGAAAGTGTGTTTGTGTGTGTGTGCATGTGCAGACCTGCTATACCTATATCACAGTGGATGTGGAATGTTGGGTGCACTGTGTGAAGGTTGTATTATTCAATTATTAATTCTGTACAGACAGAGAGCTGAGTACTGGCTGGATTTTGGTACTGTTATTCTTATGGCTCCTCACCTGCCTCAGTATTTTGTAAACATACTTCCTCACTCGCTCATTGGTTTTAATAGGAGCTGATGGCCATTAGCTGGACAGAAAAGGGAAGGCTGGACTTCTGGTCTGAGAAGGTCTCTGGAAGAAGAACCAGGCACAAAGATTCGATAATGGGACACAAAGGAGGTGGGCGGAGGTAACAGGCCATGTGATGGGACATGGACTAGTATAGTTGGGTTAATTAAGTTAGACAAGGTAGCCTAAGCTAAGGCCTAAGCTATAATAAAATTAATAAGTCTCTGTTATTATTTGCCAGGGGGCTGGTCTAAGAAATCCTGCTGTATGGTAGTCAGAGGACAACTTTTAGGGGGTTCAGGTTTTGCTTTCCACTTTTTCTGAGGCAGGGTCTCCTGTTGCAGATGCTCTTTGTAAGCAGGGTAGCTGGCCCACCATCTTATGGGTGCTTGGCCCGTGTCTGCACATCCCACCTTTCAGTAGCAGTGCTAGTATTACAGATGTGCACATCTACTTTAGCTTTTAGTGTTGTTTAACTTTCTTACGTGATTCTCTGAGATGAAACTCAGATCATCGGGCCTTCATGACACATAGTTTTACCTGCTGAGCCATTATCCTGACCTAGACTGACATTGTGACATATCCATGTGGGGTTCTGCCCTGAGTGCTGGGGACACAGCACAAAAACAAGGTGGATCATGAACCATTTTCACCAATAAACTTTCCATGGCTTTCCTTAGGGTTAGACTCTTGTCGACACTTCTCACAAATCTCACAGTGCTTCCACGTGGCACACTCAAAACAAGCAGGTCAAAGTACATCTTCCCAGAGCATTCAACTCTGCAGTCAGTGGAATCATGATACTCCAAGGCTGCAACGATTCGATTTGTGAGTGAAAACCAGCTACGTGTATTTCCAGTGTTTGATAATGACTCAACTGGAATTTCAGCATGTACCTGGTTAGGGTCTAGGTTCTTTTGTGAAGAACAAGGTTGTGAAGTTGCTTCCCACTTCTCAAGTGCACTCTTTTCTTCCTCTCATAAGCTGAAGCAATGCCTTTTACACTCTACAGCCAAAGTTGTGTCATGGTTCACCTGATAACTTTCCAACAGTTTCTGGTAGCCATCATGAATTCTGTCTCCTTAAAGCTTTCTCATGGTTCTAAGGGCCTGGTCCTAGTTGTATGTGTGAGTCCTCCAGAGGCTTACTCTGGCAGACAAGTCAATCTGGATCTTTTCTGTCTTCATCTTTGCTTGCTCCATATCACTCAGGTTTCGGCTCACATATTTCCTTAGAGAAATGTCCTGGCTTCTCTATCTTTTGTAGTTCGTATCTTTGTCCAAGGTTCCTCTTCATCTCTGCATCTCATTTCATATTCTTACAGCAAGAATCTCACAGAAATTAAATGGTAATAAATATTTATTGAATGGGTGGATATGTGTCACATTTTCTAAACACCGTAAGGTTTGGGGAAGATGTCTGTCATTATTAACATCTTACCAATGGTTGGCAGCACTTAACGCAGTACTCACTTTTTTTTTGTTGTTAAGGACACCTGAACCAAGTGCCAGATCTGTGACCCCGGGGCCATAGAATCCCCTTGGTTGTGCCCACCAGTGACCCAGGAATAGGGTTTCTTAGTGGTGCTGGTTAGCATTCCTAGTATCAGAGCTGAGGATAGAGCTAAGTAACGAAACATTTACTGAGCCTACACAAAGTCCTGGGGTTTGACCCTCACCACTGACAAGAGAAATTGCGGATGACATAACGACATTTCTTGTTTCCTTGCTAGAAATGCTGTCTGTGAAGGCTCAGGGGATATGATGCCAGTCGGGACAATCAAGAACAAGTAACAGGGGCAGGGCTGGCTAAGATGTGATGGCACGGCTGTCCTGGGCTGCACGTCATCTTGAAGCTGCCTGTTGCCCTTCTTCAATTTGTTCCATAGCTATGCTTGCTGGATTGACAGCCTCCCTGTTGAAAACTGACAAGGAGAAAATTAAAGCTTGCCCTTCTTCCCGGTCACACATGAATAACCAACGGCGTCTTAGCAGCAGGTTAAACTTCAGATTTCCCTTGTCAGGTTTTTAGCAACTGCAAAGATCAGGTTAACATGGGTCTCCCTTCCCCATGCTAACTAGTGAGCCTCATTTGCATTTCTTTATATATGTTACCCCCACCCCTTCTGTTCTATTGACAGCACAGTATCAGAATCACATTCTGTCTTCACAGATGTTCCATAATGGAAAGTCCTCTTATGTATAAATACAGACATAAAGAGACACTTGGCATATGCTCGACCCTCTTAACTTAAGGTCAAAGGTTATTTTCTTTTCTTAGAATCCAGAGTCAACAAAAGAAGGTTTGTCAGTCTCTAGGAGTTTGAGTGTTTGCTAATCCTGCAAGAACGGAAAATTCCGAATGCTGCTGAAGCATCTACTGTCTGTGTTGATTCACTCATGGATCCTAAGCCAGACAGTTGTTCCACCGCCTCATGGAAAGGTAGACTTTAGCCTTGGCCTGTTTCCACACTGAGAAACACCTGGCAGTGCTGTCCCAGTCCCGTCTCTCCTCAGCCTTGTCAAAAAATGATCACATCTCAGAGCTGCAGCAGACAGACGACCTTCAACCACTTCTTCATGTCTCATCTTGATCCACAACTCACACAGAACTGTGAAAGAGGGCTATGTCCTGCCCGCCATGCCCAGGACCTTCTTTCCAAAGCCAGGGAGAGGGAACCAAGTGGAGGATTAAGAAGCAAGCCCAGCTTTCAGGGGTCAAGGCCTGGGAACATTGCTGCCCCCCTCCCCCCTCACTGCACCAGGAAGAGAATTAGGGCCAGGCGGTGGTGGTGCACGCCTTTAATCCCAGCACTTGGGAGGCAGAGGCAGGCAAATTTCTGAGTTCGAGGCCAGCCTGGTCTACAGAGTGAGTTCCAGGACAGCCAGAGCTACACAGAGAAACCCTATCTCGGAAAAAAAAAAAAGAAAAAAGAAAAAAGAAAAAGAATTAGAGAACAGGATGTGAATTCTCCTCACTCCAACACACTCAGGAGAGAGGCTCTCCTGTGGCTTACAGGGAACTTGGCTTTGACCCACGGGTCAGACATTAGCTTACTAGGAATGGTAATTGGCTGCCAAGAAATTGCTAATTCATTTCTGACTTTGACAGAAGGAGCTAAATGTTAGAGAAATGAACTCAGTAGAGAGGTTCTGTTTTCTTGTTCCAAAGCCTTCCTTTTTCTTTCTTCCTTTTCCTTCCTCTTTTGTTCCTTCCATTTCCCCTTCCCTTTTCCTTTACATCCTCTCCTCTCTCCTTTTCCTTTCCCTCTTCCTCCCTCCCCTCCTTCCTCTCTCTCTCCTCCCTTCCTTTTTGTCTTTTTCCTCTCTTGTGGGGAGTGGTGGAGCTGAAGAGGCATTCGCCATGGCAAGATGGCGCCTACTTCCACTGTAACTCCTAGTAAACAACTGTTTGCGCATGTGCGTAGAGAACTGTTTGTGCATGTGCGTAGAGTGAAAAGACGCCATGTCACGGCCCATTCCGGGGTGTCACGTGGGGTGATGAGCGAACAGCCAATCATGGGCAGACATGCCGCGCTGTGGGCGGACACGCCACACTGTGGTGTATATAAGCAGTGCTGATTATTAGCTCGACCCCTTTTTCCCTCTGGGAGAGGGCAGTAAACGTCGCTGCAGAAGGATCCTAGTGTCCGTGTCTTCTTCCCGCGCGGGCCACACTCTCTCCCTCCCTCCCTTCCACTCCCTCCCTCCTAGTCTGTCTTTCTCCTCCCACTCCCCCTCTCCATTCTCCTTTCTTTTCATGAGCAAGACCCCACAGTGCTGAAAGCCTGATGACTGGATGATAAGTAACCACATAGATCCAGAAGAAGTCCTAGGAACTGCAAAGAGCAAGCATCTCACATTCTAAACCTCTCATGCCGACAAGTACGTCAGTCTGTTCCTGCCTAAAATTACCACAATCTACTTTGTGGAGCTGTGGTCACACAAGGCAGGCAATGGCTGAAGGGTTCAGATACCAAAACATTTCCTGTTGCAGTACCCATCTACCTTCAGTGTGAGGAACTGGTGTCCCAAGTCACCAACCTCCCTTCCCCTTCTTGCGGATGTCAGAGGACACATCTCTGGCCTCTCTCCCCACTCATTGCTTCCTTCCCTGAAAATTTCTCTGTTCAAATCTGTATTTTCTCCTCTTAGTCCTACTTGATATAATTCATATTTATACATATGTAAACATAAATGTGTATAACAAGCTACCTTCAGGCACCACTTGAATCAGCAAGCACTTAAATATCTGTAACAAAAGTGAGCATTCTCCTCGGCATTTGGGAGGCCTAACAGATAGCACCCATCCCATCGCTCACTATGTATGCCCAGCCACTTTGCCTTTCTCATTTTACTGTAGTCATGACAGCAACGTCTCACTGAGTATGGCAAGCCTGTTACCCCAGCCCTGGACGGTAGAGGTAGGAGACTCTCAAGGTCAAAGGCATTGTGAGCGCAGTCTTTGTTTAACAGCCCAGCCCCTCGGCCCACTGAGCACTCAGGTTTGTAGCTCAATTAGTAGAGTCCCTGCCTGCCATGCACACAGCCGTTGGTTCAAGCCTCAGCACTTCACGAACGGCTTGGTGGTACACTCCTATAATCACAGCAGGATGCGGGAGGATGAGAAGTTTGAAGTCATCCTCAACTACACAGAGTTCGAGGCCAGCCTTGTCTGAAAAACTAAAGCCAATTATAATATCAGCTCCAAACGAACAAAGGCCAGGGCTTATACTCAGTGACAGAGGCCTTGCCTAGCACAAATAAAGCCAGGGTCACTCTCCAGAAGATCCGTCAACCAACTGGAAACCCGTGTGAGTTCCTCAGGTCTAACCACAGTTGGAACTGCTCTACCTGACATGCCTCTCCTTAGCAGACCTGAGGCTTTTGTCCTGCTTCTCCGTCCAGTCCAGAGGGTACATACAGTTCAGGATCCAGGATCCCTAGCCACCATCCGGCTGTGAACCTTCCCACCGTCAGCCCTTCTCAGCCTCTACCGCTCTCTCTCAGGGTCCCTGATCCATAAAACTCATTAAAACTACAGGAGCATTTTGGGGGTGACCCTCAAGAGTGAGCCAAGCCCCACATCTGTACAGATCGACGTATCCCGGTCTATGGCAGCCCACGAGGTACAGCATCCATGGGGGAATAGGAAGCAGGGAGCCGCCTAGGCTTCACTCTGTACTGGCTACCCTCAACACCGGCTCTACTCGGGGCGGGAAGCAGTCCAGCATTTTCTTAATTAGTTATTTGAGAGATGGCCCAGTCCATTGTGGGTGGTGCCAGCCCTGGGTTGGTGGCCCTGAGTTCCATAAGAAAGCAGGCTGAGCAAGCTAGAGGGAGCAAGCCAGTAAATAGAACTCCTCCATGGCCTCTGCATCAGCTCCTGCCTCCAGGTTCCTGCCCTGCTTGAGTTCCTGTCCTGACTTCCTTTGGTGATGAATAGCAATGTGGAAGTGTAGGCTGACTAAATGCTTTCTTCCCCAACTTGCTTTTAGTTCATGGTGTTTTGTTACAGCAACAGAAATCCTAACTAAAACAGTATTATAATATGTTCCTTTGGGTAAATGAAGTGGAAACTTCAGGTTTCTTTGGAAAGTCAGTTGTGTCAAATGATGGTTTGCTGGGGCACACAGGTGAAAAGATGTTTTTCTGTAGGAGACACATGAAAGAACACATTGATGAAGTAATATAAATATGACCCCATAGACAGAGGAAGCTCGAGCATTGGTTTGCTTTGCTCCACCTCACTATTCTTTTTTTTTTTTTTCTTTTTGGTTTTTTGAGACAGGGTTTCTCTGTGTATCCCTGGCTGTCCTGGAACTCACTCTGTAGACCAGGCTGGATTTGAACTCAGAAATCTGCCTGCATCTATCTGCCTCCCAAGTGCTGGGATTAAAGACGTGTGCCACCACCACCCGGCCCACCTCACTATTCTTCAAGCATATATTGGTTCACCTTACCTTGTGTTGCTGATCTCTGTGGAGACACCATAGAGAGAAACTTGCTAAAGAACTTTTCATGAGGTTCCTGGGGCCTTTTGCCACCCCCATGGCCTCAGACTGGTTGGTGAGCTTTGCAGTTTCTTCAGGAGTGAACTGACATTGCTGGTTCTTGTGTGGTGTCTGCCTGCTGAGAGGACTGGACTGCAGCTGCAAATTCGGATTTAGCATTCGCTATTGGACTAAGCTGCTAATATCCTCACAACAAAGATTGGACTTGTCCCCAGAGAGCTATTTCTAAACAGGTCTGCTTCCCCTGTGTCCTAATAGCTTTTCTCTTCCACTACCCCTGGTGTGTGGTGGGCTAGCCAGGAGGTTGAAACTTTATTAAAGTAGGTTGAGAAAAATGTATGCCTACAGGTAAAGCTCATTTTCATCATCTAATAAATGCAAGTACACCAGAGAGCCACTATCTCACATTTTATACAAAACATGAATATATTATTACACATTTCTCAGTAGTAGATTGCTATATTAAATATATCGACCATATCAGATGCTTTTTCTTTATTCTTTTATTATCAGTATTAATATCCACTCATGAAGAGCATGTGAAGAGCTTGTATGCTAGAGGAACAGCTGTGGATTGAGGCTCATCTGTTTTCTCAATACTAGATTAAGATGAAGCCTTTTAGCAAGACTACCGCTCTGTGAATGCTGTGCCCTCCTTGGTATACTGCATCCCACCAGGGTTCATGGTTCTACAGAATTCCATTTTCTTCCTAGTCATAACCTTAACTACTTGGAAACAGTGGAACCTGTTCTCCTGATGCAGTGTGATTATCAGGGATGCTTTGAGGCAACACAAATGGACTATCTCCTCGAACATTCCCTCACCCATTTTAGCTACTGTTGATGGGTTTTGCCTACCACTCTTTATACTACTTGAATAAACCAAAATCTTTCCTAGAACTGTGGTGCAGTTAAAGATGGACATTTGTCCACAGATGAACTATAGAGGTAAACATCACAGTTCTGGGTGAGCAGTCTAGGTTATTTACTTATACTCCCCCCACCTCTAAAATGCCTCCTTACCAAGAAAAGGGTTCTACCAGAATCTATGCTCCCTGAATTATAATTCCAAGATCTCAAATAAATGCCTTATTGCTTCACAAAAAAATAACAGAAAAGAATATATTAATATTATAATCATGTTAGGAAGATATGTGCGTGGGAGCTGTGGAGAAAATAGGGACAGGGGAGTTCTACTGAAGCAGCAATGCCAGAAAAGGTATCTCTGACTAAACCTCAAACATGAGGTATTAATCATAAAGGTGCTAGCCACACAGAGTACTGGGGCAGAAGTGCCCAGGCCTGGGGATGTAGGTGGAGCCCTTGCTGAGCATGCTCAAGGTCTTGAGTTGAATCCCAGCGTGACCTACACAACAAGACCCTGTCAGCAAGGCATGCTTCACAGATTGAGAGGCAGAGACCAGTAACAGGTGAGGAACGTAGGGGACAGGAGCCTAGGCATAGCCAGATGACTCAGGTTCCAGCCAACTGCCGTGGAAATTTGGAGCTATTAGAAGTAAGGGTGGTGCTTAGCAGTGGAACTTTCCAGACAACGCAGTGTCAGGGTTTCACTTCCAATTTCACTTTGTATTTTTTTTTTCTATTGTGCATCATATTCACTGTATGTGGCATTGTGTTGCATGATGACATTTCTATACACACATCTATTTGATGTCATGCATAGTCTCTGTACTCCCCAGCCTTCCCTTCCTCACCCTCGCTCTTCATGTCATGCTCATCCCCTTTGTTCTCCTAGACATTTTTGCAACTATTTTTAATGTCATATATGCGTAATGGTTTTATGTATCTATCTAGGACCTACATGTGAAAGAAACATATGACATTTTGTCTTTTTGAGACAGGCTTCATTTGCTTACTATAAGTTCCTCCAATTGCTTCTGTGTTCTTGCAAATGACATAATTTTGTTCTTTATGAGTGAAATATGACACCCCTTCCCCAGTGTGTGTGTGTGTGTGTGTGTGTGTGTGTGTGTGTGTGTGATCTATTCCTATACCAGCTCTATGGCTTAACTATTGTGAATTATACTGCAATAAACACTGATGTGCCAGGATATTTCTGTGATACCTGGATTCCACTGATGACACACACAGCTAATCATTTGATCATATGGAAGCTCTATAATTTTTTTTCTAGAAATTTCTACACTGATTTCCACAGGGTCTGGACTAGCTTGCATTCCTACCAGCAGTGTGTGAAGGATTCCCCTTTATCCACATCCTTGCCAGCATTTGTTGCAATTTGTTTGACGACTTGATTTTTGAAAGAGCACACTGTGGAGAGCAGAGTCCCAATTAGAAAGGCTGAGACAGAAGCCAGGAAAAGAAGCCTCCAGGTTGCAGGCAAGTTGGCAGCAGAGCAAGGCACCATGAGTTTCAGAGAAACCTGCATATGTGTTGAAATGGAGCTCTTGGAAACTGTAGCAAGAAGGCAGCTGGATTCCCACATCCATCAGAAAGGGCTGTCACCATTATTTCTGAAGCTCGGTGGCTTTGTCATTTAAATGTACCCTCGACCAGTCTGTGTGTGGTTTGCCTGTGAAGTGTCCCCCATAGGCTCCCGTGTTTGAACAGTTGATGCCTAGCTGACGGTGCTCTTTTGGAAGGTTCTAGAACCTTTAGAGTGGAGCCTGATGGAAGAAGTAAGCCTTGAGGTTTCATTGCTTAGCACCACTTCTTTTTTTTTTTTTTTTTT
>NW_022196905.1:200862419-200934650 GCF_008632895.1 Mastomys coucha
TCAGCTGGTCCTTGAGGGTTGCCATCTTGGACTTTGAACCTTTTGGGGCCGCTAGTGCACGATGGGGGGCGACGGGCGAGCAGCAGCAGTGTGGCCTGGGCTCGGCGACAGTAACTCCAGCACCTAGCACCACTTCTTGTCCCTTTTCCTGACTGCAGTTACAACATGGCCAGAACCCCATGGTCCTGTCTTGCTCCCATGCCGACCCCACTTCATGGCTATCCCTTTGAACTGTAAAACAAAATAAACTCATTCCTTCACGTTGTTTCTTGTCGGGTACTTGGTCACACCACAAGGAAAGTAACTAACACAGCCCATTGTGGTATTTGCCAGAAGAAAGCAAAGGAGTCCAGGGGCCGAACGCTAAGATTTTAAAGATGGAGCTTGGCAGGACCAGAACATGCTTTCAAGCAAGTGTCTGTAGCAACTGCTTTCTCTGGCTGTGCTGAAGCAATCTCTTTCTGGTGTCATCTCTTTAGCCCTAGGCTCCCTTTGTTCCAAATCGTATCACCAGGATTTGGCTTGTTTAGGACTTAGCATGAATCATTCTTGTGGGACCAGGAGGGTAATGAATGCTACTAATTAGCTTGCTAAGTATCCTCTGAAACCAGAGGATATTTGGTTGTAACTAGCCAGCTGAGGTAATGATCTCTTTATTATGCATGAGTCTTATTACATAATCCACCTGGGTATTCAAGACTAGTTAGCTCAGATAAATGAGTGTATAGGCACCAGCCAAAAACAACATCACCATTCATGCCCTGCAGCTTGCTCCCATTTTGAGGGCCTGGAGCTCCATCTCTTGTGGTGTAAATTGATCATCATGTCTAGAAGCACATACAAAACTGGTCCATCATACAATGTTGGTAAATCATTTCCTCTGTATTTGCCTGGGTTTCGAGAAATGGTGAGCACAACTCAGACACGTAAGGACACCTTCACTAAAACTCAGCATTCTGGCAATCCAATTGACAGGAGGACCAGTTCATACAAGTCCTCTCCTAGGGTGTCTACACGACATAACTAACTCACTAACTTCAAATGATTAGGCAAGGGGTGTTAATACTTGATTCTATCAGGGCAAGTCAGATTCCTTTCCCCAAAAGTAAAACCGTGGCTCTAGCTGCATGGTGGTCCATGTCTGTAATCTCAGAACCTGGAGTGTAGAGGCAGGAGTCTATGAGTTTGAGGTTGAGTTGATGTTCATAGAGTTCCATGCCAGCCAGTGCTACATAGTGAGACCATAACTGAGAGAGACAGAGACAGACAGACAACCGTGGAGCCAGCCTGTGTTTACCCATGTCCTCACAGCTGGGCCCATTAGCGGCAGTTCAGCCATGTTCGGTCTTGCTGATAGAGAAGCAGTGAAGGCTGGGCTCTAGCCTCAGAAAGGGAGCTACAAAGAAAGAAGAGGAGAAACCGACCAAGACAGCCTCTTGACTAGCATGGGAGCGAGCACAGGGGTTGCTTGGACTGCTGGAAAGATGGCTCAACGGTTAAGAACACTTGATGTTGCACAAGACTCAGGTTCGATTCCCAGTGCCTACAGGGCAGCTCATGACCATCTGTAACTCCAGTTTCAGGGGATCCAACATCCTCTTTTGACCTCATCAGGCACCAGGCATGCATGTGATACACAGACATGCATGCAGACAAACAATGATACACATTAAATAAAATAAATGAGTAATTTTTCTTTTTTTAAAGAACCTCTTAGTTTGGGTGTGATGGTCCCTGTGGCCCTGGCACATTCAACATGAAGGCAGGAAAAACTACAGTTTAAGGATAGTCTGGGCTACATCATGAAACCCCTTCTCCCTTCCCCTCCCCACATATACACACTTTGGGATACTTCATCTTCAGCCCATAAGACCAGACAGCACTCTTGCCCTTGACAACACTGCAGTATCTTTATATCAATGCTCGTGTGATCACAGAGAGCAGCTGGTTTCTGTCACTTTCCCCCAGAGTCTGAACTGGCGTGACTTTGTCTCCTGTCCTGTCTCTCCGGGGAATGTCACTGATCATTAGAGTTGGAAAGAAGTGTGTAGATAAGAATGGTGGCATCATCATTTCCACTGTGCTGGAAAGAGCGCAAGAGAATCGCTTCTAGAACACACCACAGCCTATTAGTACGCAAAGGGCAGTTTGGTTCAGCCCACAGACCCAGGAGAGCTCCGTATTCTGTGCTAAAATGAACATTTTTTTGTTCTACTTAAAAAGAGCTTCCCTGAGGTACAGACAGGAGAATTCTCTGTTTGGAAGACAATTTTAAAAACTAAGCTTCAGCAGTTTCCCATGGCTGAACCACCCCGATACACTGTCCCTCAGGAAAATTCTGAGTAGTTATTCTGTCTTAGTTAGGGTTTCCATGGATGTGAAGAAACAACATGACCAAGGCAACTCTTACAAAGGACAACACTTAGTTGGAGCTGGCTTACAGGTTCAGAGGTTCAGTCCATTATCATCAAGGTGGGAAGCATGGCAGCGTCCAGGCAGACATGGTGCTGAAGGAGCTGAGAGTTCTACATCTTGATCCCAAGGTTGTCAAGAGGGAGACTGTCACTTCCAGGCAGCTAGGAGAAGAGTCTCAAAGCCCACCCACATCATGACACACTTCCTCCAACAAGGCCACACCTACTCCAACAAGGCCATACTTCCTAATAGTGCCACTCCCTGGGCCAAGCATATTCAAACCACCGCAATAACCAAACAGATCGGCCACCACCCTGCATCTTTCCTGGTGAATGGATGAAGTTCCTGCTTCCTGAATGTTTAGCAATGGGAGAGGCAATACGCTTGTAGCCGTAACTTAAGAGGGCTGTGCAAAAGTAGCCGGTACAGAAATAAAGCGAAATGCAAGCAACTAGCTGACAGACAGGCTGGCAGCTCAGGTGGCCTGTCTGGAAGAGGAAATCAGTGTTGTTGGTTCAACGAACCCATGGGATGGACGAAGACTGAAGCATGGGCAGAAGACGGGGTCTCATTGCTAGTAGGTTGTGAATTTGGCTTTGTTGAATTTAAAGTCTATAATTCTCTTGAAGGTGTTCACCCAGCTAGATTCTCATGTAATCGCTGCTTTTACCCTTGCACTAGTTGGGGCATAGATGCAATCACACCTGGAAGATCTTCCCACCATGCATGTGAATAAGAGAGTTAGATCTCAATTATCCTTGTGGGACAGTGCCCCCCACCTCCTCCTCCTCTTCTCTCCCCTCCCTTCCTATTCCCCCTCTCCCTTTCCCTCTCTCCTCGTCCCCCATCTCTTTGTTTGAGAAAGGCTTCATGTATTCCAGGCTGTCTTCAAACTCCCTATATAGTCAAAGATGACCTTGAACCTCTGATCCTCCTGCCTCCACCTTCCAAGGGCTAAAATAACTTGTATGTACTGTCACACCCTCGTTTGTCCTGGGGCTCGAACACCCTGCCACCTAAGCTACATTCCCACTACAGGGCTGCTTTTAATATTCTAATAGTTGCTCTGCTCAGTAAAATGTAAGGCAGAGGGAGTATCTCTGACCTGGTGTCTGAAGTTTTGGGCACAGGAAACCACTGCCATCCTTTTAATTACAGTCTCTGGAAGAGGAGACCCTCTCTGATTTGAAGAAAGCCTTTTTTTTTTTTTTAAATCTTATTAACAATAACGTATCCCAGCACTGCAGTAATTACAGGCCTATTCCTGAAGCAATCAAATTGCTTATTTGCAAGAAAGACTGTTTCCTTTCCCTAATGAATACTAACAGTCCTCCGGAGCCTGGAGGTGATGTGTGTGAATGCCCCGCTGTAACAATGAAAAGCGATTATGAATAAATGACACACGGCCGCTCTGTTCTTAAAAATCACCGCGTGATCGGTTTGAGAGACACGCACGGAGATGGGACTCGGGAGATTTTATTTTAATTATTCTGCCCGAAGGGAAACAGTACTTTGTTTTCTGCTGGCACCATCCTACAGAGAAGCTTAAAGGGACTTGGAAAGTATGAGCCTATTAATCTTTCTCAAACCACACTGGCAGATACAGGCAGCCTCATTTTCGGGGGTGGGGTGGGTGGGAGGGGTGGGAGTGGAGGTTGGGGGTGGGGCCAAGGCGCCGATAGACGATAGACGGGTGTTTCTGTTCTCAGTGGGATGTTTAAAGGTTCGTTATCATCATATCCCACAGATTTGTCTCTATGGAGCTGCTGCGACAATAGTTTGCATTTGAAAATCCACCAGGAAGGGGAGAGATGAACGGAAGGTTTTGAAGGGGGCCTTTTAATTTTTTAATCTGCCAACTTCCTCGTGTGATTTTAAAACGAGGCTTGTGAGTGTGCATAGACGTGTTTGGGGATGTTTCAGTGTGGGGGACCAGGTGATAGGATGGGAAGATGTGTAAAAAGAGAATATTTCATTTTAGCTGCTTCTAAATGGACTCGCTGTCCTGCCCTTGGAGGTTGGCTAGAGACCACCGACTAGGCTGTAGTTCTGTCAGCCAAGGACACTATTGGAATAAAATCTTTCAGATGCCTGGTTTTGAGTTCCTTCTTGGTCCCATCTGAAGACTGCCATTGCCTAGAATGGCAATGTACAGTTAATTTTTACTGGGGAATACAGTACTGATCACCAGGAAGCCTCTCAGAGAACGTATTGAAAAAACAACTTCTTATCATTTGTTGTTGAAAAAACGTTGAAAATTAATTCATTCATAATTCAAGCACGAGAGGCTGCCATTTTTGGAACTTCTAGCATAATAAAGTAGAGTCCCCAGGAGCCAAGGGATTTATATTTCCAGAGATTCCTTATGGCAACCAATGTTATCTATCCATTTTTCCTAGCTGGCTTCTTTGATTCTTATGCCTTCTGCCTCTATTTCTTTGCATGACTTTGACCCATATAACAGTCAGCAGGAGTTAGCAGGCATCCTCCCCTCAAACCGTAGGAGGCTTGTTTCTGACTAGTTTGCGAGGGACGGGAAGTGAACTCAGAAATTGTTTGCAAGAGTTTCTGGAGCTTCACACTATATTTTTTTTGACAGGTTCAAGCATTTAACAAATCCCATTGACCCAATCTCTAGCTAGTTCCATAAAGAACCCACGTAATTGTTTGGATGATAAGCAAACCAGTGCACTTATCTAACTTAGTTTCTCCCACCTCCATTTATTTATTTATTTATTTATTTATTTATTTATTGTGTGTGTGTGTGTGTGTGTGTGTGTGTGTGTATTCTGAAAATGTCAAACTACAATACCCTGCTTCCTGGAGTACCTTTGATATAACAGCTTCTCAGTGTGTCAGTGTTAAAATATTCGCATAAGCACTGGATCTGTTTAGCACTTATATTCCCCATACTTCTACTCCATTGCTTATCTGTGTTCAGGCAGCTAGGTTTCTGTTAAAAAACAATAACAAACACCTGAACTCAGGAGGCAGCAGCAGGTAGATCTCTGTGAGTTTGAAGCCAACCTGGTTCACATATGGAGTTCCAGAACAGCCAGGTCTATGTAGAAAACCCTCTCAAAACACAAACAAATAAACAAACAATAATAATTATAGTAAAAACAAGTAATGAGAACCCAGGACATAGTTCAGCGCTGAAGTGTTTGCCGGGCATCTCCCCTGCTCTTCACCGTGGCTGGTTAATCTTGATATTACGTAGGTACAGCTCAAGATAAACACACCATGCAATGCCAATGTTTACATAAAAGAAGTATACAATATGTTTAAAAGAAGAATCCATATGGACGGTGCTGGAGAGATGGCGTAGCAGTTAAGAGCACTGACTGCTCTGCCAAAGGTCCTGAGTTCAAATCCCAGCAACCATATGGTGGCTCACAACCATCTGTAATGGGATCTGCTGCCCTCTTCTGGGGTGCCTGAAGACAGCTACAGTATACTTACATATAGTAAATAAATAAAACTTAAAAAAAAAAAATCCATATGGACAATGAAACTCTTGTCAGAAAATTAGAGGGAATCCAATCGTCAGGTTCACCTCAAAAACAAAGAAAGAAAGAGTAAAGAAGAGAAAAAAGGAGAGGTCTACTCCTAATAGAAAGGAAGTCTCACCGGAGGTGGTGGCACACGCCTTTAATCCCAGCACTTGGGAGGCAGAGGCAGGCAGATTTCTGAGTTCGAGGCCAGCCTGGTCTACAGAATGAGTTCCAGGACAGTCAGGGCTACACAGAGAGACCCTGTCTTGAAAAAACAAACAAACAAACAAACAAACAAAAAATAAAAAACAAAGAAAGGATGAGTAAAGAAGAGAAGAAAGGAGAGATCTACTCCTAATAGGAAGGAAGTCTCTGAAGATGCTGATTATGTGGTGGGCCCTCTGGGCCTGGAACAATTAGCTATGAGAAAATGAGAGGCCAGCCTTTGTGCTTCTGGGGTTTGAACAACAGGTGAGAACAATTACTGTCTCATAAAAGCTCCTTCATTTCATGAAGCCCTTCTCCCCGCACCCCTCCTGCAGTGTGTGCAAGGGGTGCTTGCAGCATTGGGTAAATCTGAATCTTTGAAAGTTAAAAAAATTGAGATCTTAAGAGCTTGAATATTTGACATCTTGGAAAATATTACTGTTTGAAGATTCACCAGAGATATACTTCTTTTGGAAGTATATCTATTATTTGGAGTATTTTTCTATTAAAATAACACACACACACACACACACACACACACACACCCTAATAAAACAAAACAGAAAACTTTCTCGTATTTAGAAAAGACAAGACATGTTGCTCTTGTGGTTTGATTATGAAGTGGGCCCCGTCGGCTCCTGTGTTTGAACGTTTGGTCCCCAGACGGTAGCTACTGTTTAGAGACATCATGGACCCTTTAGAAGACCAAGTCATAATGGAGGAAGTAGGTGGACTTTGGGATTTTATAACCTGACCTCACTTCCTGTTCCTTCTGTCTCCTGGAGTTTAACAATATGAGCAGCCACCTCACACTCCTGCTGTCCTACATATCCCAGTACAATGGATGGTGTCCCCTCAGACTGTGAGGAAAAAAATCAACTCTTAAATCATCATCCAGTTGATTCTTGTCAGGTGTTTTCTCACACGTTGCTGTTTCTCCTGAAACTGGGATATGAAAGGAGAGCCCACACTCCCCAAACTCTTAGTGATTAAATCCTTGGGTCAAGGAGAACTCTGGGAGAAGGTGACGACACACGAATCTTCCTGAAACCTGAGGGATAAAATGATACATGAACTCGGCTGTGTGCATGCAAGTGTTAGATCCCAGCAGCAAGGACACAGGACACAGGGCTGTGGAAGAGGGCAGCCATTTTCTCATTTTACCTGCTGAGAGGATAAGATAGCTGCTTATGTTGATGACAGGGTGGATGTTATTAAACTGACGGAGGACAGTCTGACAGAGACTTAATTAAGGAGCCGGAGAAGTTGATATGTCCTGTACTTAGTGTAGGATGAGAAGGCGTGGGAAAGGAATTTCCCTGTGAGGGGTCGAGTCGTTTTCCCACAAGGAGTCAGCGGCACATTCTTTCTTTGAAGTAAAAGAGTTTTAGTAACATTTTGGAATGAAGTTTGTAGTACTGTGTACTCTTTTTGTAGCCGTTGTGAAAATTCTTCTAGAAGAAAGAACCACTTTAGAGGAAGTCTCCTTGCCTAGCCCCGAGAAGGAGCTGTGATTCCCATGTTGGCTAGACGAAGGTCTTCAGAGGCTAAAGTGGGGACTGCCTCATATAGCATACAAGATGAATGAAGCAGTAGAGGTTACCCCCTCACTGAGGCTACCCACTCACCATCACCACCCCTGGCTGGTTTACAATCAGGTGTGTGCACATGCTTCTATATACAAAGTCTTTTTAAAAAGAGAAAAGAAACCGAAGTTTCAGGGAGGATCTTTATTTATACTGCAATCAGCAGATCCTCCGGTCCTCCATATATTTATTTTTGTAGAGCTTGGGGTGGAACCCAGGTCCTTTCATGTGTCGGGCAGGCATTGAGCAGTAAACTATAGCCCCAGTCTAAGCAATCAATCCCTGAGAACCTTCTCGACTGCTGAGCAGAACTTCTGGCTTTAGCTACAAAATTCTGACTCAAAATATTCATGCGAAGTATCAGTTTTAGGGTCCTGTTCAAATCGAGAGAATGGAGGACCGGCGGGAATCGCTAAGCTGAAACATCTGCAATTGCTGAACTCCAGAAATGGAAGCAGAAGGATTGTGAGTTGAGACCAGCCTGAGTTACACAGTGTGATGCTTTGCATATGCTCGGCCCAGGGAGTAGCACTATTCGAAGGTGTGGCCCTGTTGGAGTACATGTGTCACTGTGGGCGTGGGCTTTGAGACCCTTATCCCAGCTGCCTAGAAGCCAGTATTCTATTGGCTGCCTTCAGATGAAGATGTAGAACTCTCAGCTCCTCCTGCACCATGCCTGCCTGGATGCTGCCATGTTCCTGCCTTAATGATATCGGACTGAACCTCTGAACCTGCAAGCCAGCCCCAATTACATGTCCTTTACAAGAGTCGCCTTCGTCATGGTGTCTGTTCACATCAGTAAAACCCGAAGACACACACAGCAAGCTCCTTTCTCACAATAGCCAAGCACTGGGGAATGTAGCTCTGTGATAGAGTTAAACATGACCACTATCTGAGGTTTGATCTCCAGCAGCCCATGAGGAAGCCAGCTTGAAGGAAAAGAGAAAGTGAGCAAATACCAAAAATCTCTCAGCCCGAGGGAGACCCAACACTTCTGCAACAGGGGGTTTAGGTTGCGTGTAGTTCAAATCGAAAGAGCTTGCAAAAGGTGCTGCAGAATCGATCGTTTAAGGAGAACTAGGAGATGTGCCTGTGGTTCCGGCTTTGTTTTCTGTTCAGTTAGGATCTATAGTCAGCTCTTACAATGCTCCTACAAAGCAAGGATCAAGCCTGGGTGCTGTGAGTCTGGCTTACAGCATTCTTTGTGTCCTTTTTTTAAGGGGGAAATACCCCTCCCTGGTCCCCAGAGACATCTGCAGAAACTACTTACAGAAACCATGGTGGGGGACAAGCCTCCGAGAAACTAAACCTAAATGCAGTCCCAAGCAGAGTTGGGGATGCTCAGGTGCCATGCATTTCAGAGGACTGAGTGAGACCTGGGGTGGGGGGGGAGAAGGGTAGGTAGAGCCATGTCCTTTCAGTTCCTTATCAGAGGGAGATGGGGCTGTAGGTCTCAGATTTGAGCCAGGCAGGAAGCAGTACTCTGGAACTTCTGTAGTTTCCAAGAAAATCTGTCAACCCAGCTCCTCAAACCACCAAAACCCCCAGCAATGAGGTTGGTGGCAGCCCATATTTTAAATACTTTAGGAATTGTATCTGTGTGCTTCGGTTGAGTTGGTGAAGAGACTCAGAAAGGGCAAGCGGTGCTGAGCGTCTTCAGAATGACACTTTCGCTCCTGATAACTTTCTAGAAAAATTAAATGTGCTGTGAAGGATAAATTGCGGTTTGATGCGAATTGTCTTGTTAAAAAGCCATTCTCCGCCCCAGCAGCCTACTTCCCATGTCATTAAGCCAGCTGATTGGCTATGTCTAGACAATCATGATGGTGATTTACTACCTTTATGTGTGGTTGATGCTGAGGGTCCAGGGTGGGGGAAGGGCAGTCGCATCCCCATCTCTGGTGTCTCTTGGAGAGTTGATGATCAGGTCCCCAGCCGTGGCATTAAACACAGCAATAGAACACAGAGGCACAGTGAAGCATTTCCACCGCAGGTTATGAGCTGAGATATAAAATAAGATTTATTTGCAACAATCTGATAGAGAAAATTGAGTCCCGGGAATTGATGTCCTACAAAGGCTTTCTCATCACCCGGGGAGTGACTGTAGGATGGGAGTCACACTGCAAGAGGAAAGAGTCAGTGGTGGCAAAGACATAAAACTGGAGCTTTGACATTTTCTGCAGCCACTCTTAAAGATAAAGGAATTGACCAGTTTGTACAGTGTGAAATATGCTCACAATTACAGCCGTTTCTGATCCAGCCTCTGCTCACAGTTGGATACCTTGGACTTTTAAATTGATGCTATCATTCAACCCCCCCTTTTTTTTAATGCACTTCTTCTGCAAATGTGGTACCAAATAAACTACCATCTCCCCAAAATAGCATGCTCCTAGTCCCGAAAGGTTTAATCCTAGGAAATAATTTCAAATAAATGAGATGTAGCATCTACCATTTCACTCCTTATTTTCTAAATTCTCTGAGAAACACCATCGGCATGTGAATGCAATGGCATAATAAATCCAAGTTAATATTTTTAAGTGCAACGGCAAACAAGAAGTGTTACTTTAAATTTTACTTTCACAGTATTCATTCAACAGTCAACATTGTTGCAGTTTTAATGTGCGTCTGATACTGATAGGCTACGTTCAGAAAGAAGATATATGTGACTTCTCAATTTGTATATAATCCAACCAGTGCTTCCAGAATACTTTCCATGTCTCCCCATGTTTGTAGACTGACAGGTTCAGTTTATAAACCTGATAGAGCTTAGTCTGAATCAGGGCTTCCTTCCTTCCTTTCTTCCTTCTTCCTTCCTTTCTTCCTTCCTTCTTTCCTCCTTCCCTCTTTCCTCCCTCCCTCCCTCCCTGCCTTCCTTCCTTCCTTCCTTTCTTCTTACTACGTTACGTTAATTTGAACATGGTGGAATGATCATCAGAATTAAAACCCTTTGCATTGGAGCTCAGTGGCAGAGTCTTTGCTCTTTCTGGTGAGATCCTGTTTTCCAACACCAGCTCCTATCAGTGTGAGAAAGGTTTTTTTAAAAAGTGAATGGAGATTCCAGTCAGACTAGAAAGTCTGGGTTGTCAGTTGTTTCTTTGTTGGATCATTAAGACTGAGTTTAAAAACAAAACCAAACCCTTCATTTCGAAGCAATTATAGTCTCCTAGAAAATCGCAAAACTATGAGTTCTATGTGCTTTTCTGTTTTCCTCCAGTTGTGACATCTTATATAACCATGGTACAATATAATTAGCCAGTAGCACAATATAAGAAGCCAGTATATTGTCATAGGCTGGCGATGTTAACTAGACCATAGAGACTCACTCAGTGTCAGTAGTTTTTCTATGTACTCATTTGTATTTGTGTGAGTTTATAGTCCTGCGAGTCTTTTCTTGATGGTGCTAGGGGTTGAACCTGGGGCCTCAGGCATGCTCAGTAAATGATCCTCTGCTGAGCTATAGCCCCCTTGATATTTCTCTACAGTCTGGTCCCACACGGGCCTATTACCACCACCCCAATCTCTACTCAGAACAGTAGCATTGATACAAAGCCCTCCCTGGCTCTGTCACTTTACTGCAGTATTCCTGTTCCTAACCTCAGCTACGACGAATCAGTTCTCTACCTCCACATTTTTCTGTATTTTGAGGCAGGGTCTCAAGTAGTTGAGGCTGGATTCAAGTCTCTAGGTCTCTTGTTGAGATGTACAAGATGTATAGTATATACTGCTATGCTTGGCTTGATTGGGTTTTCTGTATTTTATTTTCTGATGCCATCGCCACACTTTTGAAACTTCAAGGTTGTTCAGTAAATGGAATCATACAGTATATGTTGTTGTTTGAGGGTGTCCTCGGAATTTTCTCATGTTAGAAACTTTTTTGTTTTTTTACATTTTTATCTTATTGAAAATAGAATTTTTTCATGCTGTATGTTCTATGTACTGTTTCCCCTCCTCCCAGATTCTCCCACCCATCTGAACCCACACCTTCTCTTTCTCTCCTTAGGAAGTGAACAGGCTTGTAAAGAATAATAATAAAATAAATTAAACAAAACCTGACACATGTATAGGGTAAAACAAATAAAACAAACAAATAAACAGAAGAAAAGGAGTCAAAGAAAAGGCACACAGAAACACATCTAGATGCAGAAGTACAGTCACAAGCACTGGGGTTTCATAAAAGCACAAAATCACAAGCCGTAATATATACGCAACAGACATGTAAGGTTAAAAACAAAAACAGAAAAACAAACAAACAAAAGCCTCAACAAGACATTTTAAGACAAGGAACCTCCAAAAAAGCCACTGAGTTCACTGTGTTGGCTGTTTACTGCTGAGCACGGTGGGACCTGCCCTTCAGCGTCTTTTGAATCCCCAGTGAGACTCTGTTGTCGGTTAACAACTGGCCATAGCTTCTGTATTAGGGGTGGGGCTTGTGTCCACTTCCTCCCTTCACTCTGCCACCCCATCTGGTGCAGGCCCGTGCATGCTGTCACACTCTCTGTGACTTCCTATGTGCACTGGTCCTGCTGTGTTTACAGGTCTTTGTTTCCTTGGTGTCCTCTGTCCCCTCTGGCACTTAGACTTCTTTCCACTTCTTCCTCAGGGAAGGAACTTTGGAGACAACCCTTTTATGACTGAGTGTTCCAGGGTCTCTCACTCTCTGCGTATTGTCTGGCTGTTGGGGATTTGTTGACATCCCCTGCTGGAGGAAGCTTTTCTGAGAGGGCCCGAGCAAGGCAAGGGTCTGTGAGTATAGAGGAATGTCATAAGGAGTCGTTTTATTGCTCTCTTTCTTTAGCAGAGCAGTAGTATTTGGTTTTCTCCTAGGTCTCTGGAATATCTAGTCTCAGGTTCTTGGCCACCCATGCAGAATTAGAAATGGACTTTCTCACATGAAGTGGGTCTTAAATCCAATCAGACATTGGTTGGTTACTCCCACACGCTTTGTGTCACTATTGAACTCGTGCATCTTGCAGGCAGGACAGTATTGTAGATCAACGGTTTTGTAGCTGTGTTGATATTTCCCTTTCTCCTTTGGTAGCATACAGAATACCTTCTGGTGCCAAGAACGCTACCTTTAGGTGTGAAGGCTCTAGGTAGGCACCAGCTGAACCTCTTCATGTTCAGGAAGTTGTGTAGATGTTGTCTTCAGCCTTACCATCATGAGTTTGAGGAGAACAACCAATAGCTGTGGTAACCAGGTTGTTCAGGGGTGGGGCGTCCCATTAGGCCCCTTTAGCTGACAACTCGATTAGATATAACTCGTTCCCAGTATTGGGAGTTTCATTTGGTGTCTAGATGGGGGCTCTGTTTTTTCCATTATTTGGCAATTCCATTTACATCTCCTTCATTTATATATCTATATGCTTTAGGAAGGTTCTACTGCATTTCCATGGAGGATTTCCATATAACTCCTCCAATGGACCTTTGCTTTAGCCATTCCTCTCTATATTCCCTGCCTTACTTCTTCTCATTTGATCCTCCTGTTCTCATCAGTCTGTATCTATCTAGTCTATTTCCCTTCCCTAGGGAGAGCACTCCCTCTCTACAAGACTCTTATTCTATACATCTATGCCAAATTTCTGTGGTTGTGTGGATTGTAGTGTGCTTATCAAAGACTTAAAAGCTAATGCCCACATAGAAGTGAATACAAACCACATTTGTCTTTCTGGGTCTGGGTTACCTCACTCAGGATGTTTTTTTAGCTCCATTCATTTACCCGTGAGTCTCACTTTTAATGACTGAGTACTATTCATTGTATAAATAAATGTACACCATTTCCTCTATCCATTAATCTGTTAGTGAACATCTAGGCTGTAACCACATTCTGTCTACTATGTAGAGAACATTGAGCATGGTTGAGCAAATGTCTCTGTGGTAGGAAAGAGCATCCTTTGGGTATATTCCCAAGAGTGGTATAGCTGGATCTTGAGGTAGATTGATTGTCACGTTCCTGAGAAACTGTCACACTTATTTTCATGGTGGTTGTATAGATTTGTACTCCCATCAGCAATGGAGGAGTGGTCCCTTTCCTCCACATCCTTGACAGCAGGAGCTGATGTTTAATTGATCTTGGCCATTCTGACAAGTGTAAGATAAAATCTCAGAGACTTTGATTTGCATTTCCCTGATGGCTAAGGATGTTGAGCATATTTGTAAGTGCTTCTCAGCTGTACTGGCTGGTTTTGTGTGTCAACGAGACACAGGCTGGAGTTATCACAGAGAAGGGAACTTCAGTTGGGGAAGTGCCTCCATGAGATCCAGCTGTGGGGCATTTTCTCAATTAGTGATCAAGGGGGTAGGGCCCCTTGTGGGTGCTGCCATCCCTGGGCTGGAAGTCTTGGGTTCTATAAGAGAGCAGGCTGAGCAAGCCAAGGGAAGCAAGCCAGTAAGAAACATCTCTCCATGGCCTCTGCATCAGCTCCTGCTTCCTGACCTGCTTGAATTCTAGTTCTGACTTCCTCTGGTGATCAACAGCAATGTGGAAGTAAGCTGAATAAACCCTTTCCTCCCCAACTTGCTTCTTGGTCATGATGTTTGTGCAGGAATAGAAACCCTGATTAAGACATCAGCCATTTGAGTTTCCTCTTTTCAGAATTTTGTTTAGATCTGTATCTCATTTTTTAATTGGGTTATTTGTTTTCTTGATGTTCAATTTTTCAGTTCTTTATATACTTTAGATACCTCTATCACATGTATAATTGATAAAACATATTTTCTCATTCAGTAGGCTGCAACTTTGAGTGATGGTATTCTTTGCCTTACAGAAGGTTTTCTGTTTCATGAGATTCCATTTATCTATTGTTGTTCTTAGTCACCGTGCTATTGGTGTTCTGTTCAGAAAGTCTTTTCCTTTGCCAATGAGCTCAAGGCCATTCCCCAATGTATCTGTCTTTATGGTCTTTGATCCTCTTGGAGTTGAGTTTTGTGCAGGGTGATAAATAAGGATCTATTTGCATTCTTTTAGATCCAGCCATCTAGATTGACTAGCACCATATGTCAAAGATGCTGTCTCTTTTCCCAGTGTGTATTTCTGGTATATGCTATTTATATTATTATAGCTTTGTAGCACAATTTGAGATGGGCTAGTGACACCTCCAGCAGTTCTTTTAATATTCAGGCTGGTTTTTTGCTATCCTGAGTTTGTTGTATTTCCATATGTACCTGCAAATTGTCTTTTCAAGGTCTGTGAAGATTTGTGTTGGAATGTTGATGGGGAATGCATTGAATCTGTAGATTGCTTTTGGTAGGATGACCATTTTCACTATATTAGTCCTACTTATTCATGAGCACTGGAGAGCTTTCCATCTTCTGATATCTTTTTCAATTTCTTTCTTCAATATCTCAAAGATTTTATCATCTAAGTCTTTCACCTGCTTGGCTAGTGTAACCCTGATTTTTGTTACTGTTTGACTATTGTGAATGATATTGTTTCTCTGATTTCTTTCTTAATCCCTTTGTATATAAGAAGGCTACAGATTCTTGCATATTAATTTTGCATTCTGCAAATTTGCTAAATGTGTTTATCAGCTGTAGAAACTTCCTGATAGAATTTTTAGGGTTACTTGTATACAACCATATCAGCTGTAAATAAAGATACCTTTCTATTTGGATCCCCTTGGTCTCCTTCCGTTGTCTTATTGCTCTAGCTAAGAGTACTGTACTGAATAGAAATGAAGAGAGTGGACAACCCTGTCTTATTCCTGATGTTAGTGGAATTGATTTGAGTTTCTGTTCATTTAAAGTTGATGTTGGCTAGGGGCTTGGTGTAAGTCACCTTATTTTGAGGTATGGCACTTGTATTCTATATCTCCAGAACTTTTATCATGAAAAGGTGTTAGATTTTGTTAAAGGCCCTTTCTGAATCTAATGAGATGATCATGTGGGTTTTTTTCCTTTCAGTTTGTTTATATGGTAGATTACACTTATTGATTTACACATGTAGGACCATCCTTGCATCTTAGTCTACTTGATCATGGTAGATAATCTTTTTGATGTATTAAACTAATCTTTGGATGCATATATTGTTGATATTTGGAGGTAGACCACTGGAAGGGTCAGATGGATCCATAAAGGTGTGCCCTCACATTAATGTCCAGGGCCCTGCAAGCATCATGAGGCCATTCCTAAGTATGATGGAGAGGAAGACTTACTGTAGATATGAAGGAGAAACAGCCAGAGACATCTAGAATGGGCTGGGCTGAACTAGGTCATGAGGGGCAGGGTGAAAAAGGGAGACAAGAAAGAGGGAGCAAAAAGAATACCTGTAAACCCAGAGACCAAGAGGCCAACAGCACTAAGAAGCTTGTTGCCAAAATGGCTAAGGTTATACAGGGAACAGAGGCTAGGGAGTGGAAGCCCAGCCTGGCCCCTAGGCGGGAGAGTTTGAGGATAGGAGTAGGGTGAGATGTACCGAGGAGAGCCAGGACTCTGTAACAGGTAGGAGACTGAGGGCCAGGGTCCACTTTGATTTGTTAAAGAGGCACCTCAGTTCTCCATTTGCCTTTAATTTGAGACCTAACAGAAAAGATCTGCATGGGAAATGAAGAAACTCAAGTCACCCACCCACTCACCCACACTCACCCACACCCCTGGCACTGGGCAAAGAGATGCCTTATTGTTCTTCCATCAGTCAGGGGTAGAGCAGACAGCAATCCTTCGTTCATCCTAACTTGATGCCTGGCTTGGTGACCAAAGCTGTCTTATGCCTAGTACTCATAAAAGTCAAATCATCAAATCAAATCAAGTCAAATCCAGGTAATGCAGCCTGGGAGGAGGAAGACACACAAACACCTATTGACCCCCGTGCTACCTACATATCTGTCCTACAGCATAAGACATGGGTAGGCTATACCTTCTTGCTTTCAACCTTGCCATGCCGTGCAGCATGGTTGGAGGATGTCACCCAGGGACCCACAGACACTTGGCCAGCCTGCAGCAGGAGCCATGACAATGAGAGAGTATGTGGTGGCCAGATGGGAGAGAATGTGAAGTGGAGCAGCTCGAGCATTGTGAAGAGAGATGGAACTGGAGGGTGGAGAGGGGGAGCCTGTTGTTGAGCAAGTGGCCAGCCCTGCCACTTGCGGCCGTGGTGAGGTCCCAGCCCAAGCTGCCACTGAGGTCCATGTCTGAGTCCGTGGCTATGCAGCATCAGAGGACATGTCAGTGGATCATATCACCACAAGAGAACATGGGGTTGTTTCTGATCAGAGCAGCCACCAGGAACTACGTGGATGTCTTGGCCCCACCCCTCACTGGATGCTGCATTGTGGAAGACTTGCCCCATCTCTCACTGGTGGCTGCACTTGGAAAAGCAGGCCCTGTACCTTGCCCAGTGGAGCTGACCACAGTGGCAGAGGCATCGTGAGCCCACCCCAGGGGCATGAGTATGGGAGGGCTGACCCTGCTACTTGTCTACTGTGAGAAAGCATCATAATGGAGCCGGTCCTGAGACTGAAGATACTGGTGAGCCAGCCTTGAGGGTGTGAGAGTGGGAGAGTGGGCCTTTACCTCGACTGGGCAGCTTGCTCTAGAGGCATGGGTGTGGGTGGGCCAGCCCTGAGGGCCTGAGAGCAGGACAGCTAACCTGTCTCCTGTTGGTGCTGGCACTGGGTGGCTTTGCTGGAGCTGTTGCGTGTAATTTTTAAATTTTTTTTTTATAACATCAACATTTTATTTATTTTTTATTTGTTATTTTATTTATGTACATTTCAAATTCGTGTCCCCCCCCCCCGGAATTCTCCTCTGCAAACCCCTATCCCATCCCCCCTGCTTCTATGAGGGTGCTCCCCCACCCACCTTCCCACCCACTCCCTCCCTCCCACCTCACCACCTTAGCATCTCCCTACACTGGGGCATCGATCCTCCACAGGACCAAGGACCTCCCCTCCCATTGATGCCAGATAAGGCCATCCTCTGCTACATATGCAGCTGGAGCCCTGGGTCCCTCCATGTGTACTCTTTGGTTGGTGGTTTATTCCCTGGGAGCTCTGGGGGGTCTGGTTGGTTGATATTGTTGTTCTTTCTATGGGGTTGCTCCTTCAGTCCTTCCCTTAACTCTTCCATTGGGGTCTCTGTGATCAGTTAAATGGTCGGCTGCGAGCATCTGCCTCTGTATTGGTCAGGCTCTGTCAGAGCCTCTCAGGGGACAGCTATACCAGGTTCCTGTCAGCAAGCACTTCTTGGCATCCTCAAGAAAGACTGGGTTTGTTGTCTGCAGATGGGATGGATCCCAGGTGGAGCAGTCTCTGGATGGCCTTTCCTTCAGTCTCTGCTCCACAATTTGTTCCTTCATTGCCTTTAGAAAGGAGCAATTCTGGGTTAATATTTTTGAGGTGGATGGGTGATCCCATCCCTCAACCGGGGGCTATGCCTAACCACTGGATATGGTCTCTACAGGTTCTATCTCCCCTTTGTTGGTTATTTCGGCTACTGTCATCTCTGTTGGGTCCTGGGAACCGCTTGCTTCCCTGTCCCCTCTGCCAGCAATTGGCTCCTGGCCTCCTTTATTGACCAACCCAAGGACCAACTAGGGAACCAGACTTTAGTATCAGCACCTCCCCCTACATGGAGCAGTGTTGAGAACTTGCCCTGGTGGTGTGGATAGGAAGAATCAGTGGGCTACCCAACTCACTTACCACCTGGGCCCAAATCCAGGACTCTGAACTGGCCCACCCCGAAATCTATATCATCTGTTAACAGCTGGAACATGAGAAAGGTCTTCTTGTTTCAAAGCTGCAGGATCTCCATGACCCAGCAACAACAGGATAACCCAGAAGACTCCCTGAGAGGATCCAATATTGATGGTGTTGCAGAAGCCAGAGACCGCGAATGAGACCTGTGACTCATTTCAATGAACATTTGCAAATGATGATGTGTGGCCAGAGGGATATACTGTAGGATACACTATGACACACTACTGCTTCCACTATGAGATATTTTCTATGCTTACTTTGTTGTTGTTGTTTGTTTGTGTTTTGTTTTCAGAGGGAGTTGGCATGGACAAGGGGCAGATATTTGGGGACCTAGAGATGAGCGGACTGGGGTGCATGGTGCGAGACTCATAAAGAATCAATAAAACATTTTTTAAAATAGAGAAAGAAACTCAAGTCAGCACTACTTTAGCAGGCGCTGTGTCAAAACTTCCAGAGTCTGATCTCAGGGTTTATTTTCTTTATTCATTTAAGCACAGGAAATGTTGGAAAGAGGTTTCCACGTGACAATTATCACAACAAAGCTTTAGGACAGATATGTTGAAACTCCCTTGCAAAGCACCAGTGACCCTTACAATAACAATGAGTTCTATGGACAGATGAACAGTAATCAGGGTAAGGGTCTAGGGAGGAAGGACCTGTAATAAGCATAAGGATGGATTCTCTTGATGGAGGATGAAAAGTACTAGAACCTCTTTCACAAGGATAGGTTCTATTCACTGAGAACCCAAGGGCTTCAATAGTGCCCAGGATTTTAGAGGGTCCAGGAAGGCTCGCTCCATAGAATAAATAGTAGAAAGATCACCACATTGTTAGACAATCTCCACTCCAGCCCTCTGGGTGGAAAGGGCACTTTCTTCCCTTGAAGAAAATAGGTGTATGGGTCTGCTTCCCCCATTCCTTCTCTAGGCTGGGCCTCCTACACGTCCAGATTAGCAAGCCTAGAGCTGACGCCCTCCCTTTCCCCTTCTTGTCATCCTCTTTGTCACACAACAATACAAGAAACCCTTCACTAGACACTGATTTCCCAACTTCCCAGTCAAAAGCATGTTGAGGAATTAACTTCTTTATTTATGAGTTACCCAGTCTGTGTTAGCCCAGAGTGTCAGAAATGAGTATAGGAACCTTAGAGCTGATGCTTTTCAGTCAACACAATGCCTAGAGGTCCACCTAATCTGTTTTGTAGTCATACTTAACTTCACTCATTCCTTTTTATTGCTGCCTTGTACATCCCACTGTATGAAGCCAAGGTTCATTTAACCTTTCATTCATGCTTTGACAGAGACACTTGGATGGGCCTTGGGCTTTTGCTATAACAGATTAAAGTGCTATAAATATTCATGGGAAGATTATTTTGTGTTTGTATAAACATAGATTTTAATTTCTCTGGGATTAATTTCCCAAAGTAAATGATTGCTGGGGTGTGCAGAAAGGACTGGCTTGCTTTTAGAAGAAACTGCCAACATCCCCAAATACACTTTGTATTTTTACCATCCTTTGAATAGGATCTCATGTAGCTCAGGCTGGCCTTTACCTCTCTAGATAGCCAAGGAATTGCCTTGCATTTTTGATCCGCTCACCTCTATTTCCCAAGAGTGTGGATTTCAGGCATACTACAACTTGGCATCCTTGGGAGTAGTGAATCTTTTTAGATAGGTAAATGAATGTCAATATATTATAAGAAGTCACACACAGCCTGAGCTGAGTCTGTGAACACAGAGAGTTGGCCTCTTTATAGTCTCCGGAGCATTTTAGAAGGGCTGGCAATATTTGTTATAAATGTCTCCAGATCCTATCGTCAGCAGCCACGCATCAGTTAGCAATGGCCATTCTTGACAGAAAACCAAACTGCAGTCTTGAATCCATTGAAATCAAAGAACAAGATGTCCTGACATCAGTGTATTTGGAGGCTCAAAGATGATAGTTTGCCATTACCCCAGGAATCATGTCCACATGAAGAATTGAGAAATGGCATTGTTTATATAAGGAAGGAAATGTTCTCCCAGCAACACACAGTCCCCTGGGTTTCCTGTGTTTCTCAGAACACTGACTGGGGGCTTGCTAGAGTTTGAGTTATGATTTGAGGGGATTGCTCAAAGGCTTACATGTTAGATGTTTGGTTCCCACCACAGCTTATTGGAATGGAAGAATCACAGATTGGGGCCCAGCGTTAAGGTGATTAGGCCACTGGCAAATGCTGCCTGGAAGGGGTTACTGTAGTTACTGTGGAACCCTGGTTAGTTCCTACAAGAGCAGCTGTAGTTATACAGAAAGAACAAACCTTTCCCTGGAGTTGTCCTGGCTTTCTGTTTCGATATTGTGGCCTCTTTCATTCTGTTCCACCATGAAATTACTCACCATGTTATTTCCTATTTCCCATTGCTGGGGGGAAAATGATGAATGCATCTAAGGGAAGGAAAGCTTTAAATCTGGGTCACAGTTGGAGTTGATACAGTTCATCGTGAGAGAGAAGGCACAGTACTGGGGCCATGAGGCAGCTAGGCATACTTTGTCTGCAGTCAGGAAGCAGAGAGAGATAAATGCTGGCACTTATCTGTTTTTTTTTTCTTTCCATTCAGTTCAGGACCACAGCTAATGGTTTGTTGCTGCCCACATTCAGAGCTGTCTGCCATCCTCACTTAAACCTCTCTGGCAGCACCCTGCCAGGTACTCCCAGAGGCATCTTCTACATGACTCCAGATCCAGTCAAGATGCCAATGAGGGTTAACGGTCATTTCACCACGCTGTGGTGGAGCCAAGAGATGCCAATTGGAGAGAAGTAATTGCTGGTGCCATGCTCTTGAACCTATAAAATGGCTGAATAAATTTGGAGTTTCTTTTTAAAAAGATGTTTTAAAGTTGTTATTTGCATTGATGTTTTGCCTGCATGTATGTCCTTGTGAGGGTGTAGATCCTCTGGAACTGGAGTTACAGACAGTTGTGAGCTGCCATGTGAGTTCTGGGAATTGAACCTGGCTCCTTTGGATGAGTAGCCACTGCTCTTAACCCCTGAGTTATCTCTTCAGCTCCCATAAACTTGTTTTTTAAATAAAGTGCCTAGCCTTCAGTGTTTTGTTACAGTCACAGAAAACAGAGTAATGCAGACTCTCATGGTTGGAATATTGTAGAGAGAGGAAGAATTCTCTTAGAATTCTGGTTGGATCAGAAACAAATTGTTACTATAATAAAATCGAATATAAACTGGAGAATGAAAGAGATAAGGTATTTTCTCTCAGGGCTCCGAACTGCTACACTATGTTACCTCTATGTATCAAACAATGACCCTTTATGCAATGTCCTTACCATATTCACTGTGTGTCTTTACTTCCTGGAACTCTTATGGCAGGTGGAACTGTTTTGTGATTTGGACATAGTTTCTGCTTGTCACCAAATGCTCATTGGTTAGAAGTTTGATCCCCAGTGTGTGGACATAAATGATGTAGGAAAATGAGTGTGTGGCACTGGGCTTAAGCCCCAGGACTTCATACATGATAAGCAAGTAGTATAACACTGAGAACATCCTTATCTCTTGATGGTACCCATTAGAGTCTGATTCCATGGAGAAGCCAGTGGGAGCACTACCTTTAGAGGAAACTATTCAGTGTTGTAGTATACAGATTAGGTTTTGAGAGAAGACAGTAGACATGTCCCTGCTGTCGGATTCCAAATCCCTCCGTCTTACATAGGCTACAGTCCTGTGGTTCCATCTACCACCAGTTTTCACCAGAGCAGATCAGAAGCTCTGAAACTACTCAACCTCGGGTGTTTTGTTATAGCAACAGAAAATGCACTGATAGAAACTCTCATCATGATATTTCTTATCTAGCAGCAGTGCACATTTTGCTATAGAAACAGGAAATAGACTAGTACAATCTGTCACTATCATATTTACCCTAAGATACCAGGAAGTAGGGGAGTAGAATAAGACTTTACTTTTATGGATATGATCCCAGCAACCGCACGGTGGCTCACAACCACCCGTAATGAGATCTGATGCCCTCTTCTGGTGTGTCTGAGGACAGCTACAATGTACTTACATATAATAATAAATAAATCTTAAAAAAACAAACAAACAAACAAACCCACATGCATTCTTTAAGAGAAGGGGAAAGTCAAAACACCAAACAATGCTCATAAAATTAAAGAAAAAAAAAAAGGGCTGACGAGATGGCTCAGCGGGTAAGAGCACTGGCTGCTCTTCCGAAGGTCCTGAGTTCGGATCCCAGCAACCACATGGTGGCTCACAACCACCTGTAATGAGATCTGACACCCTCTTCTGGTGCGTCTGAAGACAGCTACAGTGAATTACACCAGAGTAAGCGGGGCAGGAGCAAGCAGGGCCAGCAGAGCTCCTGAGTTCAATTCCCAGCAGCCACACACATGATGGCTCACGGCCATCTATACAGCTACAGTGTACTCACACACATAAGATAAATAAATCTACTTTTATGGGTATAATCAGGAGGTTATTGACACAGTTTTCACTTAAATTATATTACCCTAACCTTGGTAGCATTGCTCTTTTAACTGCTATGGCTGGGAACTATGGTACACAGTCTAGAAAGCCAGCCCATTAAGCAGAGCTTCTATTACCAGAACAGGGCTGCAGGTTTGGGCTATAACTAGGAGAACTTAGTACAATGTCTTCTAGTTTGAGCCAGAACAGATGGAACAATTCAGGGTAGTGGTTCTCAGCTAGAAGCAAAGTGTTCAGTGGAGGACGTTTGACAGCACCAAGCTGATGTTGGCTGCCCCACCGGTATCATGTGCCTAGCTGGCATCCAGCAGGAAGATGTTGGTATGCGTTTTACCCTGTGCTGTTCAAGCCCCCTATAGAGACATTGAAAAATCCCAATCATCCAGCATACAGAAAATAAGAAACCCTAATTCTGGGCTTGTCCCTCATGCCTCAGCCTGCCATGTGTGAACAAACATCTCTTGGCTTTCATTTCATGCTTTCCTAGAAAAACATGCTTGTAGGTAAGATGTGGGTAATATGCCTGAACTTTCAGCAACATAGAGTCAGAACTGTGAGGGGTTATATAGCCCAATGGGCATCTGCTATGGGTCATTCTACTGCAGAAGGCCAGTGCATAGCCACCTGCATATAATCCCACAGTCTCCATCACCAACTGTGTTCCGTTCTTTTTTTTTTTTTTTAACTTTTATTGCCTTATGATGAGAAAAGTTACATGATTTCAATTATCTGAATTTGTTAACATTTAAAAATATATTTTAAGTAAATAGAATTAAATCACATTCTTGTTTCCCTTTTGTACCCCAACTCCTCCCAGAGACCCCCCTTCAATACCTACAATATCTTTTTTTGTATGTTCCTTAAAATTTATAAAATATTATAACAATAAAAATAAGTATTATAAAAGTTGTTTGATATAGAACAAAAGTCAATTTAATAGTCTTATGTAGATGCTCATCTACAGCAATAGTGAAAAAACACTTTTCTCAATATAAATTTTAAATAACTCCAAACATATTAACTGTATATTTCAAAATAATACATCACTACTAGTATTTTCTTAAATGATCATAAATATATAAAGTCTTTTTGTTTGTTTGTTTTGTATTTACTAGAGTTTAAAATCTTGGCCCTTACTGTGGTACAAGCCCCAAATAAGAACAATTTTTAGACATTGGATTTCATTGTAATAAGGCTGTACTTCAATGACATCACCAAAGGATTTTACCTCCATTTTAGCTAAACTGGGAGTTGACAGTTTTGCTGCACCAAGAAATGAATTGTAGGCACAATTTTTGGATACGGACTTCCTGCTATGGTCAAAGCTATTTGACTTCAGTGAGTGACTTTATTCTCAGCCCACAGAGAACAGGTTACATTTATTTAAGAAATGGTGTTTGTGTTAGGATGGTCTATCCATAAAGTCATTCACCAACTGTTTCAATAAACAATGGTTCTGCTTGGAGGGTGGCACAGACATTATGTGAGGGTAAGAATTTGGTTATCATCATCATGAGAAGTGATTTTATATCTGAATCCTGCTTTTCTGGTGTGATGGTGTGTCCAGGACTTACTATGGTGGGAGAATTGGGTTCAAATGATGCCAAGTGATCTTGGTTTGTGTTGTTTATTTTCTTATGCTTGCCCACCACCTTCTGGTTATCTCTAGTGCTACCTGCCCTTGCTAAATCTGACTGGAGCCTGTCCTTCCTGTGGTCCTGGTTGTGTCAGAATTCCTCAGAGTCAAGCTGTCTCTGTGATCCTGTGATTCTGGGATCCTGTGATCCTGGGTTTGTTAGAGCACCTGGGAGTGCAGCAGGTTCCTCTGGGTGTTGTGGGACTGGCTGTGGAGCCTTTGCCCAAGGTCTGCTCAGGATACCAGCCCAGAGAGACCAGAAGGAACCAGAGTCACTCTGCTGGTGGAGTTCCTGTGTGCCTGGTCCCGCTAGTCCCAGTTACTCCCGGTGTTGGGACAGATGTTGTGTCTTCCTCACCTCTGATCCTGAGATTGTCAGAGTGCTTGAGAGTGGAACTTACTCTGGGTGTTGTGGGACTGGCTGCAGAGCTTGTGCCCAAGGTCCGCTCAGGACACCAGCCCATAGAGACCAGCAACTGCGTTCCATTCTAACAAGAAAGATTTTCTTCTCTGGATTTTCACAAGCTAGTTAATAATATATAATCTCTCACTAATGCACAGGAAAGGAGGAAAGCTATTCAATTAACGACAAGTACAATTTTGTATAATTAATCATAGTCTTCTTCAGAGGAAATAAAAATAATTTGTTTTGGTAAGGAGGAACCCATAATTATTCAGTGAGAAGGAAAACCCATTCGTTCATACATCATGTTTATCCTGAATGGCGTAGTGCATTGAAGCTCTCACTGTGAGACTCGGGCATGGAGAAGCATGTGGTAAATCTTGTCATTTCTGGTTCTGATAATTTGCTATAATGATAGATTAAAAATGCAGTTTGGAATTTCAGGATATAAATCTCTAATAACCAACCTTAGAGAAGGCACCAAACCCTCCAGAGAGATTTCCAATATGAGATGATGACACTTCTTAATAAACTCAGGATTAGTGATGTAACTTGTCACCCATCCAGCCAGAAGAAGAAAATGGCACGGTTGCTACGGTGACCACTCTGAAGTTGTGTTCTATAAATCTACGTAATCCACTTCTGGAAGTTCTTTCTCCCCTGGGATGAAGATGTACGGTGTGTCAGCCATGCATCACAGAAACCTTTCCTTATTTAAGGTGGTTACTTAGACACCACACATTTTTCTTAGAGACAGAGACAAGCGGATTGTCCTTTGCTGCCTATTTTTCTGGGGCAGAGTGCTTTACTTCTAGGACTTTCATAGAATATTATTTTTGTGGTATGTGTGTGTTTTATGTATGAGATGTGTGTGTGTTTGTGTGTGGTGTGTATGTGATGTGTGCACGTGTGTGTATGCACATTGTGTATATATGTGTGTATATGTGGATGTACACGTATATGTATGTATGTGGTATGTGTATATGGTGCGCCTTTGTGTGTAAGTGTATTTGTGGTGTGTATATATGTATCTGTGCATGTGTGGTATATGTGTGTATATTTGTGTGTTTGTGTGTGTGTGTTTGTGTATATATGTGTGGTATATATATGTATTGCATGTGTATTTGTGGTGTGTATGTGTGTGCATGTGAGTGTGTGGTGTGTTTATGTGTATATGTAGGCACCATGTAGCATGTGGAAGTCAGAAGATAACTTATGGGTAATGGTTCTCTCCTACAATGTGGGTTTCAGGGATCAAGGTCAGGTATTCTGGCTTGGCAATAAGCAATACTTCGCAGCCAAGTGGTCTCTGCTCTTAAAGTTCCATTTCACACTAAATCACATATTCTTTTCTCATTTTAATTTTTCTCTACCATTGTATTCTTCATTATTGGTCTTTCCAAATTGTAAAGTATCTCCAGGAAATTTTTCTTTTCTTTTCTATTTTTTTTTGATGCAAAAAGCAAGAGGAATTTATTGTTCCAGTGCACTGGGGTAGTCCCAGACCTGAAGGAGAGGCAGCGATCCCTCGCAGCTTGTTCAGTGAGCTTCTTTTTTTAACCTTTTTTTTTTATTTTGTCATATTCTTTAAAATTTATAAAATATTGTAACAGTAATAATGAGTATTATAAAAGTTGTTTGATATAAAACAACAATCAATTGAACAATCTTATGTAGATGCTTGTCTACAGCAATACTAAAAATACATATGTTTTTCTCAATATAAATTTTAAATAACTCCAAACACATTAACTAGATATTTTAAAATAATACATCACTACTAGTATTTTTTTAATGGACAAAAGTAAAGACTTCTTGTTTGTTTGTTTTATATTTAGTAGAACTTAAAATATTGGCTCTTACTGTGTAGTACAAGCCCAAAATAAGAAGAATTTTTAGACATTGGACTTCACATCACCAAAGCATTTTACCTCCATTGTAGCTAAGCTAAGAGTTGACAGTTCTGCTGCGCCAAGGAATGAATTGTAGGCACAATTTTTGGATACAGGTTTCTTGCTATGGTCAAAGCTATTTGACTTGAGTGAGTGAATTTATTCTCAGCCCACAGAGAACAGGTTACATTCATTTAAGAAATGGTGTGTGGCCAGGCAGTGCACCTTTAATCCCAGCACTTGGGAGGAAGAGTCAGGTGGATTTCTGAGTTTGAGGCCAGCCTGGTCTATAGAGTGAGTTCCAGGACAGCCAGAGCTCTACAAAGAAACCCTGTCTTGAAAAACAAACAAACAAACAAAAAAACAAAACAAAAACCAAAAAACAAACAAACAAAAAAAACCAAAAAAGAAAGAAAGAAAAGAAAAGAAATGGTGTGTGTATTAAGATGGTCTATCCATAAAGTCATTCACCAACTGTTTCAATGAACAATGGTTCTGCTTGGAGGGTGGCACAGACATTAGGTGAGGGTAAGAATCTGGTTCATTAGCTGTAATAATTTGGAAAAGCATTCATCTCAGAGAAAGAGTAACTTACAAAGTCCTCTTCTTCAAACTTGATTCAATAGTTATAAACATCAAGGAAAGCATTCAGTCTCACTCTTTGTTGTTCTCTTACAAGCCAGCTCTCAAGTTAATTGTCTATATTACTTTTGGCTGTATAAATACTTTTGAAATATGTAAGCTGTTCTGAAAACCATAGTATAGTGTAAAAACATCAAATAAACAATACTACTAATAGAGATGCTGAGATAGGAGAAGCATGATTTTAATACCATTATGTGGTACAAAGTAAGACACTGTCACATACAAACAAGCAGAAAGTGTATATGGATTGTACAACATTGGACCTGTTTCTCCAATTACCAAACTAGAGAGACCACTGGATGACAGCCAGCAAGATTCTAATTCCTCATATTTTTGGATTTCAATCAATTAGGATATGTTGGTAATATTAATTTTCATATTAAGATGTTAAGAAAAAGTAATTGTTACTTCCTGTAATTTTTGCTGTTAGAGGTGAAATTAGGGTTGTGTGGTTTGTTGAAAGAGTATTTTTTTGCTTCTTCTGGGGTGTAGTTTTGCTCCTTATATTGGTGTTTTCCATCTATTATCCTTTCTAGGGCTGGATTTGTGGATAGATATTGTGTAAATTTCATTTTGTCATGGAATATCTTGTCTTCTCCATCTGTGGTAACTGAGAGTTTTGCTGGGTATAATAGCCTGGGCTGGCATTTGTGTTCTCTTAGGGTCTGTATGACATCTGCCCAGGATCTTCTAGCTTTAATAGTCTCTGGTGAGAAGTCTGGTGTGATTCTGATAGGCCTGCCTTTATATGTTACTTGGCCTTTTCCCCTTACTGCTTTTAAAATTCTTTCTTTGTTTAGTGCATTTGGTGTTTTGGTTATTATGTGATAGGAGGAATTTTTTTCTGATCCAGTCTATTTGGAGTTCTGTAGGCTTCTTGTATGATCATGGGCATCTCTTTCTTTAGGTCAGGGAAGTTTCTATAATTTTGTTGAAGATATTTACTGGCTCTTTAAATTGGGAGTCTTCACTCTCTTCTATACCTATTATTCTTAGGTTTAGTATCCTTAGGTTTGAGAAGTCATTCCATCCTGGATTTCCTGGCTGTTCTGGGTTAGGATCTTTTTGCATTTTGCATTTTCTTTGACTGTTGTGTCAATGTTTTCTAAGGTGTCTTCTGCCCCTGAGATTCTCTCTCTATTTCTTGTATTCTGTTGGTGATGCTTGCATCTATGACTCCTGATTTCTTTCCTAGGTTTTCTAGCTCCAGGGTTGTCTCCCTTTCTGATTTCTTTGTTTCTATTTCCATTTTTAGATTCTGGATGATTTTGGTCATTTCCTTCACCTGTTTGATTGTGTTTTCCTGTAGTTCTTTAAGGGATTTTTGTGTTTCCTCTTTAAGGGCTTCTAGCTGTTTACCTGTGTTCTCCTGTATTTCTTTAAGGGAGTTATTTATGTCCTAATGTCCTCTATCATCATCATTAGAATTGATTTTGGATCTGAATCTTGCTTTTCAAGTGTGATGGTGTGTTCAGGACTTGCTATGGTGGGAGAACTGGGTTCTGATGATGCCAAGTAACCTTGGTTTCTGTTGCTTATTTTCTTAAGCTTGCCCACCCCATCTGATTATCTCTAGTGCTACATGCCCTGGCTAAATCTCATTGGGTACTCTCCTACCTGTGATCCTGGTTGTGTCAGAACTCCTCAGAGTCAAGCTGTCTCTGTGATCCTGTGATTCTGTGATTCTGGGATCCTGGGATCCTGGGATCCTGGGCGTGTAAGAGCGCCTGGGAGTGGAGCTTCCTCTGAGTGTTGTGGGACTGGCTGCAAAATTTGTGCTCAAGGTCTGCTCAGAGGTTCATCCCAGACAGACCAGAAGGAACCTGTGCCACTGGGCTGGCAGAGTTCCTATGTGCCTGGGTGCCATTGGTCCCAGTTACTCCCGGTGTTGGGATGAGTAGTGATAAGAGATGTTGTGTCCTCCTCACCTCTGATCCTGGATGTGTTAGAGCGCCTGGGGCAGGGGCTTCCTCTGGGTGTTGTAGGACTGGCTGCAAAATTTGTGCCCAAGGTCTGCTCAGAGCACTGGCCCAGCAGACTGGAAGGAACCTGTCAAAAGTTTTCATTTCTTAAAAATTTTCAGGCTGGTTTAAAACTGGCTGTGTAGCCTAGGGCTACCTAGAGAGACAGTTTCCCAGCTGAGCTTCATCTACAGCCCATCACATCTTATTCTTTATTTTTTATATGCTTAGCTCACTACATAAATAATACATGTCCAATGACTTGTGTGTTTTAGCTTTATTTAGTCATGTGCCTGTGAGCCATGCTCTTGGAGTCAGATTCATGAGCATTGTAAGACAACATGCAGTTATATTCTTCTATTGTGGGATAAGAAATATTATACAAACAGATGGAGAAGTGGATACCTGGATAATTTGAAATGGTGAGCTATTGATTCATTCAAATAATACAGATCGTATCTGTTAGTAAGTGTATAATAGCGTTTAACAAAGTTCAAGTGGACCATTAAGTTTATTGACAATGCAGAAGCTGCACACATCCTTGTTTATTGTTGGAAGAAGAATAGCCTTGGTACCAAGCCACAGGCCTGCATGATTGGCTCATCTTAGCATCTACCAGCTGTGCATCAGTGGGCAAGTTACCTTCATCACAGTAAGCCTTGCTTGCCTTGTGTGTCAAGAGGGATTCTGATATCTTTCCAAGGCCATATTCAGCCTCACTTTCAATGAGCTATCATGTAAAATACACAGCACATAGCTCAGTAGGATCAGAACCCTTGGAGATAAGCAACAGAAATCAACCCTGCTAGATGAATGGGAGACAAAGAACATTTGTTGGAATGATCATGGGCTCCTTACAGAATCCGGGAAGGGGTCAAGAACTGCATTTCAGAACTAGGAACTCTGGCTTCACAGTTGCAGGAAGTCCTGACAGGATTCCAGGCACAATTACCTTTGTGGATGACAAATTATGTTTTCAACTACTTTTGGAAGATTTACATTCCCCAGAGAAAGAGGCTTATTGTTTTGGATTAGGTGACCTGGTTTATAAAGGCTTTGAGATTGTGTTAAGTCTTTGGCAGCTTTACCAGATCTGCTGAAGAATGGGAAAAATGTCAGGCAAAACAGAGAACTCCTACGTAGGTACTTGGTACGTAGTGACTGTCCTTCTGTCTGGTTCACCCATTTGAACCCCATGTTATATTTTGCAATGTGTGTAACAGTATGACTTCTAGCCAGTATAACATATGTATAAGACTTTTAAATTTTAAAAATCTCTCTCTCGAGGCCAGCCTGGTCTACAGAGTGAGTTCCAGGACAGCCAGGGCTACACAGAGAAACCCTGTCTTGAAAAAAGAAAAAATCTCTCTCTCTCTCTCTCTCTCTCTCTCTCTCTCTCTCTGTCTGTCTCTGAATATCCTGTGCCTTGTCCTAGATATTGTATGTATGTATGTATGTGTAGTATAGTATAGTATATGTGTGTATTCTTGCATTTGTGCATGTGTGTGCAGGTGCACATATGTGTGCACATATGTGCAAAGCACAGAAAGTAACTTCAAGTATTATCTTCAGGAGCCATCCACTATATAGTTTTTTGAGATAGTGTCTCTCATTGTCCTGGAACTCATGAAATAGAGAAGGCCAACTAACCAGGAAGACAGGACTCTGCTACCTCTGGCATCCCAATGCTTTCATTATAACTCACCCTTTTATTGTAAACCTGAGTTCTGGGGATCAAAGTGCGATTCTTATACTTGGAAGGCAAGCGCTCTATTGATTGTCTTCTGTCACCAGCCCTCATCCAAGATAGTTTCCACAATTCAGTAGCAGTGTTGTCACTGAGCCTGTGACCTCCCTCTTTATACTCCTATCAGAATCAGAGTGCTTGACTTCCAGGTACACAGGCTTGATCTTCCTCCTCAGCACCAGCCCTTCTCATCCTTAGCTCTCCATTGCCAATGCCTTTATCTGTTTCTACGTCAGCCACCTATTCCAAAAATTATCTAGGAAATAACCGATCAAGATATCATTCCAGTCAACACAACCAACTTTCTAGACTTCCAGTTTGCTTTCTCAACTGTTTGCACTGAGCATTTTGCCTCTTACTATATGGTCTGGATTTAAAATCTCCCACAGAAGGTCACACGTTTGTGTATTAGTTCTACAGATGGTGGCAATGTTGGGAAGACTGTGGAACTGTTGGGAGGTGGACACTTTCTGGGGGAAGTATGTACCTGGTGGTGGTAGGGGTGGACCTTAAGGTTTTATAGTCCTCTCTCTCTCTCTCTCTCTCTCTCTCTCTCTCCTTTCTTTCTCTGTCTCTCTCTCCCCCCCTCTCTCTCTCACACACACACCTTCCTGACCGTCAGTGAATGTCACTGCTGGCCTCATGATCCTGCCTTTTCCTCTGTGTTCCCTTGGAATATTCCATAGTCCACCATGAGCCCTTCCTCCCTTAAGTTGCTCTGGTCTTGTCTTAGCCTCCCAAGAAGCTCTCATACCGAGATTGCAATGGATTTCAGGCACATGCTCCCATACCCTGCTTGTACTGTATTTTAAAAAATCTTAAGTATAGGGAGCTGGAGTGGTAATGGCTCAGTGGTTAAGAACATTGGGTATTGACTGCACTTCCAATGGACCTAGGTTCATCCATGACAGTTCAAAACTCTTGGTAACTATTCCAGTTTTGGGGAATCCAATGCCCTCATGTTGTCTCTGAGGATGCCATGCATGCAAGTCATGCGTAGACATATACTTAAGCAAAACATCCATATACATGGAATAAAATAAAATAAAGTAAAAATAAATTTAAGGAATTACAATTAATCGATTTTAAGATCAAGTTTGTGCTTTTGGTGCTGGATTATATAGTAAAGTTAAACATGTCTCTATTTTATGGTTCCTCACAAAATTGCTGCATCTTTCAGGCGCTGTCTTGCTCTTTCTGTTTGGCTGTAGTGTTCCCATTTCTCTGCTGCAAATTATATCTATAAGGCACCTTATAGAGGCTCACTGTCCAGTGCACACACAGTGTTCTAGTGAGCACCTATGTGTTTGATTCAATGATTTATCTACAGAGTCATTACATGGCCCAGAGCCACATGCAAGCACAGACTAGGGCTAGAAAAGGAAACAAGGATGTGATTCTTATTAGCAGGGTAACCTGCTTCACCATGTTATTCTGAGCATTGGAACTCTAGAAATGTAGTGAAGAATAATTCTATAGAGTGAAAAAAAAAACTTACATGAGCGGAACCCTGGGGTTCAAAGGAAACAAAGCAATATAAATATATCAGTTATATTTCTGTTTTCTAACTTGCTTTCAAAGCAACGATAATGTGATGGTTATACTTCGTCTGTGATACAAGAAGCAATAGATACCAAAAGCAAAAACAGATAGAAAAAAATCTCTTCCTTCAGCTCAGCGAGTCTCTCAGCGAGTCTCAGTATGAGGGCTAGACTGCACTCTACCGCATATCACATATCACGCACGCCAGGATTCCCACTGAAGAAGAGGCTGTGTGCCGGTAACATCATGCTGCATGTTCTTATGCAGGATCATCACATTCACACCTCTAAATAACCGAGTCAGTACCATCTTCCCCATATTCCTGATAAAGAAATGCTAACCTAGAAAGTTTTATAACTTGTTTAAATCCAAGGATGCAGCCAGAAATCAAACTCAGGTTGTTCATCCGAATCCAGAGTTAAATGGTGCCTATGTGGCCAATGTCCTATCGGGTTATAAAATCTAATCTAAACCAGTTACACTGACTCTATATCTTTGTCTTAGTTAGGGCCTTACTGCTGTAAACAGACACCACGGCCAAGTATCTAATAAATAAAGGACAATATTGAATTGTGGCTGGCTTATGGGTTCAGAGGTTCAGTCCAGCGTCATCAAGGCTGGAGCATGGCAGCATCCAGGCAGGCGTGGTGCAGGAGCTGAGAGTTCGACATCTTCGTCTGAAGGCTGCTAGCAGATACTGGCTTCCAGGCAGCTAGGAGGAGGGTCTTAAAGCCCACACCCACAGTGACACACCTACTCCTCACCTTCTAATAGTGCCACTCCCTGGGCTGAGCATATACAGTCTTGAATGAAAAAAAAAAAAACTTTATCTTCTCATCTGTTACCTTCTACTTGCTCTTCAGTCGAAAGAAAGAAAAAAGAATGTGCTCATGGGATCATCCCATTAATTTCCCATTTACTTCAGGTTCCTGTGGTTGAGAAGTTAGTCTAACTAGCCAAATAAATTAATTTTTGTGCAATTTGTTTGTTTGAGTCAGGGTCTCATGTAGTCCAGGCTAGCCTTGAGTTTGTCATGTAGCCAGAGATGGCCTTGAAATCCTGGCCTCCTGTTTTACCTCTCAAGTGCCAGGATTAGAGGTGTGTACCACTGTGCATGCTTTCAATATGTTCCTTAAAAAGAGTAAGAATTTCAGCTTCCTGTTTCCTACGATTATGTACATTTACACTTATATTCTCCCTGAATTCACTAACTTAAGCAAATGATGACTAGTTTCCCACAGGAAATTGATAACTATTTCTTTCTTTTCTTTTCTTTCTCTCTTTCTTTCCTTCCTTCTTTCTTTCTTTCTTTCTTCTTCTTCTTCTTTTTTTTTTTTTTTTTTTTTTTTGGTTTTTTTGAGACAGGGTTTCTCTGTGTAGCCCTGGCTGTCCTGAAACTCACTCTGTAGACCAGGCTGGCCTCAAACTCAGAAATCCGTCTGCCTCTGCCTCCCAAGTGCTGGGATTAAAGGCGTGTGCCACCACTGCCTGGTGATACTTATTTCTTATAAAATTGATACCTATTTCACTTTTTTGGTGTATATGTGTTCATATGTATGTGTACATGCGCATACATCTACATGGAGGCCAGAGGTAGATGTTGGGTATCTTCTTTAATAAGTTTCTGTCATATTTTTGGAGGGCAGTTCTCTCACTGAACCCATAGCTCTTTAATTCAGCTAGACTGGCTTGCCAGCAAGGTCCAGGCATCCTCTGGCCACCTGTGTCAGCCTCTTCATCACTGAGATTCCAGGTGGGTATCCAAACTCGGTCCTTGGATTTGTGCATCAAGTGCTTTCCTAACTGAATTGTATCCCCAACAACTATTTCTCTTTGAACAAATTCATATACTGTATGCTCCCTCTGATATTATCACCTCCTTTTCCATTTCTGTAATTTTATACTGTCTGCTGCTTCAGGGACCACACACTCATTGCTTAGAACCGAACAATTTTTTAAAAGACTTATTTATTTATTATATGTAAGTACACTGTAGCTGTCTTCAGACACACCAGAAGAGAGCATCTGATCTCATTACAGATGATTGTGAGCCACCATGTGGTTGCTGGGATTTGAACTCAGGACCTGTGGAAGAGTAGTCAGTGCTCTTAACCACTGAGCCATCTCTCCAGCCTCCCAGAACAGAACATTTATAGATACCATGGAGCTTAATATCAAATGACAGATATTTTGCATTTGAAACAGGAGCTTGTTTAGAGCAGACTAGCCCTGAGAGGCAAGACTGATACATATGCTATGAATTCTTCCAGTGTCTGTTCAGTAACTGACCTCCACATGACCTCCATGGCCACCGCATTTAGTGGTATTTCAAATCTTTGAGCACCTGACTCATACAGCTACTCCTCAGCACCTGTGCTCAATGGGGAGCTAATCTGCCAAGAGGCAGATACATACTCAAATTCATCTTGAGCAAAGCGATTCAGTGTTTGGCCCTCAAGAAGTGAGCTATTGAGGCACAACGTTGCCCACATTCACCATGTACTTGAGGGTGCATAACCAGAGAAAATGGAGTCGCAGGAAGGAGAAATTGGGGGTAGAGGAAAGTAGAAACAGAGGGTCCTGTGACCTCAGTGGCAGAGGGCAGAGAGACACACAGCTGGCTCTGTTCATGGAAGGTAGCCAATCACCAGCTACAGTTTCGACAGGGCTGCCACTTACTTCCTTTCAATGACATCCTATGTAACAAGCCCCTCCCCCCCCCCACCCCCATTCTCCTAATTGCTTTAGTGTGTTTCTCTTCTGCAACCAAACGACCTTGACTATAGTTGTCTAACCTGCCTGATGGCCCTTTGCTGATTTGGGTTTGTGGGTATGTGGTAGACTTTCAGAGCTCCCGAGATGACCAGAGACAATCCTATGTGATCCGCTCTGGAACAGAACCCCGGGACATACTTCTTTTCCCAGCTGAAAGGGCAGGCTCACTAGCTGGACCAGGAAGAAATTCCAGTTTGGCCACTCATTTGTCCTATGATCTTGGGCTATCTAACATCTCTGCTTTGATGTCCTTGTTTGCAAACACAACAGTAGCAGTATTTTTCTATGGCATAGTTTGTTGTGAGGATTAAACATGAACTAACAGTGTGATTGGTGCATAGTATTTGAGTATCCAAGGAACATTAGCTATTAACCAAGAAAAGCCTTGCTTTTTGCCCCCATACAACCCCTTTTCTACACCACAAACACTCCACCACACACAAGCATATATGTATAAATACATGAACTGTGATGACACACATATGTCTGTAATAGAATAATGTCTGTAGTATAACGTATACTTGTAATAAGATATGTTTTCTCAGTGAATGGATCTGTATACCTGGTTATGGATGCTAGATGAAAATTCACTGTTAGTATGCCATCTCTTTCGCATAACCCTTGGCTCTTGGTTACAATCACATGTCCTTTAGTGCTTGTCTCATTATTTATTCTGAACACCCTTCAGAGTCCTCTCTTAATGCCCATGTCTCTGTAAAAGTGTAGGAGAGGAACTGGGGAGTCAGCAAGTCTTAGAGAGCCAACAAGAGGATGTTCCCTGGTCTGCAGACTTTAGCTCTGGAACAGAACTCACGGACACATTTCTTTTCACAGCTGGATGGCTCAGCAAGGGTAGTGTTGCAGAATTTATTTAATCCCAATGTGGGGTTTCTGCCCCACCTTTTACCATTTAGTTCCCAGATAAAACACACACACACACACACACACACACAACCTTTATATTCACAATAAGCCTCAATCATTACTAGAGCTGGGCAGATATCTACCCTCTTTGCTATTAAAATTTATTTCCTATCAATAATGCCAAGTTATTACTATGTTTCATCTGGGCTGCTATTACTTCAATTGGCCAGCCCTCAGGGCCATGCTTTCTTGACTCCTAACCTCTCTTCCCCTCTCTCTCTCTCTCTCTCTCTCTCTCTCTCTCTCTCTCTCTTCCTCTCTTTCTCTCTCTTTCTATTTCTCTCTCTCCCCCATGATTCTCCTCTGACCCCCTAGGTCTAGGAACCCTAAAACCAGCCTGTCATTTCTGCCCAGTTATTGGCTGTCACCATCTTTATTTACCAATCAGAAATAACTTGGGGGGGGGCAAGGTTACAGGGTGTCACTTAGGTCTACCTGTGGAGGAGCCAATATTAACCAATACAAGCAGCATCAGGCCAACCCACTACAGGTAGAATTACAGTAAAAACCCTTGAATGTGCAGCCCTCCTGCCCTGGTCTCCAGGATTTAGAGATTGCAAGCATGCACCACTGTGCCTAACCTAAACAGTACTATTTTTTTTTTAAATGTTTTCAGTTTGCCTGTGGCAAAGAAAAACTGTGCAGTCACATTGTGTTATGTGCTCCAGATGCCACAAGAAAATAATCAGGTTGGGTGGCTTAAATGACAGAGATCTGTGTTGTCACAGTCCGAGAGGCTACAAGTACAAGGTGCCGTCAGTGTCAGTTTCTGGGGAGGCTTTTCTTCCTGGCTTGCAGACAGCTGCTGCCTTCCCCCTCCCCGTGTGACCTCACATGGTCTTTCCTCTTTATGCACAGAGGGAGAGAGGCAGGGGAGAGGGAGGATGAGGGAGGAGAATAGCAGCAGAGGGGAGCACATTCTCGTGATCCATGGCTCCCCGTGGGTCCCTTAACCCTCAGACAAGAACGCAGTCCTGTTGGATCAGAGGCTTATCTTGTGACTTGTCTGAGGAGACATGAATGGAAAATTTATTTACCCCAAACAAAGAAGGAGTTGACAGACCATAGAAAGTCTAACCTGGTGAATAAATGACTTTATTTGGGTCACTCCCAGGAGCAGAGGTGACTCACAGGCAGGTGCACCACCAAAGAGTCCCACCCTATCCCCAGTCATTTTTTTTTTTTAAAAGACTGTAGGGGCAGGATATCGAAACCCAGAGGAGGGTCTTCTGAAGATCTGGAGCCCCTTCCCCAAGAGGAAATGTGAACAGCGCCATTATTTCGACTACAGACCTAGCTGTTTAGTTCATGCCACAACTTCATGTATGTTGTCGGAGTTACTCTGATTCACTATGGCAACAGTCATGGCAAGAAGCTAGGAAGAAGCAGCTATATTCCATAACCCCTCCCCCAGCACTTCCTTTCTCTTAATTACCTCCAAAGAAGGTCACAGTGGAGGTCAAAACTTCCATGTGTCAATGTTGTATGTTGGGGTTCGGGGTGAGTGTGTTGTTCAGGTCAGATATCAGTTCTGGTTTGAGATGAAGGTGTTTTGCTTTGTTTTTAAATCCAGCCCTAGACTCAACATCTAGAGATGTATTTTGCTTATGTTTCTGCAGTCTGTATCATCAGTCACTTTTCTGTTGCTGTGATAAACACCAGGACCAAAACACAACTCGGGGACAAAGGCTTTATTTTGTCCTATATTCTACAGTCCATCACTGACGGAACACCATGGATAGAACCCAAGGTAGGAACATGAAGAAGCAATCACAGAGGGACTTAGCTTGCTTGCTAATGCCCAGGCTCATGGTTAGCTACTTCTCTTATACAGTCCAGGCATACCTGCCTGGAGGGAGGCACAGCCCACAATAGGCTGGGCCTTCCCCCATCAATCAACAGTCAAGAAAATATCCCCCACAGACATGCCCTGCAGGCCAATCTCATGGAAGCAACCCCCTAAGTAGGTTTTGCTCAGCGTTTTATTGCTGCGTCAACAGAGAATCAAACTAGAACAGGGTACGAGTTTTCTAGTCTGCATGAGGGCGCAGCCCAAAACCGAGCTGAGGGCTGGGTCTCTGAATGTCATACGAGGAACACGAAACAGTCACAGTGAAATCCTCATGGTCACACAGATGCCACCTAGAAGCGCAGAAGCTATTACACTGCACTTCACCTCACAGGTTATTAAACCTTGTGGCATTGACTCTGGCTTTCTCAGGCGAGCTTTCAAGAACCCACAGAGCTGGGGGCGTGGCGGGGGAGGGGACATGGCTGAGGCTGTTGTCCATTGGCCATTACGGCTGGCGGTGCCTTGTCCTAGAGCTACACTAGAGTCTTGGATATAGCCTGTCAGAGTCAGGGAGACTCACTTTGGTCTGGAATGAACAGCGAGTGAGTTGAGAACTACATAAAACAGCAACAGAAGGGGCAGTTCTGGGGAGGAGACGAGAAAGCAGGAAATGAAGGTCAGTGGGCAGGAGGCTTGGGTCAGAGGGCTGGCCAGCTACAGAATGACATCAGGAACATTGAGTTTTCTTATGCATGACCTGGCAGAATGCCACACTTAGATTATCTGAAGCACACAGATTCAAACCATTGGGAAAAATCTGGGCAAGTGACTGTATGGTTTCAGACCCACAAGGGACTGAGGTGCATATTTTACGTCCTAAAGCAGGCCTGGCCTCCAGGTTCTTCCAGCAGCCCCCCAAACCCCGCCCCTCAGTCCCTACCTGTCCCCAAACCTTAACCCCAAGCCCAGCCTAACAGGGGCCGGGCTGCCCTTCCCCCAGGGGCTCTTCCCTAGGTAATCCAGACATTTTGGTCTTTTTCTTTTCACTTTTCAAAGTGAGTCTCCCTGACTCTGACAGGCTATATCCAAGACTCTAGTGTAGCTCTAGGACACGGCACCGCCCGCCGTAATGGCCAATGGACAACAGCCTGAGCCATGCCCCTCACTCAAGGCCAGCGAACTCTCTGAGAGAGCAGCTTCCCAATAGACCTACCTTTAATACAGTCTAATCTTTCTTGAATTGGCTCATTTTGCCGGCAGAGAAATAATTTATCTGTGACATAAAGTTTTACCCCATTTCAGGCATTATACTTTTGCATGGACTTTCCTGAGAAACTTCATCTAGGAAACACACACACACACACACCACACACACACACACACACACACCACACACACACCACACACACACACACACACACACACACACACACACACACACACTCCCCGTGTTAATTAACAATCTCATTCAAGTGACTGTTTCGGGGCTGAGAAGATTGCTCAGTCAGTAAAGTGCTTGCTGTGTAAGCATGAGGATTTGCTTTTGATCCCCAGGCAGCACAAAAGCCCCGTACCGTGGCCTGTGCTTGTAATCTCAGCACTGGGGAAGCATAGTCATGTGTGTCCTTGGGGCTGGCTAGCCTCGTGGAACTGGCTAATTTCAGTTCAATAGACATATAGACACCACACACACACACACACACACACACACAGATGCATAGACACACACAGAGAGACACAGATATATACACACATATAAAGAGATAAACACATGCACACAACACACACGCACACAACACTCACTCACACACACACATACCTAAAAGTGAAGCTGTTTTGTTTCTAAAACATTGTTTTTTAAATTCATCTTACGTGTAGTGCCTGAGTATATATATATATATGTATGTGTTTGTTGAACACGTATGTAGGTGTCCCCAGAGGCTACAAGATGGCGTCAGATCCCACTGGAACTGAAGTAGACTCTAGGAACCAAACCCAGGTCCTCTACAAGAGCAACCTTGCAGAATGGTTTGAATCTAATGTCCCTCACAGGTTCTTTTTCTTTCTTTTTTAAAAAAAGATTTATTTCTTTATTTTATGTACATGAGTACACTGTAGCTGTGTTCAGACACACCAGAAGAGGGCGTCAGGTCTCATTACAGATGGTTGTGAGCCACCATGTGGTTGCTGGGAATTAAACTCGGTACCTCTGGAAGAGCAGTCAGTGCTTTTAACCACTGAGCCATCTCTCCAGCCCCCTAAATATATATATTTTTTTGAGACAAGTTTTCTCTGTATAGCCCTGGCTGTCCTGGAACTCACTCTGTAGACCAGGTTGGCCTTGAACTCAGAAATCTGCCTGCCTCTGCCTCCCAAGTGCTGGGATTAAAGGCATGCGCCACTACCGCCCTGCAAAATCCACTTTGTTTGTTTTGTCTTTTTTTTAAAAAAGATTTATTTATTTAATGTATATAAGTACACTGTAGCTATCTTCAGACACACCAGAAGAGGGCATCAGACCCCATTACACATGGTTGTGAGCTACCATGAGGTGACTGGGATTTGAACTCAGGACCTCTGGAAGAGCAGTCAGTGCTCTTAACCGCTAAGCCATATCTCCAGCCCACAGGTTCGTTTTTTAATGCTTTTTACTCAGCAGGTGGAACCATTTGAGAGGCAGTGGGCCTTGGCTGGCTCACGTGTATGACAGGAGGCCAGCCTTTAAATGTCATACCCTAGTCCCTTGGTCCTAACTTCTCTGCTGCCTGTCTATTAGATGTAAATGGATTGTCGTGTGGTCTGGTTGCCATGCCCCCCAACCCCTACGAAGCACTGAAATCCCCTAAAACCTCGAGCCAAAACAAATAGTTTCATTCTCAAGTTGTTGCTACAAAAAATTTTGTCAGAGCAATGAGAAATTAACTTGGGATAGAAATTGGAGTTGCCATTCTTTGTAATGTGTTTTTATTAGTAATTGATTTTATGAACATTATATCCTCTAAAACAATTTTCTGACCTAAGCCCCAAGTTATGCCCTAACAGCCTGCACTTCTGTCTAGGCCCTCCCACCTTCATAATTAAATAGTAATTGCATGATTGTTTAGGTCTGTCTTCCTTGCCAAATTATTTTCCCAATGAAAATAACAGGCAGGTTCGTTTTCATCATAACAGTATCCGTCAGGGGCTCTTGCCTATAGCAATACATTCTTTGTGAATGAGATGTTTCATTCACTCACTTATTCATCCATTAATAACTTTCACAAGCCCGAGGAAGTACGCTCCACTTAGGAAAACAAACACTAGTAGATTATCTACATCCAAGGGTTTCACAACTTACCACAGAAAGCTCCTTATCATCCTAGGTAAAAGTTCCCTTTGAGAACCCAGTGAAAGAGGAGACTCCATTCCCCAAAATACAAATGTTCCAGAGACTTTGTATACAATTTACTGTCCCGCCCCCCCTCCTTCCTGGAAGGGCATTCTATGTCTCCCTAAAACTTACTAGAGTCCAAGGTCTTTCCACAAAACAGACCTTTAGACATATCTAAAGTCAGGGGAAGGATTTTTTTTTTTTTTAAGCATTACTACCTTCTCCCATGGACTAGGAAAGATAAATGTATTAATTACTTTCCATGTTTCTGTGATTAAAAATCCCTAACAGAGAAAGCTGAAGGGAGGAGAGGTATGTTTCATGGCTACAAAGGCTGACGGATGAAATAGAAGATCCTGGTCCACGGTGGGAGTATGAGATGCTGGATCTTCTCAGCGTGGGGATCATGATGCAAAGAAAGTGGTCCAGAACCAGAGGTGGACGTGACCTTCAAGTCTTAGTCTTAATGACTTGCTCTTCCCCATCCCCAAGGACCTACAACCTCCCAAAACACAGCCACTGGATGGGAGACAGACGCTCAAAACAGGCCCGTAAGGGAACATTTCAGTTTCCTCCATCATAGTTTCCGTGGCAAGAAAAAAAAAAGAAAAAAGAAAAAAGAAAAATGTTGAGCCATGTCTCCGATGATAAATTGAGTGTTACTAGGGTAAGAGGCAACATTAGAAATTGAGCTGACAGTGTTTGCCAAAGCACGGATGTGTGAAATAACTTGTTACTACAAAGAACGCCAAGTGCCTTGTGAAGCTGCGGGTGGGACTGGAAAGGCTGTGTGGTTGTGTGTGTGTATGTGTTGGGGGGGAGGGGCTGGGCAGGCAGGCTGGAGGAAGGGGTGCTGGTCACTCATCGGAGGACTCTGTCCCATACTGCAGGAGCTAATTCAGGCTTTTATTCGGGATGGGAGGATTGGCTCTGCAGTTTAGACAGAGCCCCCTGGTGGAGGTGTGGAGGGCCTGTTGCAAGGCTGGCTCATTGAGGAGGCTGGCGGAGCCCCGGTAGGCCTGAGCAGACGTGGGTCCCGGGGAGTAAGGCTGGATCTAGCTGGAGTGCGAGGCCGGCAGGAAAGTCAGCAGGATTTTTGTTGGGTAAGAGACTGGCTGGCAGGAACAAGCTCCAAGGTTGCCTTGGGTAACCAGTAACCTCCACGCCAGCCCCTTGGACAGGAATCTTAGTTCAACAAAATCAAAGTTCTCAAGGCTCACCCCGCACACACCAAAACGGAGGACATTTTGCAAACGGTGAACAAGCGCTTGCTGTACAACTGCCATGATCTGGCAGCACGAAGAACAGCGACAGGAAAGTCCAACGTGCTTTGTACTCACAAACACTGTGATCACTGTGCAGCCACCCAGAGGCAGCTTTCCAAATTCCTTTCTGGAAATAGGAACCAGGGGCTGTATGGGGATGTTAGGTTGTCTACACAGCGTGGGCCAAATAGATTACTCACCATCTCCCAAAGACTTCTGGGAGACTGTGTACCGGGCAGCCAAGGGGGAAATTCAGTTATGGGTCTGTCCAGTTGTATGTGCTTGGCCCTAGAGGATTTATCAATCAACATGAACTCAGAATTATAAATTATTTTAATTTTTATTGTTTTTCCAAGACAGTGTAGACAGGGTTTCTCTGTGTAGCATTGGCTGTCCTTTGCATGTCTAGTGCTGGGATTAGAGGAACAATATACCATGTCCAGCTGGCTGGCTTGCTTGTGTTGTTTCCTTTTTTTTCTTTAGCTGAAAGGATTATTGAATGGCTAATTGAAAGGACTCTCTCTCTCTCTCTCTCTCTTTCTGTCTTTCTCTCTTTCCTTCTCTCTCTCTCTTTCTTTTTCTCTCTTTCTTTCAGCATTCAAAATTCTTACAAATAGAATTTTTAGCTTGATGCGGTAGCACTTGTCTCTAATCTCAGCACTCAGGAGGCTGACTGGAATATTTTGAGTTTATGGCTAGCCTGGGCTGCATATTAACTTTGAGGTCAGCTTGGGCTATATAGTGAAAACCTACTTCCAAAGGTAGGACGCAGAGCTAGGAAAGGGGCATACACACGTCAGTCCTGCATCTTAGATGGTGCGAGGGGGAGGTTGGCAATTCCTGAGCCTCCTTAGTTATGGAGCAAACTCGACGCCAGCCTGGGCTACATGAGACCCTAACTCAGCACCACCATTCTAGACACAGTTTCCATTTGGAATCTCAGGCTTTATAAATCTTCATTTGTGGTAAAAAAAAAAAATTTATACAAGCACAACCCACTTACAGTTACTTGTAGCTTCAAACGTCATATACCAAGGTCGAATACCTACCAGCTTTCAATTAAAAACATTTTCTTAACAATTCTACTGGAACACATTCACATACTCTATGACTTACATATTCAAAATATATGCTTTCAATGAATTCTTACTTCATTTTAACATGAGATATTTTTGCAGTGATCTTGTGTTCATTTTATAATCAGAAAAATATTACAAAAATGTTCTAAAAATTAGAGAACAAACCTTCTACGCAAGAAATTTTCCCTTTCAATTATTAGGGCCAAGAGGAAAGATAGCCTGTGTGGATTTAAAGGAAACAAAAGTATAGACCATGATGAAAATCATACCAGAAAACTAACACGTGTCCTGAGATGGAGTGTGTGTTCCCATGTTGCCATTCCTCATTGTCCTGCTGGGTAGGGGAGACCCAGTTTAATTTACAGATCCTGATTTTGTTACCTGGGGATTAAGGGAAAACCTCCCCACTCAGCAATCCTTTCAGCTAAAGCCTGACAGGCTGTGATGGGGGAATTCTTACCCAGGGTAGTCGTGATATTGTATTAAGAGGGAAAAATAAATAATAGCCTTGGGGGTTTAAACTGACGCATGTGCTGACGGGAAACTTCAGCCTGTTCATCTACTGTGTGTGCCTTGGGAGAGAGGTGGGAGGTTTTGAGAATGCTGGATATCACACCACGTCATGTTGATGGTCTTTATGACAGGTGGCACAGCTCTGAAAACATATGTTTTTGTTAAAATCACCCTGCGTGGAAAAGGATCACCCCAAATTTTGGTATAAGGTGGACGGAACTATTCAGAAAGATGGAACTTCTCTGCTTTGTGTAAGATGCCAGATGCCAAGGGTATGACCACTGGCTTTGGTGGTTTGGCCAACAAGCTATCTTCATTTCCAAGATTGCAAAATATTGTGGGAGAGAAGGTTTAAATTGGCCCAACACATGAACATCACTTAGGAACTAATTTTGCTTTTGTACCAGGGTCTCCCTTTGTATCCCAGATGGACTTCCAAGTCATTATCCTCCTGCCCCAGCCTCCCTAGTACTAAGATCACAAACATGCATCAACATTCTTAGCTTGCAATAATAATTCTGACTTCTAGGGGAAAAAGCAGGTGGAGCCTTCCCAGCATAATGCTTGCACATGGCTTTAAAGCTTGCTAGAACCCAGCCCAGCCCATTCTTCCTGTAACCAGACTTCCTTCCTCATCACTTTGTTCACACAATGACCTATTCTTGGGTCTGAATGTTGGCACGTGTTGAGTTTCCTACTGTATTTGCTTTTAATATACTATGGTGTGCTGTAACGATACCTTTATAGTCTTCCCTCCCCCTCATAAGAAGCACCACTTAGCATCCTGTGCCCTTTTGGAAGGATCCTTGGGGAGAGAACATTACTCAGACCAATGTGTTACACAACGGCCAGGTCCGCTTCTCACAGAAATGACTACGTGAGCTGGAGCTATGGCTTGTTTCACTTGCCAGCATGAGGGAGTCCCTGAATTAAGTCTCTAGTACTACACATATACACGCAAAGAAATGACTCCCTCAGGGGCTGGAGAGATGGCTTAGCGGTTAAGAGCACTGACTGCACTTCTAGAGGTCCTGAGTTCTATTCCCAGCAACCACATGGTGGCTCACAACCCTCTGTAATGGGATCAGAAGCCCTCTTCTGGTGTATTGGAAGACATCAACCGTGTACTCACATTAAATAAATAAATCTAAAAGAAAAAAGAAATTACTCCCCGTGAGTAGGTATATCTCTATTCTTCTGTGGCTACTGAGAAACTCAAGGTAACATGTGTATGTATCACCTTAGTGCTGACTGTAATTGGATCTTTTCTTCAGTGCGTATCTTCCTTTGAACTACATCTTCAGCCCTACAAAGAGTCTTACTTCACGACTTTATTTGCAACAACTTTTCTTCTGACCTTACTTTACTGTCCTGACCTTGGGAAGAAGGGACATTTGAGACTGACTGATGGTTTTCTTGTTTTTCATTATTTTACTTATATATATATGTACTGGAGATTGAATCTAAGCCCTTGCATGTGGTGGGAAAGTGCTTCCACTGATCTTCACCTCCATGTTTAAAATGTTTATTTGTTGTGTGCATGAAGTGTGTGTTTAGGGGTGGCTGTGCCATGGTGTACCTGTGGAGGTCTGAGGACAACCTCGTGGAGTTGGTTCTCTCCTTCCACCTTTGTGTGGGTTCCAGGATGGAACTCAGGCTATCGAGCTTATACAGCAAACACTCTCTGAGCCATCTTGCCTGCCCTCTACCCATCTCTTCTCTTTTAATGTTCATTCAGTCCATGTGTTAATAAATTGTCTAGGCTACTCTTGAACTCACTCTGTAATCAGAGTAGGCTTTGAACTTTCAAAACTCGGGCCTCAGCTCCCCAGGGACTTTAGGGATCATAGGTTTTTCTGGCCAAGGCTTGACCATTTTTGCCTTTTAAAATAATTAGCTCTATACCCTACATAGGGGAACAATACTCCTCCCACAACCCATAGGCTAACAAGTAAAAACAAGACAAAAACAAACAAACAAAAACAGTGCCAAGTGTGAGTTATCGCCCCTAAAGTTGTCCATCAAGGGGAGCCCAGAGACCCTTCAGACAATGCAGGTGGTTGCCATTACTGTTGGTTAGGACCCTACTGTTTGCCAGGCAGTGGTAGCACACACCTTTAATCCCAGCACTTGGGAGGCAGAGGCAGGCGGATTTCTGAGTTAGAGGCCAGCCTGGTATACAGAGTGAGTTGCAGGACAGCCAGGGCTATACAGAGAAACCCTGTCTCGAAAAACCAACCAAACAAAAAAAAGACCCTACTGCTGAAGGTAGAACACACTTTGGCCGTAGGACTTGGAGAAAGCAAGCTGGTAGCTTCTTTCCTGTTGGTTAGCTTTCATAGTAGGAAAAGGAGCTGTGTAGGCTATTGAGGGCAAAGGCATCAGTAGTCTTGATATGAACCTGGAATGATGTAATAAGAAGTGTCCTGGAAAGAAGCTGCCCATGGGTGCCATAATGGCATGAATGTTATGGATGTGACCAACAATTTTTTTTTTTTTTATTTATAGGATTTAAGTCTCCCTCCACTGACAAATTCCCATAACTGGTACTATAAGTCTGGCCAAGACCTTGTGGCTAGAAAGTCCAATGACTCTAGAACTGAACTTATTACTTTTATTTTGCTACATGGGCATAGCATCAAAAGGCCTTCTTTACGCATAGGTTAGCCAGTATTGTTCTTAGACCTCATCAGAAAAGCTTCTTTATTCAGTAAGCAACTGTAAATATAGCACACACAAGTGCTGGGAAAAAAAAAAAAAAACAGAAAAAGGAAGCGCGAGTGGTGCTCAGCCATAAAAGGGACACCATATCTTTCCTTCTCTCTCTAGGTCTCAGGGAACACTGGCAGGAGGGGGCAGTATGATTGTACGGCCAGAAAAAGATGAGGTTAAACAGCATCCTCTGGGGGCTGGAGAGATGGCTCAACGGTTAAGAGCACTGACTGCTCTTCCAAAGGTCCTGAGTTCAAATCCCAGCAACCACATGGTGGCTCACAAACATCAGTAATGAGATCTGATTCCCTCTTCTGAAGTGTCTGAAGACAGCTACAGTGTACTCACATATAATAAATAAATAAATCTTTAAAAAAACAAAACAAAACAAAAAAACCCCAGCATCCTCTGGACTGATTGGACGGCTGTGTTCACAGTAGTGTGGTTGCCTGCATAAGAGTTCTATAAGATCATCCTGGTCAGCAGTCCAGCATGGCTGGGGAAGGGGCACATGATCACGCCCCGCTGAGGAGCTACTGACAGTTGGTATTTGCTAGGGAAGACTTAGTTTTCTTCAGTGGACTGATCCCTGGTAGTTTGACCATGTTCCAGTGGATGATTCCACACCACACACATATGAACAGCACAAATAGACTCCATGAAGTATATGCATAATATATTACATAAATAAAAATATATTATACATATCACATATTATACATAATATATAATATATTCATAAATATTTTATGGACATACGCACACATACATAGATGAAGCTGGGAATGTTGGTGGGTATTCGGGAGGAGTTGGAGATAGACATCAAGAGTGAATGACCAATAGTGCATGTATAGATAAAATCTTGAAAAAAAATCACAAGCCTAGTGAGTTGGGGTACACCTGAAATTGCAGTACTTACTAGGCCCAGGCCAAAGTACAATGAGTTTGTGGCCAGCGTAGGCTACGTGACAAGACCCTACCTAAATAAGAACACAATAAATCAGAGGCCTTGAAAGACAACTCATGTACTCTTCAGCCATTTTAAATCCTTTTTGGATTTAGGTAAAAGAAAAATAAAAACTTTAAAATGAATGCTCACCTTTTATGGTAGGTCTTCCCCACCTACCCCAATTTACAAATCAGTACTCAGGCCCAGCTTTGCCAGCTCTCCGTCCGTCCGTCCTTACTGGCCTCTTCGATTTCTGGTGTTAATACAACTTTGTACTTTACTAAACAACTTAGCCCACTAGTGTTTTATGTGAATTAGTCCTGTTGTCACAGAATTCTCCCTCCCCCCAATAGGGACCATGGTCTATATTTTCTTTATTTAGTACACTAATATTCTATCGAGAAATGTTCTCTTTATACTAGAATGGTAACAAATTATTTATTTATTTATTTATTTATTTGTTTATTTATTTATTTATTTGGGAGGAGCGGTTGAGGCAGAATTCTCTGTGTAGCCCTGGCATCCTGGAACTCTAGACCAGTTTAGCCTTCAACTCAAGAGATTTACCTGCCTCTGCCTCCCTAGTGCTGGGATTAAAGGCATACACCACCATATCCAGCTAACTTTTTTTTTTTTTTTAAAGCACTCAGAATATCTTATTTAGGAGTATAGGAACCTAATATTGCCAATAATGATCTAAGCTTGCTCTTTAATCTTCAAACTATTCTGATCCATTAAAGAGTGTGGAGGCCCATGCCTGTACATGCCAGTAGTGCTTTGGAGGCTGAGGGAGAATCATGGAGAATCTGAGGCTAGCCTGGGCTATACAGTGAGTACTAGGCCAGCCTGGGTAACATAGTAGGTCTCTTCCTCAAAAAGAGGAGCACAGACATTTATTGGACCCCTCTACACACTGTTCTTTCTTTGTTGTTTTCTTTGAGACAGGATTCTCACTCTCTAGACCAGGCTGGCCTTGAACTTTCAGTGATCCCTCTGCCTCAACCTTCTGAATGATGGGCATACACACACAGTTTGTGTTCTTCGACAGGACATCTACCCTCATTATAACATTGCAGTACAAAGCCAGTGTCTACAATAACTTGGGGGACCACTTCACACTTCAACAGGTTTTGTCTGCAGTAAAAAATGTGGGTGAGCCAGGACAGGTCTACACCCAAAAAGACATAATGTGACTGCTAACTACAGTTTGCCCTGGAAAGTCCACGATTTTACCAACCCTATTATCTCTGAACAAAGGACCTTTGGTCCCCTGTGCCTTAGTGCCAACTAACCAGACAGACTTGCGACTAGGGATTCAGCAGCAGTTACTGAAATGCTCACAGGCGCAACGAGTAAGGACTACAAGTTCCAGCATGCAATGCAACCCTCGAAGAGTCCGTGTGCACTGACGACTAATTCTCGCGCCTTGTTTTGTGGCTTGGGTTGTCTCCTGTCGAAGGGAGTGAACACTCGTTTTGTCAGTAGCTGTGTTTTTTATTAGAAGTTCTGAGTCTTAGGGATCCAACTTGCGGGTCCGAGGTCCAACATGGACAAAGTCTGTGCGGTTTTTGGCGGCTCCCGAGGGATCGGTAAGGCGGTAGCCCAGCTAATGGCCCAGAAGGGTTACCGCCTGGCGATCATCTCCAGAAACTTGGAAGTGGCCAAAGCCACCGCTGGCGAGCTCGGCGGTAGGTACCGGAATTGTCTCCGCCGCGGGGCCAGGGTGCAAGTCCTTGAGCTCCAGTCCAGGACTTCCGGGCTACCGCTCTTGTACTCCAGTCTGCGTCCCAGATCGCTCGTGCCCTGTGACCCATCCCTCACTGGGGCTCTCGCCTACCCCAGGCTGATTCTGAGGACCCCTGACAAGTAGTTGTCTTCCTCGCGGCCAGTGCTGATATTGAGAGCCGCTTTGCTCGGGCCCCTGGTAGGAGAGAATGGACACGATTATACTGAAAGGAAAGAAGTCAGGTACAAATGGCTAGGTTGCATTTTGCTGAGAGCTCTTGCCCTTTGTGAAGGCACAGGACAGTATTTCAAAGAGAAACTCTTGATAGGTCAGGGTTGCTTTCCCAAGCCCATCAATGACTTTAATAAGTTACTAATTTGTTTTCCCAGACCCTTTTATTGTATTCCAATTCCAGGTCTTCCCTCCCTGTTAACGGATTAGTCATTGCATTGCAAGTTTAAGTCTCTATTGGAGAAGACATGGACGAATGGAGAAAAATATACGTCACTATCAGGAAAGCACTGGGTATATTATAGGTCTAAGAGTGTGTCTGGTGCCTGCTATATTTCTTTACTTACATTGAAATAGCCTTGATATGTAACTCACCCTGGCTTTGAACTTGTGGTTCTCCTGTCTCAGTCTCCGTGTTGCTGAGATTTCCTTACTGTGATGTGACAGTGACATCTTCAGTGCAGGGTACGCTTTGAACCTGCAGTGCGGTATCCAGCTTTCTTGGACACAGGGTCTCACTATGCAGCCTAGGTTTTCCTTGGATCAAGATCTGGTCTCTGTCTCCTCAGTGCTGGGAACACAGGGGAGTGCATCTGTTCACCCTAGGCACGAGTCTCAACACCTAGTCAGCACTGCTTCCAGTTTGCTAGACAACTGATACTGAATCTTGCACCGTGGTACTCGTTAGTGAGTTACCGATTCTTTGGCCCTCCAACATAAAGTTGGTTCATTTTGAGGTATCCTTATCATAAACTGAGGACCATATATATGAACATAGTAGCTTATTAAATAGAGAATATGTTTCCTTTGAAGTATAATTTCCTGTGTATGGTGATAGGGATCAAGGAGTTCTACTGAGCCACCTCTCTTGCTCACGCTGGCCACAAGCTTACAGTAGTAATCTCCTATCCAGTGCTGAGACTGCAGGTATACACTACCGTGCCCAGATTGTATTCCAGTTTTAAAAATCACATTTATTTATTTGGTTGGATAGGTACATATATGTCATTGTGCACCTGTGGAAGTCAGAAGACAGTATGTTCTTGTCCTTTCACCATATGGGTCCCAAAGCCAGATGTCAGGCTTGGTGGAAAGTGCCCTCACCCAATGAGCAATCTTGCTGGCTCCGACTGCTTTTATTTTTAAACATTCCAAGCTTATTCCTTTTTAAGGGTTTGAGGTCTCACCCAGGATAGTCCAGCAAATGCCAACCTTAGAGTTAGCCAGTTACTCATAGTTCTTGTGTCTCAGTCTCCTTCCTGCTCAAGAGAACTCCAAAGGTAAAGTTAGGTTTCAGTAGTGTTTTATTTTATGTACCTACTATATCCTAGCATTGGGAAGGCTGAGGCAAGATGAGCCTGAGTTTTGAAGTCAGTCCAGGCAACACAGTAAAACCTTGTCTCAGAGCAGGAAAAAAAAAAAAAAAACAACAAAAACCCGAAACAAACAACAACAAAACTGAAAAAACACACACACAAAGAGAAGGAAGAAAGAAAACCTTAATTATTTCTCCTTTATTTTCATCCACCCTGTCCCTTTCATTAGGTGGTCCATGAGGGCAGGAACCCCTGACATTCTTTCACCTCTAGGCTCATTTCAGACTTGCCTTAAAGTCTAATCATAAAGCAAATAAATCCAAAATTCAAGTTAAGATTTAGAGGTAATTCTGGTTTAACTTTGTTTTGTAGGAAACCACTTGGCATTTAGATGTGATGTTGCCAAAGAACAAGATGTTCAGAGTACATTTGAAGAGATGGAGAAACATTTAGGTCCAGTAAATTTCTTGGTAAATGCAGCTGGTATTAACAGGTTGGTCAAAGATTGAGGTGAATTTCCAATACCTGTTTCAAAAGATGTTTTTCTTAATGAGTTGGTAGCTTACTTTCTTTTCCTTTGCTATTACAAAATGCTATGACCCAAGCAATGACACTATGCATGACAGAATGCAATGACACTGTGTATAAAAGTGTTTAGTTGAGGTTATGGTTTGCCTGTATTAGAGCCATGTTGGTGGAGTAAAGCCGTTGGTGGTAGCAACAGACAGCAACTCATATTGTGATCTGCGTATAAGACGCAGAGATAGGGCACAGTGGGAACAGGGTCGGTCTTTTGAAACCTCAAAACCCAATCCCAGTGACATACCTCCTCCAAAAAGGCCATACTCCCTAATTCTTCCCAAACTTGGTCCTAAACTGGGAAGAAGTATTCAAATATACGAGTCTATGGGGACCGTTTTCACTGAGAACACCACAATTAATATGAAACAATATATTAGGCTGTTCTAGTTCTAATTGGAAAGGCTTATTTCAAAAATTGTCAGTCCTTTTGTTTAAAATACATTATTTTATTTAAAAAATGGTGTGTGTGTATGTGTGTGTGTGTGTGTGTGTGTGTGTGTGAGTGTGTGTGTGTGTGTCTGCATGTTAGTATGTGCAGACATGTGTAGATTCCAACAAGCTAAAGGAGGGCATCAAATCCCCTGGAGTTGGCGATACAGTTGCTTGTGAGCTACTTAATGTGGATGCTTGGAACTGAACTTGCGCTCTCTGTAAGATCAGTGTGTGCTCTTAATCAATGAGCCATTTCTTTAGCTTAATTCTTTTAAGTTGAGATAAATGTCTAGGTAGATGAGTCCTAACATACCATCACTGGCATATCACCTGGCATGCCAGAAGACTCCCTTAGTCTCTTCTCATAGGAAACCAGTGTTCTGAGTTCCATTGATCATAAAAAGGTTAATAGTAATGTATATAGGATGATAAATGTAATGATAATAGTATGGGGGGTTTCAAAGATGAGTTTAGAAGAAACTATTTAGATTTACTGTCCTGTTAAACAAGCCAAAACTAGCAGTAGCTTAAACCATTTGGTTGCTTGCTACAGTGTTTAACCACTGGCAGTTATTTATCAGTCTGTCAGAGAGGTGGAGAATCCTGCCTTCCCAGTGGTTCCTTTCTTGATTATCAACAGCTGGCTTAGTGGTTTTAAAGCCAAGTTCAAAATGGGACTGCCCAGCACTTAGCTAGAAAGCACAGTTTATACTATATTTTAAATCAGAATTGTATATATATTTTGACTTAATTTTTAAAAAATATTTACTTTTGCTATTTTAAAATTGTGTGTGTGTGTGTGTGTGTGTGTGTGTGTGTGTGTGTGTGTGTGTGTAGTTACCCGTGGAGTTCTGAAGTAGGTGTTTAATACCCCAAAGCTGGAGTTGCAGGTGGTTGGGAGCTTTTTGGTGAGAGTGCTGGGAACTGAACTCAGTTTTCCTGAAGGAGCAGTTGGAACTCTTACCTGCTAAGCCAGTCCTCTAGCCCTTAGATTTGAGTTTTTGATCTGGATGTTAATGTGCCCACTGTTTCTTTTTTGTAGAGACAGTCTTCTAGTAAGAACAAAAACCGAAGATATGATATCTCAGCTTCACACTAACCTTTTGGGCTCCATGCTGACCTGTAAAGCTGCTATGAAGACAATGATCCAGCAGGGGGGATCTATTGTTAATGTGGGTGAGTTTTCACCTTTGTGGGTTCATAGTTATTGCATAGAAACATGAGGATATTTAATCCGCTGGTGGACTTGATCATCAACAAGTGACTTACTAAGAATTAAAGATGACAGTAGAAGCCACGTGATAAATGGCAACCGTATGGAATGGGAGAGGCCACAGCTGTGCTCGTCCAGCAGACTGGCTGTACATGAATGTCATAACAATTTTGTCACCAGTTTCAATTTTCAGGAGAACCAGGGAGTGGTGGCTCATGCCTTTAATCCCAGCACTTAGGAGGCAGAGGCAAGCACATTTCTGAGTTTGAGGCCAGCCTGGTCTACAGAGTGAGTTCCAGGACAGCCAGGGCTATACATAGAAATCCTGTCTTGAAAAAGCAAAAAACAAAAAGCAAAACACAAAAACCAACTCCCCCCAAAAAAATCCCAAACAAACAAGAAAACAATCAGTTTTCAGGAAAGTCAGGAACCCTTGCCTTTTTTTTTTTTTTTTTTTTTTTAAATCAAACTTATAATGATTATAAGAGCCACAGGGCCAGGTAATGTACTGCAAAATTGTGTTTCCTAGAAATGACTGGGAAGCTACAACCATGCTACCTCAATAGTGTGGCTGCCTAAACAAGTCATGTAGACATGCTAAGAGAGAAGGGGAACTCACAGGTTTCTAGAACTACAGAACACTAAGGACTGCCGAGAGCAGGGCAACTCTTACAAGGGACAACATTTAATTGGGGCTGGCTTACAGGTTCTGAGCTTCAGTCCATTGTTGTCATGGTGGGAAGCATGGCATTGTGCAGGCAGGCATGGTGCTGGAGGAGCTAGGAGTTCTACATCTTGATCTGAAGGCAAACAGGAGAAGACTGACAAAGCCCACTTCCACAGAGACACACTTCCTCCCACACACCGATTTCAACATGGACACACTTCCTAATCGTATCACTCCCCGTGGGCCAAGCATTTAAGCATATGAGTCTATGGCGGCCAAACCTATTCAAACCACTACAGGTCTCTAATAGGTTATCCTGTTCCAACCTGATACTGTAATATACAACCAATAGTAAACGGACTCAGCGGGTTATATTTATGTATGCATATATGCACATACACATATATGCATATGTAACAATAAAATAACAAAAAAAGTCTATGAATCTAAGAGAGTATAATAGGACAAATAGGAGGGTTGGATTGGAGGAGAAGAAGGTGGAAAATAATGTCATTTTATTTTTAAAATTGTAAAGAAAACCAGTTTAATTTTTGATATGAAAAAGAAAGCTTGTAGACACGGAGTCTCAGTGACAATTATTACATCAGCTGTGTGGATCACTGGTCTGTCCAGTGTCAAAGTTGGAGGAACAGTAAACCTTAGCGCTTCAGAGTGGATGTAAGTAGCCGTTTGTCTGTTGGAACCACAGGGAAGAGGTGTTTGGGGTTCTTGCCTGTTGAGCAGAAAATGTAGAATAACATGGAGTTTGATTTCTATTTATTACTTGAAAACTGTAGTGTGCCATCTGACTTTCAGTCTTAAGTGATGAGCGGTACCTTAAAAGTCTGCAAAAGGGAGATGCTACTCCGTTAAAAAGTCCCTCTCAGGAGGAATTGGTGGCCTGTGGCTCTCCGACACAGCTGGTTCAGGTATTGGTTCTTAAGACCTGTCACACAGACCCGAGACTGCGTGGATATCACAGGACATATTTAAAATACCTTCATTTTAGATAAGTTTCAGAAACCTAAGTTAGTCACTTAAAATCTTAGAATATTGCTAAGGCTGATGCTTTATAATGAGCGAACACGCTTACTGGATAGGCAAAAACTCCAGAGAGGCTGACTTTGTAGGTCTGTTGCTATTTCAGACGTCATTACTTTGACCAAATGTGAATGGAGTATGGCCTGAGTGCTGGTTAGGAAAGCTTCCTAGTGGACCTTTCTGCCACACCTGGAACTTCCCTTTTTGTCTTTCTTTCTCCCACACACCCCTTTTCTTAACACATTGGCCTTTCTTTCTTCCTGTGCTACCCAGTTTTTTCTTAACTGAGGTGCCACATTTAGGAATGTGCCATGTGATAAATCAGTTCCCGGAGGACAGATACGTGACAGTGGTTCTGTAGGTTAAGGTGGTGACCCGCACCCCAGACCACACACACTGTTTTTAACTGTTCTTCTTTGTGCTTAGATATACATATGCCTGTCACTGTTGTCCGTCTTCTGTGCATTTGTGTTACACAGGTTTGTAGCATGCTATATGGGGCAGAAGAAGTAGCCTATACCAGCTTGCCTTATGTAAGCATACTGTGGGATGCTCTCACTACTGTGAACCCACCTTACAGTGCATTTCTTGGGGGAAATTACTATCATCAAGCAATGTTGACTATACAGTGTAGGTAAACATTTTAACACTGGGCTCCTTGATTATAATATAAAAGTAGAATAATCTCTTTTTCTAATGTTATTTCAATTGTGTGTGTGTCAGGTTCCTGTTCAATTTTTATATAAAAAGCACAGGCCAGTGGAGCAGAAAATTACTTCCCTACTTCTGTTTTGCAAACATGTATTTGCATACAATTGATATTTGAATTATAAATTATTCTTACATATTTATTAGACAAGTTCATTGAGGAATGTTTAGTTCAAGTACAAGGCACATATAAATAAAATTGCACTGTTAGCAAGTTTGCATGGTCAATATTGATTGACAGTAGTTTAAAGTTACTGGATTTGGTCTTCTTATAGGTGGAAGTGAATACTTATTTCCATCTATGATAGAATTATAATAAAATTAATCAGCCTTTATTTTACATCTTCTGACTTTAATGTATTTCTGCCTGTGTCTGTTACTTTTCTTTTGCTGTGATAAAACACCATGACTAAGACAACTTTTAGGAGACAGTTTATTTTGGCTTCTGGTCCCTGAGGGACACAAGTCTGTCATGGTGGGGAGGCAAATGGCAGGCAAGGCGGCAGAAACGGGGCTGAGAGGTAACACCTCAGCCACAAGCACGAAGTGAGACAACCGGAAGTTGGAGGAAGCCGTACTCCTAACACACACTCCTAGCAAAGCCACACCTAAAACTGGCCAGGCAGCAACTGGGGGCCAAGTGTTCAAATGTCTAAGCCGAGAGGGACATTTCTCCTTCAAACCATCACACTGTGAGACCCAGCACTCGTTGTACCTGACCTCTGCCCACCTTTCAGGTAACAAATCACACAAGGCTCCCTCCCATTGCTGGTGGCTTGACATCATTTCCCTCCAGTTTCTCTTTGTCTGTGTGTCTGGGTTACCCCTCAAAGGACCATGGTTAGAGTTATTCATTTTAGCAAAGAATGGAAGAAGGCGGGTTTCCCCTCCTGATTTGGTGACTGTATAGGATATGAATCGTCAGCTAATCAACCGATTGGCTTGCTCGTGTTTTCTTCTTTTCCTGCAGGGAGTATTATTGGCTTGAAAGGCAACGTGGGCCAGTCTGCATACAGTGCCACCAAAGGAGGGCTCGTGGGGTTTTCACGCTCGCTTGCCAAAGAGGTTGCACGGAAGAAAATCAGAGTGAATGTAGTCGCACCAGGTCAGTGAAAACTTCATCCAATAACTGCAGTATCATTTACTGATAGATAGAAAGAAAGGCCACTAGGTTGTCAGTTCATTGGTTAATTGACAATCACTAATCGACATTTGGATAGTGTCTCTCTAAAATCATTGTCGAAAGAAAGAATGAGTTAGTGACTAAAAAAACTTTCTTGTTCCTCTTGTCTTACATAAAAATCTCTATTTTAAACATTTTCACCAGTTAAGGACTAAATTCTGGTAAGAAAACCTTGGCGATCACCCTGTATTTTGAGCCAGGGTCTTCACCATGCACTGCAGCACTGGGATGGGTCTTCACCATGCACTGCAGCACTGGGATGGGTCTTCACCATGCACTGCAGCACTGGGATTGCAGGCTGTTCTAGAATGCCTGGCTTATTCCAACCACTGTGACAACTTAAAAACTGTGATGGAGGGTTTGACATGATTTTTCCAAAGCTACCTGGCTGTTTCATGGAAAGCTGAAAAGATACACTCCTCCAGGGTTCCTTTTGAATATAATATTGATGTCTTTTTATCCTTTAGTTTCTTATTTATTTATGTATTTATTTACTTACTCTCTCTCTTTTGTTCACTTGTATATTATTTGCCACTTTCTAATAAAATGATGTCAAAATTCAGATATGTTTGTCATTTATTAGTTGGTTGGCCTGTTAGAAATTTTTTATTAGGTATTTACTTGACTTCCCAACCGAATGAATGTTTTTCTATACTTTTGTAAGTTAGGATAGGATCTTTTTTATACTTATGTGCTCATTTATTTGTGTGTGTATGTGTATATTTCTGTGTGGGTGCATGCATCAGAGGATAACTTGCAGGCATAGGTTTTGCCCCTGGAGCATGTTGGTTCCATGGATCAAACTCAGGTCATCAGGTTTGATGGCAGGTGTCTTTCCCTTCTGAGCCATCTTGTTGGGCCTAGATAGTCTATCTTTGTCTTGCAGTTTTACATTCTGAAGAAGTAATCCCTGTAGCCACTGAAATAGCCCAGCTGGGAGAGTGTTAGACTGAAGAACTAGTCCCCTGTGTTAAGTTTGCTCCTGTGACTGACTGGCAGTCTCTAGGAGAGTAGGCTGCAGCTGACCTCTGCAACCTTGTGCTTTTAAGTCTCCCTTGGCTCCAGCTGGACCTGAGAGTTGGCACTCATTGAGCCAGCAGATGTTTTTCAGGATGTTCTGTGAATCTGTTTGCTGCATAACATACCTTCAGTCCAGTTCCTTGTTTAGTCACAGATTAGCTAAGTCCAGACATTCCAAATCCATGAGTATTGAGTAAGTTTTACAGTTTAGATGAACACTTTTGAAGAAAAAAGGAAAAGGCCCTCAAACCAAAGGTTTCTATGGAAAGCTGCATTGTCATTACCTAGGCCTGGCTTTCCGTTTCTGTGTGCTCTGTGCAAGCTGTCACTGTTAGTGGTGTCTGAGCTAGCCATCCGTGGGGTTGTTTATTTGTTGTTTGGAAGGGCATGGGCTTGCCTTCTCTCTCTTCAGGATTCCAGTGGTATGAGTAACGAGTTAATTCTATATTCTTGGTGATGTAATAGCTGACTAGCCGAGAGAAAGGCTCTTCTCAATTCACATAGACTCATGCAACGAATGTCCTAGGATGCCTTCTTGTATGCCAAGGCTGTGCTAGGTCTAGGAGTAAAAAAATAAATGAGATGTCTCTGTTATACAGAAACAGTTGGAAAGAGCACTGCAGTGTCATGGCTGAAGGTGGATAGTGATGTGTACCATGTTAGAAAGCTGCTGAAGCTGCTTAGCATGGATTAGTTGTCAAGGCAATGGCATGAGTGGTGGGAATCCAGTTTCTATACAAAGGAGACATTTGAAAGGCATTATGGAAGTGCCATAGACACTTTTGTAAAGATCATATTTTTCCTGTGCAACTCATTTTGGGGATAAAAATCTGTTGCTAGAAAGTAGTCACTAGTAGGGTAGCCTTTGTAATACTATATTGTATATAATATTTTTACATATATGTATATATATACACACATACACACACATCTTATTTCACAGTATAGATAGAAATAACAAGACTAAATCAATTCTATAAGTTATCTGTTGACTTAATTTTGATATTAATATCTATCAGCCTCAAGTAGAGCTGGCAAATGTGCCCTCACGTTGTCCTTACCGGTGTACATCTGGAGAGAGGTCATTCATTTCTCCAGTGTATTTTTTGAGACAGGGCCTCTCACTGAACCTGAAGCTCTGAAGCTCACTATTTGAGCTAGACTGGCTGAGACTAGTGAGACCGTGTGATCTGTTTGTCCTCTCTGGGTCTCTAGTGCTGGTTCTTTTGTGTTGCCATGCCTGGCTTTGATGTAGATCCAGGGTATCCAGGCTGCCAGCTTTATGTTAGTACACTAAGTGCTTTACCCACAGAGCCATCTTTCCAGCCCTCAGACCTCTAGTTTGTTTCTTTTTATGTCAGTTTCTCCTGACTAGCTTCAAGTAGAGGTTCTAAACAACAGAAAAACAGTTGAAAAGCAAATTGCAGCATGAACACCAGGAAACAGGTAGATAACGATTAGACTGTCGCTCCATCCTAAATCCTTGACTGTTCTGCTAAGCCTTGCTATTTTTGACTTGGCATATAAAGTAAAGCTGTCATCATGGATGAATCTCCCTAATTGAAAATCAATATGAGAAATTATATTTGATAGATTGACTGTCATCAATTCCTTGTCAAAAGTGAATCAATGGAATGTCCTTTCTTCAGAGTTTATAACATAAAAATTTCTCATGGCATTTGGGAGCCAGCGCATCCCTGATTGAAGAGTTCACATTTTAATGGTGGTCTTTGAGGTGTGGCCTAGTGCTAGAGCATTTGCCCAACATGCACCAGGCCCCAAGTTTGATCCTAGACACTTCCCCTTCTGTGTTGGGTTTTCATTGTATGTCTGGTAATGAAGTGTAGTGTCTTTGCTCTAAGTTACTAGAGTGCATGACATTCCACTGTGTTTGAGCTAAGGAAGGGTGGCTTTGCAGCCACTTGGAAACCTCTGAGTGTCCAGTGAGGTAATGCAGTAGCACTCTCTGTTAGACAGTGGCACCTACTGGTAATTTATAGCTTTTCTAGCCACTTCAACTCTTTGTAAACACATGAATGTGGAGTAGAATGAAATTTCCAGAACTTTATAAATATGAAGAATGATATGGAGAGAGTCTTTTAGGACCAAGGAAGGAAGACACACTGGAAAGTAAGACAAGCACCAAGATAGGTGTCTGAGATGTTTGGGGACCTTTAATATCTACTCTCAGTTCTGGGATGGATGAGATGGAGGGTACCTAAGGAATTACTGATATATAGTACATTGGGCTGTGAATATATTTCTAAGTGAGGATTACATGGTTCATGAGCTTCATAAGATAACACTGACATTTCGTACAGCCCTGAGCAATTTATCATAAGAGACTAGCTTAACATTTCTTAGTTAATTTCTGATGAACTGGAACAGATCCATGAAGTCTGAGAAGCTGCAGATGGAGTAGGTCAGAACAACTATGCTGTAATGGTGGATAACGTGACAGTAGCACTTGATAAGACCTATACACACAGCTAAATGAGGACCCCAGCTCTTGTGTTCTGTGGACTTTACCCAGTGGTATGTCAGCAGTGTTCACTCGCAGCGCATAAACCACACCAAGGCAAGATGCTAGGGGAGGTGGAGGGAGCAAGGGGCAATGGCAGTGTGGCCAGCATAGGAGCATTTGCTCAATCGTTCCTTCAATCTACAACTCATTAAACATGAAGTCCACTAATTAAAAAGGCACTGCAGATCAAAGAGAGGGATCTTTAGGAATATGTTCGTTTTCCACATTAAACATAATCTAAGAGAAAAAACTAGCATATCAGGGCAAATTCTTTCCTTTCTTAAAAAATAATTATTTGGGCCAGGCAGTGGTGGCGCACACCTTTAATCCTAGCACTTGGGATGCTAGGTGGATTTCTGAGTTCGAGGCCAGCCTGGTCTACAAAGTGAGTTCCAGGACAGTCAGGGCTGCACAGAGAAACTCTGTCTCAGAAAACAAACAAACAAACAAACAACAACAACAACAACAACAACAACAACAACAATAATAATAATAATAATAATAATAATAATAATAATAAATTTGGGCCACCTGTGCACATGGTGCAGTACCCTCAAGGAGGTCAGAGGACTCGGAGGAACCTTCTGTCCACCCACCTTTGCATGTGTTCTGGGGATTGAACTCAGGTCACTGGGTTTTTGCAGCAAGTGTCTCTATCCATTGAGGCATCCCATCAACCCATTCTCTCCTTTTCAACATGGTCTGGAGAGAGGCTATGGTAATTCCCTCTGACAACTGACATGCTTACTTTCCAAACTGGACCTGAGGAAGATCCTCTTCTTGTGTAGTGAATGGCCGCACACCTACTTGTTTATGAGATTTGTAAGAAATGAGGGCTTTACCAGGGAGCTCTGTTTCCTAATCTTCCAGTAGAGTCCGAGTCATGATGATTTCTTACTCAAAAGCCAACCGTGTACAGCTGGAAGGAAACCTCAGGGGACCTGCCATCTTTGATCTGTGTGTTCATCTTGTGATACACAGACAACCCTGTATTAGTTAGTACGGAGTGTCTGTCAGTCAGCTTGGCAACATCTGAAAGCACAGCACAGCAATTTGATTCCTGAACCTGAATCCAGTGGTCTCCTCACCACCGCAAGCAGTTCCAGAGCCAGGCGGAAGGAGCCTGAACATTGCTAACCTATACAGAGAAGAGCGTTCACACGCAGTGGCTACTATAGTGTCTCGTGGCTTATTTTTGTTTGTCTGTTTGTTTGTTTTAGATTAAAATATAGCACTTTTCTGCTGAGTTTATGGAGTGAGTGTGAAACCCATTGTCCCAGTTTTATCCAACTTTTAAAGAGTAAAAGACAGTTGCATCATAAATTCTTTGATTTATTTTTCTTTTGTAAGTTAAATTTTTTTGAGAATATCCAGGAATACTGTATTTACATAATTTTTACCCCCCAACTCCTCTTGTTTCTCCCTCTACCCTCTCTCAAGTGTATGATCTCTTCTCCAGTTATTATTTTGAACAGGTATATGTGTTGTGCATGCACAGCAGCCTGCCGATTCCTTTAGTGTGGCTTGTATGTGTTTGTAGTCAGGGCCGACTTCATGGGACTGGCTTACCTGTCGCAGCTTGACCCTGAAGGAGACTGACTCTCCTTTTCCCAGCAGCCTTGAATTGCTCATAGCTCTTCATCTCAGGGTCAGGCCTTGTGAAGCCTCCATCCATGCTGTTGGTCACTGTACAGGGCTTGTTTGGGTGACCCTAGTGTGGAGATTTCATGGGTGTAGCTTCCCCATCATATGCAGAGAGAACCTGTTTCACAGCAGATACTCTGGTCCCTTCCACATCTCTTCTGCAATGTTCCCCGAGCCTTCGGCTAGGGATTGTAACATGAATTTTTTAGTACTAACATTAATTATTTTATTTCACTCAACTTTTATAGCCTGAAGTGATTATAGGGCTTATTCTTTCTGGGGCATCCTTGAAAAAAAGTTTGCTAACACACAGCATTGGATTTCATGAAATCCATTGGTTCTTGAAAGAATTGGAGTCTTCTAGATTCTGGCTTCTCACTGAAGACCAAGCTTCATCTTTTGGCCAGTTGTGGTGGGACACTCCTTTAGTCCCAAGCACCCAGGAGGCAGAGGCAGGTGGATCTCTGTGAGATCAAAGTTCCAGGCTAGCCAGGGCTATATAATGAGACACTGTCTCATAGCAACATGTTTGCTCATTGCTTGAAAGTCTGCAGAGGCATTTTTGGCTTTATCTGTGTCAGCTGCCGCCTTCATCCCTTCCTGCCCACACTGTATGTAAAGATGAAAGGGAGTGTTGCTGACTTCTCAAATAAATGTGCTCAGGCTTTTCTGACAGAGGGGGTTATGTTTCACGGTATAGTCTCACGGGCACTACAAAATTAGTCTTGCTATTTCTGGCCCTCGTTATAGATCGTCTGTAACTAATAATGCTCATATTGTTTTCAATAATTTTATCCACAAAGACACACACACACACACACACACACACACACACACACAGCTTAAGAGGAGAAATGTACAAAGAAAATCGTCACCTGCTATACGACTCTGGTGACTGCTGTCACTTGTCCCTCTGATGTCCAGAGAGAATCAGATGTTAGCAATTTGGAATTTATATTTTGGCTTGTTTCCAGTAGTGATATAATGGAATTCATTAATAACCTGCTGTTAAGATTACAGATGTGAAGTCTTCATTATGACATTAATACCAAACATTGTTCTATGCTGTGGATGTAGCAGGTGTTAACCTATTCCTTGTTGAAAGACCTTTCAATTTGCTTCCAGATTTACCCAGGAACCTCTCACTATCTTAGGTTTTATAGTAGGAAAAAAAAAAACCTACAATCATTTTTCACAGGACTTTAAAGAAAACATTTGAATTTTCATAAATTAAGCTCCAAAGTAAAGCTAATTATATAGTATTACATAATAAATGAGCAAGTGAATCCAGTATTTAGCTCACATTTATCAACACGTCATTTGTAAATGGCAGTTTATTTAAGCTGACTTATAGTTTAATTTACAAGTGATTTAGTTTTGTTTTGGTTTTTGGCTTTTCGAGACAGGGTTTCTCTGTGGAGCCCTGGCTATCCTGGAACTCACTCTATAGACCAGGCTGGCCTCCAACTCAGAAATCTGCCTGCCTCTGCCTCCCAAGTCCTGGGAGTAAAGGCGTGTGCCACCACTGCCCAGCAAGTGATTTAGTTTTAACATAAACCAACTGTTTTTTTGTGAGTGCACATGGAACCTTTACTTGCTGTGGCTCGTCTGACTTTAAGTCCACCTTTCATCACCTTGAACTATAAACTTTCCCCATGCCTGCTGCTCTCATGAAAGTTAGAATTTGCTTTCTTTTAAAACCTAGTGACTGGGGGCTGGTGAGATGGACCTTCTTTGGAAGGTCCGGAGTTCAAATCCCAATAACCACATGGTGGCTCACAAGCATCTGGAGTGAGATCTGGCGCCCTCTTCTGGTTCGCCTGAAGACAGCTGCAGTGTACTTATAATAATAAATAAGTCTTTGGGCCTGAACAAGAGGGTTGACCAGAGCGAGCAGAGGTCCTAAAGTCAATTCCCAACAACCAGATGAAGGCTCACAACTATCTGTACAGCTACAGTGTGTACTCATACGCATAAAATAAATAAATCAGTCTTAAAAACAAACAAACAAACAAAAAAACAACCTAAAAACCTAGTGACTGAAGCTGGGCATGGTAGCCTTCAATCCTATTACTCAAGAGGCAGAGCAGATGGATTTATTTAAGTTCTAAGCTAGCCAGGTCTACATGGTGAGGCTATGTCTCAAAAATTTTTTAGGATTAATTAATGAACAAGAAACTATGTGGTAAAATTTTGTTAGTTATATATATATATATATATGTCTGAGACTATTCTTGTAGTTGTTTCCTAAACCTATAGTTGACCTTGGTGTGTGTGTGTGTGTGTGTGTGTGTGTGTGTGTACATGCATATGTATACATATGTATAATAATTTTGAATTCTGAATATATAATACTTGATATAAGAACTTGTTTTAGAACATGCTGTCTGTACACTCTATTACATATATACCAATACTGAGTTAAAATTTGATCTTTGTGTACATTTGTGTTCAGATTAGATATGACCATGGGGTTTTTTTCTTATGTGGCCTTTGGAGTCTTGGGCTAGCCCCTTATCAGTTATTGTGGTTTAGTAAATGGAATGGTCTAATCCTTATTAGTATTGCAAAATCAGTTCATGGGCCCATCTTTGTGATTCCCATCTCTCAATACTGTTTCTTCCTTTCTGCCCCACCTGTGTGAAAATTACTTCTCTGTCATTTTATCTGTGGAGTCACCAGACTTTATTACATTACAATTGAGTATGTGGCAGTTACTTCCATAGATTTTAGTTACTCAAAGAATACATTGTGCTTCATCTTCATTTCTGTTTGTACCTGCCTGTTATATTCAACAGCATTGTCTCTTTGTTTGCCAAGAGCTGAGCCATGGACTTTCGCGTCAGGCATTTTTGTATTCAATAAACATTCATTGAGATAAAGTGAATAAAATTGTACACTTAAGTAATTGCTAACAGTACTCTGTAGTTCCTAAACAATGTTTGTTAATAATGTCAAATTCTCATAAACTAATTCTCTTTATAAGAGTTGAACAACCATTTTTGGTGTTTATACTTTTCAACTGAATTAACATTTCTCTTTTAGGATTAATTCGAACGGATATGACAAAACACTTGAAAGAAGAACATTTCAAGAAAAACATCCCTCTTGGGAGGTTTGGAGAAGCTCTTGAGGTGGCACATGCCGTTGTGTTTCTTTTAGAGTCACCGTACATCACAGGACATGTTCTTATCGTGGATGGAGGACTACAGCTCACCATCTAATTAGAGATGATGTTATTGTAATGGTGCTTTGGGTCAATCACACATTTTCCTATTAATTAGACAAACTCATCTATATGGGTGACATTTCCTAATGGAAACAAATTAGCTAACGGATGCTACAATTGATTTCATCTTTGTATGAACATGTCTCAAAAAACAAAGTGTGACCAGTTGTGACCTAAAGGGTGTGATTTCTCTGTCTTTAGATGCCATGGACATTTTGTAAGGGTTATTGTGATACATCTGTATCAAGCTGGATGTTAACGACTTCAACCTTCTAGACTGTTCCTACAATAAGAGTATTTACAGAAGATTGAGGCACAATTTTTTATTGTTACTTTTCTTTTGCTGTGGCAAAACACCATGACCAAAAGCAACAAAGAGGAGAAAAGGGTCACTTGATACTTGTGGGTCCAGATGGTAAAGACCATCAAGGCAGGGAAGACAGGACAGCAGCCAGGGAAAGTGTGGCGCTAGGAGCAGAGTGCTTGCTGGCCGCATTTCATCCATGTGGACACTGGAAGCGGAAAGAGGGAGCAGGAAGTGGAGCCAGGATGTAAACTCTCAAAGCCCACCCCCCAGTGACGTACTTCCTCCAGCAAGGCTTCACCTCCTAATGGATCTTTATCTTCTCCAAACAGTGCCACCAACTAGGGACCAGGTGTTTTATAAGGACATTTCACATTCATTCCACCACATTACTTGAGCAGCCTTGCCAAAGGCTGAGGGCCTGTGTAGCAGAGGCTTTCCACAGAGATCTCTGGCCCAGCCTGAAGAGTTAAGACGAAGGGAAGCGAGTGCGGGTAGGTAGGGGAAGTCGCTTCCACCGCTTCTGCTATTGCAGTGGGCTCCACCTTCGTCTCTGCCATGCCTTCAGGTTACTCCATGCTGCCCTGCACTGAGCCAACAGAGGCCGACTAGCCAGTGAGGAGTGCAGCGCAGCTTCAGGGCACTTTTCAGGAGAGCAGACCTCTTCCCAAGTGTTAGAGCTCTTAGAACAGAAGGCTCGGATGACAGGAATAGATCTTTCGCACACCTTTAATTCCCTGGATAGGATTTATATATAGTTTTGGGAGTGATTCAGGGTTTGACAGCAGGTACTTCTCATTGGCTTGGACTGAGAGTTTGGGGAAACCTTATTTGCATGTGGGAGAGCTTGTTGCTGCTCCTATGTGACTGATAACCACACACCCCTCCTTCGGGAGGGGGGATGGGAGTGCTGTGGGGGCTGTAACTGCTACAGGAGCCAGGGGTCCAGGAGGTGTGGTCAAACTCCTACCATCCCATGAAGGAGGAAGTCACCACCCACCATATCTCCCCGGGTGTACTGGCTGGTTTTGTGTGTCAACTTGACAAAGGCTGGAGTTATCACAGAGAAGGGAGCTTCAGTTGGGGAAGTGCCTCCATGAGATCCAGCTGTGGGGCTTTTTCTCAATTAGTGATCAAAGGGGGGAGGGTGTTACCATCCAGATCAACTCTGAGCTGCTAGTCTTGGGTTCTATAAGAGAGCAGGCTGAGCAAGCCAGGGGAAGCAAGCCAGTAAGGCACATCCCTCCATGGCCTCTGCATCAGCTCTTGCTTCCTGACCTGCTTTTCCAGTCCTGACTTCCTCTGATGATGAATAGCGATATGGAAGTGTAAGCTGAATAAACCCTTTCCTCCCCAACTTGCTTCTTGGTCATGATGTTTTTGCAGGAATAGAAACCCTGAACTGAGCCACCAGGGTTCTAGGCCTGTGCTCTACTGAGGCCAGGCTGTCTGTGCACGGTTCACCGCCCCATAGACGGCTACCTTTTGTTTGCTTTGTTTTGCATTTTGAGGTCGTATTTCACTATATGTTCTGCAGAATTTTGTGTCTGCATGTGCATAGGCAATCATTTATTTAAGACATGCTGGAAAAATGTCAGTTAGAGAAAGGTATTCGTTTAGAGAGGAGTTTTCTTCTCTCTGCCCCTCACCTACCCTGTCTCATACCACTCTCCCTCCCATCACCTCTCTACCTGACTACCTCCACTTCTTCATCTTCTTTCTGAGCCAGGATGTCACTCTGTAGCCCTGAACTTACTATGTATCCCATGCTTGCCTTGAACTCACAGCAGTCCTTCTGCCTTAATGTCCCAAATGCTGAGGTTGTAGGTATAAGCCATCACATCTGTCTTATAATCAACTCTGTGTGTGTGTGTGTGTGTCTGCTATGTATACCCATGTATCTATGTGTGGGGTTTGTGTGTGTGTGTATGGCACATACATGTGAGTGTGCACGCATGCATGCACATGCCTTTCGTGGCCAGAGGAGGGTGAGGGTATTGGTATCTTTCCTCCTTATTGACTGGAAGCGGCTGTCAGTGAGCCAGAGGCTTACTGTTTTGGCTAGGATGGCTAGCCAGTGGCCTCCTGACACCTTCCTGTCTCTGCCTCTCAGTTTGGGCGTGGACGTGCTCAGCTTTTTACAGGGGTGCTGAGGGGACACAGCAGGTACTTCTGTCTGTTCAGCCATCCTCTACAGTCATGCTTTCTTAGAGTCATGTTACTTTTCTCTGAGCTGCTCAGCAACATAATCTGCTAATGTCAGTGTGGTGCAGTTGGCTTCGTATATAGCAGTTCTTAGGGATTGTAACTGTACTTTGGCTACCTTGTGGGTTCTTCATTCTTCCATCCTTATCCACCCTTTCAACCCCCTAACACTAGGTAGGGGAAAAAGATCCCTGAATCTAATTCTTTTCTTTTTTGTTTTTGTTTTTTTTTTTCTTTGACCACAACTCCTATTAAACAGCAGCCAACCTTCCCAAATAACCAACAACAAGCAACAACATCCAACCACCAGCCAGAAACTACCTCTTCTTAGGGCCATACATTTATTATATACCCCCATAAGTCCTCAGAATTACAAACGTCTCACAGTAGCAGAATCTATCTGAAGCTGGCAAAATCATGCCCTTGCCAGAGCATGAGGCAAATCATAGTCAGCTGCTATGGACAATCTGAAGCAGTCCCATATCCCACACCTGAGATTAAACCAAAAACACATTCTTATGATATTTCTGTGTTTTTTAAAGCAACCAAAATCCTTTTTATAGGGAATGATGTATTGAGTCCTTAAGGTACCTGCTGTAGTTATGAGCCATACTGACCTTGAGTTTAGGAAGTCTTTTCCCCTCAGGAAAACCTCGGAATAGCTAGCTATTTAAGAACCATATGAAGAGCTGGGTATGGCCCTGTAATCCTGGCACTGAGAAAGCTGACTGAGGATGACCAAGAGTTCAAAGTCAGCCTGATCTACATTGGTCTACTTAGAGAGATCTTGTCTCAAATCAAAGTGTAAAAGCTATATAAGAAATATAAAATTATAGTCAGACATGGTTGAATATGCTTTTAATCCCAGCCCTCAGGAGGCAGAGGCAGGTAAATCTGTGAGGGTTCATGATATCCTTGTTCACATACTAAGTTGCAGGCCAGCTAGGACTGCATAGTGAGATCTTATCTCAAAAACAATACACACACAAGTGCACACACACACACACACACACACACATAATTAAGAATAACTTACATTAGTGGATGTAATAATGGTTCAGCACCAAATCTTAGAATGATAATGAATAATTACAATTAATCATAAAATGTACAGTAACAGTAACCATGGATTTTTGTTTCACAGGAAATGTGGGTTTTTTCTTGTTTTGTAATTTGTTTTGTTTTATGTTGTTTTGTTTTTGTTTTTGTTTTTGTTTTGTGGTCCTGGGTCAAGTTCAGGGCCTCCAGCCAGGTGCCAGACAAGCATTTTACCACTGAGCTTCCTCAGCCTGGAAAGTACTAGTCTTAGAAAAGAGTATTTGCTTGAGAATAGAAATGAAGACACATAACTGATTGAAAATATAGATAGAATTCCTTTTGCCTTGAACTTCTGTGGGGAATAATAGGCTATTTCTATACACTCGATTCATGCTGTTTATATTTATCACTATTGAAATGTTCTTAATATTTCATTTTAAAAGGTGCTGGTGACACACACCTTTTATTTCAGCACTTGAGAAGCAGAAGCAGGTGAATCTCTGTGTTCAGGACAGCCAAAGCTGCACAGAGAAACCCTCTCTCACAAAAACCAACCAACCAACCAACCAAACAAACAAACAAACAAAAAACAAAACCAAAAACAACCCCCCCCAAACCAAAACCAAAACCAAAAACAACCCCCCCCAAACCAAAACCAAAACCAAAAACCAAAAACCAAGTGCCTATAATCTCAGCTACTTGAGCAGCTAAGAATATAGCAAATTCAAGGATTCCCTGGGTTACATGGTTCAAGGACAGCTTGGGAAAGTTAGCAAGACTTTTTCAAAATAATAATACATTTTAAGATGGACTGGTGATGTGGTAGAGTGCTTGCCCAGTGTAAGCAAGGCCCTAGGTTCAAGGCCCCTTAGCACTTCAGAGGAGTACAAAAGAAAACTCAGTGATCCAGGAATCATCTCACTACAGTTTTGAATCGGAACATTATCTAAATGGAGATTTAATTATATATTGAAGGTCAATTCAAACATATGAATAAGCTGTACTAATAAATTCAGAATAACTCATAAATTAAAAGCTGTGTACTGAATATGGAGCCCTTTATCTCTGACCTACTCCTTTCTTTACTCAGTTTATTAGCATTCTTTTTTTTTTTCACTTTCCCAGAACTGAAACTCTAGGTGTTGGGCCTGCTTGCTGAGTCAGTGCTGTACTCGTGGTTCCGTGTGCAGCATGATTCAGGATGAAGAAGAGTGCCATCAATGCCGTTTGTGCTACTGAATGAGTGGCCGGCTAAGTATAAGCCATGGCGATTGGGGAATGTTCAGGCATTAGTATTCTTAGTTGTGTTAGAAGATGCAGAACTTAGGATATTTCACAGGGGACGAGTCTGGGTAGGAGAGTTTGTGCCTAGACAGAAGGTAGTTTTCTTAGGGTCTGACCCATTCATCTTTGGACACCTACATGTGTGCAGGCTTGAGTTCCCTTTGCTGGACACAACGTGTTCTACAGTCATCAGTGAACCTGGTTTGTTGTGTAATCAAGAAGGAAGCAACGAGAAAGGAGCTGGGTGTGGTGGCACTCAGCTGTAGTCCTCACACTTGGGGCCAAGGGTATAGGAGGTCAAAGATGTTTTCAACTACGTAGTGAGCTTGAGACTAGCCTGGGCTACCTGAGCAAAAGTTCAAAACAACAATAAAGACCATGTTACTAATAGGATTGTTCTTAAGAGTGTATCTTCACACTTTAAACTACACTCCCATCTATCTCAGACTGAAATATGTGGGGAGCTGTGGAAAGGTAAAATAATCCATCACGATTCTGCTCCCTGCTCTTACTGACTTGTAGAATATCCTTCCTTCCTTCCTCCCTCCCTCCCGCCCTCCCTCCCTCCCTCCCTCCTTTCCTTCCTTCCTTCCTTCCTTCCTTCCTTCCTTCCTCCCTCCCTCCTTCCCTTCCCCCCTCCCTCCTTCCCTTCTTTCCTTCCTTCCTTCCTTTCTCTCTCTCCTTTCTTTCTTTCTTTCTTTCTTTCTTTCTTTCTTTCTTTCTTTCTTTCTTTCATTTTTAGAATTTTCAATTTAATACTTGTATTCAGAGGACTGGGAACTTTAGTGAATTCTTAAACAGAAAACGTATTTATGGCTGCCACTCTCCTAACAGCTCATGGTCCAGCCATGGTTAGCATTTGAAGGAAAAGGTTGGGGGCTGAAGGCAGAGATTTCAGATTTTGCGCTCAGGTTTGAAAATATGTGCTCTTTTTATATTCATATTCAATTTATGAGGGGTTGTGTCAACTTTTTACAGATATGATTATATGTTGCAAATTAGGGGGGATAATTTATGCAGAGAAGCTGAGCTAATTTACATGCGTCTATTACCCGGAATAATGAGAGAAGACAGATTATTTTGGGTGTTCAAGAATTGATATGAAGTATTATGGAAACTGTTGAAGAGTTTTTTAATCCCAGTCTGGGTTTCTACCCCATCTTTGACCATTTAGTTCCCAGGTAAAAGACACACAACTTTTATATTTACAATAAGCCGTAATCAATACTAGAGCTGGGCAGATATCTATCCTCTATGCTATTAAAATCTATTTCCTATCTATAGCCCCCAAGTTACAACTTACTATGTTTTCTCTGGGCTGCTCTTAACTCCGATTAGCCAGCCTCTGGCCATGCTTTCTTGACTCCTAATCCATGGAGACTTGTTTTTCCTACTTACCTCTCTCCTGGTTTCCCTTCAACCCCCTAGACTCGGGAACCCTAAAAGCAGTCTGTGTCTCTTCTGCCCGTCTATTGGCTGTCAGCATCTTTATTTACCAATCAGAAAACTAACTTGGGGGGGGCAGGGTTACCTAGCTTCACTTGGATCTTCATGTGGGTGTGGTGTGGATTCTCTTTCTCTGGGGCAAGCAGATGGGGTCACACTTAGCCTTACAATACAAACAGCCTCAGACCAACCCACTACAGGGAACATCTGCCCAAGCTTTGTGAATGGGCATTAGTGTGAAATATAAAATGATACTACTGTTCTGCTTGATAAAAATACCCGCCTTTAATCCCAGCACTTGGGAGGCAGAGGCAGGCGGATTTCTGAGTTCGAGGCCAGCCTGGT
>NW_022196905.1:200934866-201013166 GCF_008632895.1 Mastomys coucha
AAAAAAAAAAAAAAAAAACCCCTAAATAAATAGCTAAATTTAAAAAAATTGTCTTTTAACTATATCATAAGCTCCTGAGGCCAGAGCATAGGCTGTGCTTTCATTTGTTGTGCAATTAAATGCACTGCACTTTGCTGATATCTCTACCTTGCTGTTCTGCACCAAACACATGAGGCATACACGGATTCACCAGTAGTCTCTCATGGCTCAGGATTTGCAGCCACGGTGTGTCATGTTGTAGTTGTAGCCGGTATTGATGCTGACCCTTGGTACATATGCAGGCGTGTTATTTCTTGACAGGATTCTCTTTGTTGGCTCTCTCAGTGACTTTGGTGTATATTTATTTTTACAACTGACTTTTCAGTGCTAAGCCAATTATCTTTTTTCTCTTAGGCAATTTGCCTTAAGTTTGAATAATTACCACCAATGTAATTTTGAATTCTTGGACTAGTAATCTAAATAAGATGCTAACATACTGCCTCTGGTTTACCAAGCCTGCCCATTCACTGACCAGTTGACAAGGCCCCAGTGAATTAAGGAGAGGCTGTTGGGGCAAGGGGAAAGATTTATTCAGCAAAGAAGATGAAGACTTAGGATCCCCAAAGGGCATCTCAACACTACCGCTAAGGACCTTTATTTTTTTAGATAGTGATTTTATTTGTTCCTTGAGAATTTCATGCAATATATTTTAATCATATTCTTTCCTTTCCCCCAACTCCTTCCAGAAACTCCTCCACCTCCCTACCTACACAACTTCGTGTTCCTTCCCTTCCATAGACAGACAGACAAACGAACCCCATACCACTGTCAACAAAAACACATGGAGCCCAGTTTGTGTTGCATGGCTACTCCTGAGCATTGAGCATGCCATGCCATTCAGTTGGTGTGTCTAGTGTTACTACATGAAAGAAAATAATTGATTTCCTTTCCCCAGGAGCTATCAACTAGGAATAGCTTCTTGGCGAGGGGTTGGACTTTTGTCCCACTTTTCCTCTTCTGTGCTTGGATTTTTGTCTGGCTTGAGCTTGTGCAGGTCATGGGCATTTTGTCGATTTCTGGGAGTTCATATGTATGTCTTCCCTCTTGTGACTAGCAAATATCATCTCCTAGAAGTCATTCATCACCTCTGGCTCTTACAGTCTTTCTGTACAAATCCCCAAGCCTTAAGCCCAGGGGCGTGATATAGACATCCCGTTTAGAGCTAAGCATTCCACAGTCTTGTATTCTGCATGTTGATCAGTAGTGGGGTTTTGTGTTAATCACCATCTACAGCAAGAAGAACCTTCTCTGAGGAGAAGGACTGAAGAATGCACTCCTCTCTGGGGGAGAGCAGTATGTCCTCAGGAGTCCTTTTATTCCTGTGCTCATTTACCACAGGGTGCCTCAACCTTCCTAACGCTGTGACCTTAATATGGTTCCTCATGTTGTGGTGACCCCTAATGATCAAATATTTCCATTAATATGCCATTTTGCTACTGTTATGAACCAAAATATAAATATTCTTGTTGATAGAGGTTAACCAAAGGGGTCTCAACTCACAAGTTGAGAAGTGCTGATTTAGCAGAATGACAATAGTAGACTTCCCCATGGTCTATCTAGCTCAAAGTGGCTTTGCCTGACAGATAGTGTCATGCATGGGTTCCAATCCACAGAGTGGGCCTTAATCCCATTTTAAAAAACGCATTTGGTTACCCCCACAACATTCATCCACTGTTGCTTCAATGGGCATAGTCTTGCAGGCAGTTCACTTAGTGTAACTTGCAGGGTTCCTAGTGGGGTGGTATTGATGATTACATTTCTCCCTTGGTTGCATCTGTACACCAGCCAGTAAAGGTGAACCTTCCATATGATTTTTTCCGTATTTGATGACATAAGTATGTGGCAGAGACTGTTCTCATGAAGTATCCAAAAGGCCCATGCACGAGTATCACTGTTCTGATGGATAAATGTGACTAAATTTATTAACCACTTCTTCAGGCGCTTTGGTGCTTCTAGTTTCATTTGCTTGCTAAGCTGTTTTTGAGAGTTAGTAAGCAGACAGCTGTCCTACACACCTTTCTTACCGAGTCAAGGCTGAATCTCTGTTTGGAAGAGATTGGTTTTCTCCTTTAGGTGTGTATATGGTATATCCAGGATGTGGGTACACTTGCTGATGGAGATACATGAGGAGGCCAGAGGAGGATGTCAAGATATCTTCCTCAGTCACTCTCCTCCTTATTTTGTGAGACAAGACCTCTCCTTTGGATCCAGAGTTTGCTGTTTTGATTGGCCTGGCTGAGACCCAGGAATCTGGTCCCTCAGCAGAGAGGGCAGAGATGTAGTCATTACTAGTTACTTAGGGAGGTGCTGGGCATATGAGCTCAAGTCTTCATTTGTACACAGCAAACACTTTACCCAGAGAGCCGCCTTCCTCTCCCCTGAGTCTCCTCTTAGAATTTTGAAAATACAATTAAGTTTCTAAGACAAGAGCTTTTTAGAAAGGAGATTGGCTAGGTGGGCCTGATTTAGTCAGGTACTCCTTTAAAGGGGACTCAAGCCTTCCATAGCAAAAGAGAGACCAAGAAGGAGAAGGGAAGCCTCACATCTGGCTTTGAAGAGGGAGGGGAAGAGATCCCCATGGCCTCGGGGAGAGAAGAGTAGCCCCTGGCTCACTGAATGCGTCCTCTGTCCTTGAATGCCAAGGAACTTTTGAATTCTGTCATAACCACTAAGGCATCAGGTAAGATAGTACACAGCTGAACTGGCACTTGCTATCTCACATCTGACTTCTGACCTCTCTGAGTCTGCCAGCACAGAAAGCTCCCAACTCTGCGGGTACAGCAGCCATCGAACACAACACCACAAGGAGTCAACTGCTGCCATCGAACACAACATCACAAGGAGTCAACTGCCGTCTGTTAAATATTCATTTATTGATGTTAAGTCCACATTACAACAGCACAACAATCCAAAGTATGGTACTACTCTTTTTTTGTTTTTGTTTTTGTTTTTGTTTTTGTTTTCATAAATACAACATAAAAGGTGGCAAAAGAATGCGAGTTAATCCCAAGCCCGGCGAATTAGGAAAAAAAAAATCACATTCAGAAAAATTTGGCAGTTATGATATGATATAGGCTGCAGTTTTACAACAGAGATAGGTGAGACCCTGCATGGCAATTTAAATCCCCCCTTTAGCAATGTGTATGTGGTCAAAGAGACTTGTACCACATTGTACAGAACATCTGCCACCCGGTGTTCAAGCCTGCTAAAACTTGTTTGGTTGGGTGTTCTTACAAAAGTAGAAAGCTGTACAACGTGAAGCAGTAATACAAAATATTCGGGGTGGTTACAGATATAAAATTGTTTTAAGGAGTACTATGTATGAATTGAGTAACTGAGCTAAGAAAGTTCAACACCTTTATAAATAATGAACAATAGATATGTTTTGCATGAGGAACAAACAGTGTTTTCTTTTCATAGCAAAGTACCTTTAAAGCCTCACTGTTTATACTATCAGGCCAAATTATTTTCTCTCACTTTCCAAAAAAAAAAAAAAAAAAATTGGTTCCGACTTAAAGTCCTCAAGTCTGGTCAGAATCAACTCGGTTTAGCTGATGCGGACTCGTGCATTCAAAAAGCAGTCTTTGCAGCTGGCCTTACAGATAGATGCTCGGAGCCTGGGATCCTCCCAAGGCTAGGTTCCATGGAGCCGGGGGGTGGGGGGGTGGGTGACGGGAACTAGTCACTTCTACTCAGCACCTAGCTCTAGTGTCCACGGAAAGGAAGAAGTTCACTGTCGCACACGCTTGTTATTGTCTCTCAAGTCTCCTCTTCCCTCTGGCAGACTAGACCCTTCCGGCTCCTTCTCACATGCCACCCCTACTACCTCCACCATATCCAACTTGCTCTACACACTAACATCATCAACTACTACACACTTCAGCTACATGGAAGTCTCTACCACGCATGCAATCCACACTTCCTGGAGTCCCCCTAGAGTCCTTGACTGGTTAACAGCAGTGTTTTCTGCACCTATGTTTTCAAGGTTTAGAGGAAAACCAAAGAAGAGCCTGGCCTGGCCCTGATGCCTTCATCTAAATGGATATGAGATCCCCATGTGGGTAGCAATTCCTTCCTTCCGTCATTCTGTGCCTTCCAAACCTGCCTCCTCCAAATGCTACATGCCTTGGTCCTGGTTTGGATGCCTCTTGTGCAATGGACTGTAATACATGGCTGCTTTCTCCAGAACCCTTCCTTAAGTTTAAGGGAATCTTTTATTCAACACAGGTTGTAAGTGAGCTTCCTGGGAAGGTAACAAGGAAAACTCCTGATGTGAACGGACTTTAAGGCAAGGAACTCCTTCTTTCCGATGTAGCATAAGCAGTCTGCAAAGACGAGGCATGCCCTCGGATGTCGCCACCCTCTCTCTCTCATCCCTCCGTATTGCACGTGGTTTACTGGGGCCATCTGTAGATGCTGCACTCAAGAAGTCACTGTGTCTGTCAAACATTCACACTGCCATGCTATAGCACCTATAGCTTGTATTTAAAGGCACTTGTAGATAACATAAATTGTGGTTACCTTTGAATGGTTGGTTTCTTTTGGCATCTTGGCATTTCAGACCGTTTTAATCACAGCAGTTCCAAAAGTCTTAACTTGGACAATAAATGTGAATTTTCTGTGCAATGTGTACATTTCTATAAGCATCCCCTACTTAGACTCTCTATTAAGTAAGAAAAATATGATTTTGGTGTTGGTTTTTTTTGTTTTTGTTTTTTTAAATTTCTTAAGTCGAAAGTATACTTCTGCCTTTCACATAATGTGACAGAGGAGTAGGCTGGTCGAAGCCATGGCGTTCCATTTTCAGCTTCGACATGGGCGCCGATCACAGGTCTTCACTCTCTACCAAGCCGCTGTTCAGTGTCAGGTGAGATGGGCTGGCTTCAGGTTGGAAAGCGGCCTTGATGTCTAGTCCCTGGTCCGAAAGTGCTGCGTAGCGACTGGCCGAAGGCCGTACTTTTTTTGGCTTGGTGGTCTGTGGCTGCTGATGCCACTGGGCTACAGGGAAAGACAGCAAATGAAGATTCTTAGCACAGACATGCTTGGAAATCCCTTAGAGGCCTAAGTAAATACAGACTGTCTTTTGGACAGAGCCCGGTGGCTTACACCCCTAAGCTCAGCACTTGGGAGGCTGAGGCACAGTACATTTGAAGTCAGCTTGGGTTGCACAGTGAGTTATAGGCCAGTCTGAGTTGCAGAGCAATAACCCGACTCTAAAAACAAAAAGGCACACACACAAAACCGTCTTTTGATATGGATCAGGTACATACAATTTTTAAAACTTTTATTTTTTATATATGTGAGTGTTTTGCCTGCATGTACACATGTGCACTGAGCATGTTCCTGGTGACTGTGTGTGTGTGTGTGTGTATGTTTTGCCTATATGTGTATGCACTGAGTATGTCCTGCCTGGGAAGCCAGGAGAAGGTCCCAGATTGCTCTAGTATTGTCCAAACAGCTAAGAGCTACCTGCCATGTGGGAGCTGGGAGCTGGGTCTTCTGCGAGAACAGGAAGTGCTCTTAACTGCTGAGCTAGATCTACAGGGCCCCACATATGTATCTCTGTATAAGAATGGACAGCCACGGTAGAGATGCGGATAATGTAGAGGGACGTCTGCATTCTACTTACAGGTATCCCAAGTCACTGTCTGTGTGTGCCTGTGGGACTGTGAAGCCATGCAACACGGAAAGATTTGTTCTTCTAGTAACTACAGATTGGAAAGTCTCAAAACAGTTGATAGGCTTCCTATATCTGACCTAGCTTTCTTCCTTTTTCTTTGATAATAATCATAGTTAGGAAGTCTAGATAGATTTTAACATTAACAAATAGAAGAGAAGCCAGATAGTGGTGGCACATGCCTTTAATCCCAGCACTTGGGAGGCAGAGGCAGGCAGATTTCTAAGTTTGAGGCCAGCCTGGTCTACAGAGTGAGTTCCAGGACAGCCAGGGCTACACAGAGAAACCTTGTCTCGAAAAACCAAAATAAATAAATAAATAAATAAATAAATCTAAACAGAAGAGAACCAGACATCTGAGAAGGTTTCAAAAGAGCATTACTTTCTCAAGCAGAGATAAAATTTGGAATTAAAAAATTTTTTTCTAGTGGTTTTTCTTATATCAATGGATCATATAATTCTGTTGTAGTCTCGAAACTGAGTTGGTAAGTTTTTGTTTGTTTGTTTGTTCATTTGTTTTTTTACTTAGGATGCATGTATATAAACACACAAACGCACATTCAAGAATCTACTGCCGAGAGCTACTTCAGTTATATTAATGAGAAAAGCACTTAGTTATGTAAGTATACATTCCAGAATCGAGGTACACATGTTAAGACTACACCAGGACATGGAAAGGATTATGATTCAGGAAGAAATGGTTAGAGACAGTCACTTGCAGAATACACAAATAAGAAAATGTGAAAGATGCGTATGCCTTTTATGTTAAGCCCTACGGATGCCGGCCTAAGACACCAACATGCACATCTCGCTAATCAATCAAAGACCCTGTGATACTTGGGTGTTTGTTCTCCCGGAGGGGTTTCACTATTAATGTCGGGAAACTATAAACAGAAAGAGAAAGAGTAATATGAATTTTTTTGCCAAATAAAATCCTGGCGCATCAACTTAGAATATAAAGCTTAGAGTAATGAGATATATCATTCTGATATCTAATTCTTAATCATTCAGCGTGTGAAATGTGTAGAGGTGAAATGAGGCAGCACTCACTGTAGACATCTAGCCTGGCAGTGCAGGACACAATGCCTGCTTCGTTCTTGGCTGACACGGTATACCACCCAGCGTCGTCCTTTGTGGCTCCCTGAATGAGCAGGCAGATGTAGCCATGATTATCCTGGTGCATGCTGCAGAAAAAGATAAAGTCATTAGGGCTCTAAATTTTTAAAAAGTGGCTTTGGACATGAAGCATCATTTTTAATTAGGTCATTAGAAACGGAATTGTGCGAGCAGCAGATAATAGGATCATACTTATTCTAGAGAGGCAGCTAGCCCCATTAAGTTAATGGGAGAGCAGAGCAGACCTCAAGAGGGCGAATAAATCCATGCACTAATTCCTAAGGGAAGACCTGCCTTTATAAAACCACCGGCGGGGCTGCCACCACGGGAGCAAATGAATCCATCTTTTCTTTTCGATATACGCGTTTCAAAAATGCAACTAGATTAAGTCAGAACCACCTTTGTCACATACCAAAATTATACTCCTCCAAAGCTTAAGCCTACATTTGGACGAAGTGTGACTCTTGTCTTTCATCTCGGTGTGGCTTTTACGCTCACTGATTTGCATACAGTATCTGATGTATTTTTTTCACCTAGCACCAGAACTGTGCAGGTTATGGGGTTAGATGAAGCCACTGTGCAATCTTACCTTACTCGCTCAGTGCTGTGAGTGAGCGATTCGTTTTCTTTCTTCCAAAATATCTGAGGGGGTGGCACTCCTGAAACACGGCATTCCAGCCGTACTGGGTACCCATCAGCCACCCCCGTGTTCTGCAGCTTCTCAATAAACATGGGGGCCTTGTGTGCTTCTTTAGCTAAGAGAACACGAGATGAAATTATCTGTTAGTGGCATACCAAAGGGTCACGGCAAGGAACTCAAGAGCTTTAGAAAAGACTGAGTAGCTCTTTTATGAAACTGTTTTCACATCGGGTGGTAAGAGGTTAGCCATCCCCTCAAGCAAAGGTCTGTCCGCTTCATTCCACTCACGTTATTTCCTCAATTAATGCAAGACTGATAGGCCCACATAGTGCCCCAGCCATCTGCTCCTCAGAATGCCTGCCTGACAGGCCTCAGAGATTCCAAGTCATTGCTAGCAGCTGCTGAGAGCTTTGCTCTAATTAAGTCAACAGGAGCGCACAGGCCTTACCTACTGCTGCCATCTAGTGGTGCCGAGCATTTCAGCACTAGGATTCCCTGCCAGCCACTGGAAATGCTTATTTTTTGAAGATTTAAAATTTGGACCTCATAATGTCATTCCTTAATCCGTGTTTCTTTGTCAACTAATTTGTTTGAGCAAGGACAAAGGAATCACAGGCCACCTACCAGCAACCACAAGCTCCAGGTTAAATGAGTTCTGTCCTGCTCTGTTGGTGGCAATACATGTGTAGATGCCAGCGTCCCTGGACGTGACTGGCTCTATAATGAGGGAGTGTACCCCATTCTCACGGACCAACATCTTGTGAGCGCTGTCGGGGCGGATGGGCTTTCCATCTAGTTGCCAGCTGAGATCTGGGGTTGGTAACCCACTGACCTAAACCAGAAAGGAGATATGCATGAACTTCTCCAATAGGAAAACAATCAAATCACCAAGAGTTATAGATCTAGAGTCAGTTCCTCCTTTGATAGCACAAACGACGGCTTTTTCACGTTACTCCCTTGTTTGAAACCTCTCCGTGCCTTTTTCACATTACTCCCTTGTTTAAAACCTTTCTGTGGTTCCCTTAAGCACTCAGATGCTCACTTCTAAACACCTCTTGTAGAACAATCCAGAGATAAGTAAAACAGGGATTAAAACATATTGGTCATCTTCTTACCTCACCTAAGATTATAAACATTCTTAGGTGATGATGGCATGGAACTCTGAGCTCTTTGGAAACACTGGGCCATACAACCTTTATAACAATAACAGCTGGGAAGCTTCCCATCAAGGAGTGGACATCACCATGGAGATGTTAGTTACTGCGTCCATAGTACCCAGACCTATTATTATTTTATAATCCTTGAAAGTGAATAAGAGCAATTTGAAATTACCCAGAAAGTCAGACAAATTAGCATCACAATGGAGACATCCAGAAATCTTAAGAGGTTGGGTTGCGTTGAACAGAGAGCAGATAAAAACACATTCAATTGCTAGTACCACGTTGCATTGCTAAAGGAAGGGGCAGTGGCCATCTGCTGCCCTTGATTTTAGAGTCTAAGAGAAGTGAGGAAGACTTGATATCCCTCTTTCTTCCTACTCTACTAGTGGGAAGTGATGTATTCTGCTACCCAAAGATTATTGGATCATAAAACAATCTAAAACCATTGGCTTATAAAATGGTTCCTTTGAAGCACTAGCTTTGTTTAAATCGGTCAGAGAACCCATACAGTTCATCCTGCCCCATGGTAAGTATTCATTCCTACTACCAACAAGGTGTCTCTGACATGTATAGTCACATGTGGAGAATGTAAGGGGAAAAAGTGCAATGAAATCATGGGCTAAAGGGATGGGATTTCGAAAGAGCAGTAGTTAGGAAGTGGTTTCTGAGGCAGTGTGCCTTGCATCCTCAGCTCTCCACTCATGCCCTCTCCCTGTGGGGGAGACACTAGAAGTGGTACAGAAATATCAGAGTAGACAGATAGTCTTGACTGGGCTCCAGGTCCTGGGGAGTTTATAGCTTGTTCCCATTTTTCTGGGTTTGATAACGGACAAGCAGGATCTGAGCCCCCAGTGCAGGAAGACGTTGACTGGATCCTTTCAAAACAGAAAGAGCTGTTCCAGGGGGCAGCGTTACTCTGGCTCCGGAAAAAGGAGCATGCCCTGTTCCCATCACCCCAGCTCTCCCAGTGAGTCACCACAAGTTAGCCACAGATTGAGCAGTCTGTGCTCTTGATCCATGTGCAGATGCAGAGAGGAGAGCACACCTGTTATCTATCGAAAGTGTGAAGGGTTCCCGCTGCGCAGGCTTACCGCTGAGAGGGATAGTGCCTGGGAATGGACTGCAGGGGCTGTGGCAGGAGGGGCTCTGTTCAGGGTTTGACTTATTACGACTTTCCCCTCTTTCAAATCTTAAATACATTGAAAATTTCCTTTGAAGTAGGTAGCAGTGTGCAGTGTCTGTTCATATGGCAGGGCACCTGTTTTCTTCTTCTGTTTTTGGGACAGGGTTTCATGTGGCCCAAGCTGGTGGTGGCAAACTTACTATGTAGCCAAGAATGCTTTTGACCTTGTGATCTTCCTGTTTCTACCTTCTTAGTGCCCATATTACAGGCTTTGGCCACCATACTCACTGACTTCTACATTTTCTTTAATCCAGGTCATATCATTGTAGTGAGTTCAAGTAGTGATTATTTTAATTCTCAATATTCTTTTAAAGGCAGAGATGAAAGGACGTCTATGTTGTTGATTAGAGCAATAAACAGTAGTTATCAGGGTGCTATGTATCAGCACATCACCCACACCCAATCTTGCTACGTGCTTATGTTTTGAGATTAATCTCAGACCTGCTCTAATTGTACTTTTTTCTTATGTTTCTTTCCTTCCCTTGTCCTTCTGAAACAGGCCTGCCTGTGCAATGCTAACTGGCTTGTGTTTCCCTGTGATCATCAGGCTGGCCTGGGACTCCCAAAGATCCACCGGTCCCTGCCATCTGAGGGCTGGGAGTAAGGGTGTGTGCACCACACATGGCCCACAATTCTGTTTTTAAACCTGCAATTAATAACAACCTCAGAATATCATCATTTCCTTTGGTGACTGGAAATGCCATCATATAGGTTATATTTGTGAATTAACTTAAAACTTAAAGTGCTTATTTAGAAAATGGGCAAGCAAAAGCTTTATTTGTATAATTGCATAAATGATGCCCTAGAATATGCATACATCGTAGAATGATGACACTGAGCCAAGCAGCACATCCATTGTCTCACATGTCTGTATGTCTCTCCCTCTCTTCCTTCCTTCCTTCCTTCCTTCCTTCCTTCCTTCCTTCCTTCCTTCCTTCCTTCCTTCCTTCCCCCATCTCTGTCTCTGTCTCTCTGTGTGTATGTGTGTGTGTGTCTCTTTCTCTCTTCTTCTTTTTTTTTTTTTTTTTTTGGTGTGGCAGGAACATTTACAACCTCCTGTCAGTCACTGTCATGTGTTTGAAGGCTTGGTAATAACCACCATGCTGAACAATGGATTTCTAGAACTTCGGTCTCCTGCTGGACTGACACTCATAGCTGTGACTGGCAGTTTTCCAATCCTTCTCTGCCAGCCCTCAGTAAGCATCTGTTAACTCCTCCACTGCCAAGGTCTTTCTCATTCTACACGGAAGTGACAGGTATGTGAGGTCATGGAGTGTTTGTCTTTCTGAACCCGGGTCATTTCACTTTAACACAGTGTCTTCCAGAAACACCATACTTTCACAACTGATGGGATTCCTTCTTTCAGTATACATCACGTAGGTCTATTTTAAAGTCTATTTATATGTTGCAGAACACTTAAATTGATTCTGTATTTTGGGTACTGTGAGTGATCTGAATGCAGACATTCTGTGATCTGAGATTGCATTTCCTGTGGATCTATATCCAGCTGAATCATACGGTAGTTCTAACATATGAATTCCTGTGTGTGGTGTTGTGCACGTTTGCATGCGTGCGCTCATGTGGGTAGAAGACAGAGGCCTGTAGTTCTGCACCTCATTTTCAAGATAGGGTGGCTTATTGAACGAAGAGCTCACTGGGGGTCACCACTACTTGCATGAGTTCTGGGGGCTACCTGTGTCTACCTACCCCACCAGCAGTGGGTTATAGAGCACCAGCTTTCTATGTGGGTGTTGGAGAAATCTGAATTCAAGCCCTCATGTATGAGTGACAGATAACTTACCAGCTGACTTATCTTACCTGACACCAAGAAGTGAATGCTTAATAATTAATTAATTAATTAATTAATTCACTCGCTCACTCACTCACTTGTGGCAGGGCAGGGTCATGCTATTGACCTGCCTGCATTTTGTGCTATTGACCACTGGTTGTCCTGTTTTTCAGGACACAGTTTGTGACAGGGCCATTTTATGTTTGTTTGTGACAGGATCATTCTATGGTTGTCCTGGAACTCATTGTATAGACCAGGCTAGCCTCAACCTCAACCGCCTGCTTCTACCTTCTGACTTTTAGGATCAAAGGCTTGAGCCATCCCCCACTTCCACCCCCCCATATATTAACTCTTGATTAAAAATAAAGTAAATGCACTGACATTCAACTTGTGTTTTATTATGTAAAGTGTACTACATTGTTAATTATTTTCTTTTCTTTTGTGTATGTTCTTAGAAGACCAAATTTACTTAAAAAAAAAAGAGTAAGTAAATAAATTTGATTGTTTCAAAGTAAAATTTTAGGATTGCTCTAAAGCCCCTGACCCTTTTGTAGGGATAGTTTGATGCTAAGGTCCTGTTCCCTAGTTGGTTCTTGATTTGTGCCATGTGAAAGAAGCCATGGGCCAATTGCTGGGTGGAAAGAATAGGCAGAACTTCTGGGTCCCTGAAGGAAGCAAAGAGATTCAAGGAGAAGAGAAGGAAGGACATCACGCTTCTGAGGGAGAAAAGGTGACCAGCCATGTGAGATCTTGGTTATTCCTACAGGCTGGTGTCTGGGGATGTTTATCAGGAGCTAGATGTAACTGAGCAACTAAAGTTGAGGGCAGGTGGAGTGCGGAGATAAGAATCTTGATAAAGTGGGGCTGGAGAGATGGGTCAGTGGTTAAGAACACTGAGTGCTCCTTCAGAGGTCCTGAGTTCAAATCCCAGCAACCACATGATGGCCTACAACCATCTATAATGAAATCTGATGCCTTCTTCTGGTATGTCTGAAGACAGTTACAGTGTACTTATAATAAATAAATAAATAAATAAATAAATAAATAAATAAATAAGTAAATAAGTATTTAAACAAAATATTAATAAAGACATGCTTTTCCAGATGGGAAGTAAGTAGCACTCAGCAATTGTGTCAAAGGCAAGCTGAAATTGAACAACTGTGTGTGTGTCTTTTATCCATGGATTCAAGGGAAGCCTGGGGGGTGTTCCATTCCTAGAGCTTAGGTGGAATAGCAAAAGCTACACACAATACCCCTTACTAAAAATGAGGAAACACAAATGGACCTCTCATTGTTGTGGTCATTAGCAAAACCTCTCTCAAATTCAAGTTCTCTTTCATACTGATAAAGGAATCATACTTTCTACTCTAGCATCTTCAAGAGTGATCTTTTCAAAACTAATTAAGGCCACAGCGATGGCCTGTTGTAGGAATGCCAATATGTGTTATTCTCCTTTGATGCACATTAGCAGTGTCATGTGAATATCCATGAAACTTACTTCCTTTTCACTTATTTTTCTCCCATGTATTACATCCCACTTTTCCTTCCTTCCATTCCTCCCAATCCCTCTCTCTGACTCCCCTCCCCCCAACCCACAGATCCATGACTCCATTTCCCCTCAGAAAAGAGCAGGCCTCCCAGGGATATCTGAATACAGCATAACAAGTTACAGTCTGAGTAGGCACAGCCCCTCATAACAAGGCTGGATGAAGTAACCCAGTAGGAGGAAAAGGGTCCTAAAAGCAGGTAAAAGAGTCAGAGGCAGCCCCTACTCCCCCTGTTAGAAGTCCCACAAGAACACCAAGGTACACAACTATAGCATATATGCAGAGGACCTAGCTCAGACCCATACATATAGGCTCCATGATTGTCACTTCAGTCTCTGTGAGCCCCTGAGGCTTGCTTAGTTGATTCTGTAGGCCATATTCCCTGGTGTCCTTGACCCTTCTGGCTCCTACAACTTTTCCTCCTTTACTTCCATGGGATTCCCCAAGTTCCACTTAATGTTTGATTTGTGAGCCATGAAACTTATTTTAACAGCATTTTTTTTCAAACCTCTTTACCAAACTCTACAAGCAATTATTCTGCAATCCCAGAGAGAACCAGCAGATGGAGCCCAAATAATTTTAAAAACTACCCACAGTTAAGAGCTAAAGCTTAGAATAGTAACACACAAAGGATAGAAGGTGGAATAGGGGGAGGCTACTGGTAGGGGAGGGAATAATCAGTGGGAACAGGGAGGCAGGTAGGGAGGGAAGGAGCTGGACTGGAAACCAACTGCATTGGCTAGTTTTGTGTGTCAACTTGACACAGGCTGGAGTTATCACAGAAGGGAGCTTCAGTTGGGGAAGTGCCTCCATGAGGTCCAGCTGTGGGGGATTTTCTCAATTAGTGATCAAGGGGGTAGGGCCCCTTGCGGGTGGTGCCATCCCTGGGCAGGAGGTCTTGGGCTCTATAAGAGAGCAGGCTGAGCAAGCCAGAGCAAGCAAGCGAGTAAAGAACATCCCTCCATGGCCTCTGCATCAGCTCCTGCTTCCTGACCTGCTTGAGTTCCAGTCCTGGCTTCCTCTGTGATAAACAGCAATATGGAAGTAAGCCAAATAAATCCTTTCCTCCCCAACTTGCTTCATGGTCATGATGTTTGTGCAGGAATAGAAACCCTGACTTAAGACACCAACCCAAGCTAAATATGTATGAAAATGTAAGGAAACCTGCTGGCAATGTAAGCTAATTTAAAATAGAGTTAACAGGTTAAAAACTGCTGTAAGAAGACAAGTAAAAAGCCATGTGTGTTTGGGGGAATAAAAATGTAAGTAACTCCATAGTACAGTGTAATTATGAAGATCACTTGATGACTGGAACGCAAGGCAGATTCATTGCACTGTTAATACAAGATGTGGAGATGGGGAGGAGGGGACGTGAAGAGAGTTAAGTATGACCTAGTGATTCCCTGGAGTTTGGTGCATGGAGTTCAGAGTTAACATACTTAACATAGGTTTACAAGTAAAGAAAACCATGATGATAACTATATGTAGACACAGAGTCCATTTCCCTCATGCTGGGTCATCTTACGGCAGGTACGGACACACTCACCTTGCAGTCCATCCTGCAGAGCTTGCCTTCCTGAACGGTCAGGTCTCCAGGAGCCTGCAGGAAGTGAGGCCTGAAGAATCGCTCCTGAATGGGTTCATTTTCATCTCCACTGTCCCTTGATCGAGAGCGAGGCCTTGAATCAAGTAAAGAGATAGGCAGATAAATACAACATACACAGTAGTTATTTCCAGGAGACATAAGACCTGGTCAGAGCCCCCCCCCCAAAATTTCCATAGCAAAAATGAGACAAGCAAACCTCGTTTCATTTGGAGGTTTATGATCAAAGTAATAGTCTCCAGTCAGCAGACTAGTAAATACAAATCACAAAATGAGAATGGAGAAGGAGGTTACTATATTTGAGAATATTTTTACCTAACTAGCCATTTTTTAAAAGCTTCTGTTAGAATATGTTAGACGTAACAGCAGCTTTTGCTCACGTTTTTTACTGATCCTTTCCCAAGAGAAATAAATATTAACTTTTCACCATGATTTTACTTTTGTAGCTAATTATAATGTCTTACTTTATAAAAATATAATGTATTTCTCATCAAAATTCCCTTTCATGTTCCCCAGGAAAACAAATTACATTCTTAGGCACATTTAATTTTTCATTAGTTTGTATGCCCAAAGGCCTTATTTTCTGCTTTAAAAGAAGGTGGTGCGGGCCTCTCAGGCTTGGTACGTCTTGTTACCAGAGCAATGGAACGGAAAGTAACAGCAGTTGAGACGTGAGAAGCCAAGCAAGATGTTGAGAACAAATTGTCAGAAACCATTAGGAAGATTAAGTTTAAAAGCCCAGGGCAGAGTTGAAGCTCAGTGAAAGAGCGCTTGCCCTAGAGGCATGAGGCCCTAGGTTCAGTCCTCAGTGCTGAATAGACTAAAGAAAAAAAAAAAGGCCCTATTTAACTAGGAAAAGAGTAATGGGGCAAATGCGACTTTCAGCTATGTCAGGCTAACAACGATCAGCTGTTTCATATAATATAATATAATACATGACATATAATATATTATATACTATATGACAGCAGGCTTGTGGGGCCACTAACATGTGGAGAAGTTTAGGTGTAGTCTACTTATTGGACTGGTAGAAAAGAAGGACACAGAGTGACAGGCATAATACTAACGTGTCTTTATAGCCACAGAGAGAGATCTAGGCTCCCAGGAGCTGGTACTGCCACAGTGGGTACATGCTTGGCCCTTGTCAGGAGCAAATGCTCTGTGGTAGTCACTGAGTGATTCTGACTCCACTTGTTTGTTTCTCACCTACTTTTTCTGCTTATTTCTCCAGCAAAGGTGTCTATACTCAGGGCCTGTAATTTATACTTAGTGCTATTTTGGGAGGCTGTGTCTATAATACAGCAAAGCACGATAGGCTGACTGGCTGGCTGGCTGGCTGCCTTATCATATTTCTTTTAACATTTAAATATATTATTAAGAAGTGGTATCCAGTGCCTGCCTGCTGTCACCGTTTCAGCATCTGTCATAGGCCTGGGGTGTAGACATTTGCCAGAGCACTCGGAGTCTCATGACATATCTTACCCATAAGATTTATGGTCTCACTGTGCTGTTTCCAACAGAGTGACTTAAAGTGTGTACTCTCACCAAATCTAGCTGACTTTAAGAATACTGGTAACAGTGCATGACTGCCAGCCCTCAGAGCTGTTGGTTTACACTTGGTTTTGAACATACATGTTCTATTTGGTGGTGTTTTCATGTTCATGTGCCAGGTAAAGGCCCTGATAAAGACTTTCTTATATTTTATAAATTGTGTCTTCCTTAATAACTACTGGTTGTATAGCTGAATTGTTTGGACACTTATCAGCAAGTATTTGCTCCCTCCTAGTTGTAAAACGCAAAGAAGCAAAATAAGGAGGCCCCACTTCAAGTCTGTGTCCACTGCCATCCTATGATTGTCGTAGTAATGGGTTCACAGTAATAAATGAATGAGAAGCAACCCCCAGGAACCCCAGGAAGGAGCATCTGAAATACCTTCTGGTGTGAGGATGGCCTGAGGGAGAGCGGGGACTGCGGCCTCTTTGGTTGACAGCCTGTACCATTAGCCGTCCTGTACAACTGACCCGACCCTGTCAGAGATATCAGGAGAAGACATTATGCAAATACGTTAGCCACTGCACATTAGCAAGCCTTGTATCTTATTCTCTTTCAGACATAATTTCACAGTCATGTATCATGAGTGATCAAACGCAAGTGTCCCAGTAAAACCATTTGCTGAAAGGATTCAGGGTGACAAGAGACAGTTTTATCTAGGATGGCATTCAAAATGACACCCTCGTTATTCTGCAAAATGAGGTTTTTCGAAACACAGGAAGCCAAAGTAGGACAGGAGGATATTTTTCTCTTGTGATGTTCTATTCTCATAGTCAAGCATCTACATGTGGCCAATTCTGAGATCAGAATTAAATAATTTTAGTGATCTCTCAGGGCTTCTCAGTAATACATTCATTAACATTTAGTGTTACTGCTTTGTCGAAGCCATGTCCTAAGGGATGCCTGCAGGATAAAAATGAGCATCCTGTAAGAGGTGTGCAGAGGACGAGGTGTGCATCATGACAGTATGCCACTCTCGTCTCTGAAAATAGATACACACACAACTTAAAAGCTAGAAACAACTGAATGCCCAGAACATGTGAGTCACATGATAAAGGCTTAGCTCAACAAAAGTTGTATTTATCTCTTAAGTTTTCCAACTGTAGACTTGATAAGTTGTAGGTAGACATGTGCCATTCTTAGGGGACCCAGATGACAAGAATGAGTCCCCAGATGTTACTCTGGAGTTGGCTGCAGCTTTTCTCATCACTATCATTCACAGGTAGCGACATCAATGAATTCCTCCCGCAATTCTCAGAATGAGCAGATCTCCTTCTAACTTTCAATGCTGGCCAAACAGAAACAGCAAGAGAGGGGCCACGAGAAGCAGAAGTGCCATCAATAATTAGGCTTCGGGACTTCTAGCTTGAGATGAATGAGAAACCCATGTAACAAGATGTCGACATAGACAGGCAAGGCAGCAGCGTGTTCTGAAGCCTCTGGTTCTAACTGAGAGTGGACAGGGACAGACCGAATCAGAAGAAACAAGGAAGGATATCATAGCAGGAAACCCATCGTGGGGTTTAATGAAGGGCAGGGATCCAGTAACCTGGTTCTCCAGTCTTTCCCAGAATGACCTCCTTAGGGATGCAGCCACTCAGAAGAGGCAGACGATAGGATGTAATGCCGACAAGAATAGAACCGGAATTACTAGGCAGCAAGGGTACCGACAACAATATAGTCTCCTACTGCTAGGTGAGTGAGTAGCCGGGCAGTCAACGCTTGCTATGAGGTCGGAGCTCAAACTCTTGTCTTCCCAAAAGCTTCTGAGGAGAGCTGAGTGCAGCATTGGGAGGGAGGACCAGTCCCCCACTAAAATAACTGTATCTGAAACCTAAGCTATGTCCAGGCTCACGAGGAGCTCTCAGCAAACACTCAAGACTCTCTAGAATAGCTGGAAACCAGGAAGTTAATCTCATCAAAACCCTCTCAATCTATACTAACTTGGGAAAGATCTATCTATGGCTTGCTTAGGAGACTCCTCTCTATTAAACACTCCACCAATATGTTATGCTAGAGGTTTATCAGATGAACATATAACATCCAAAATTCTCCTTTGAGATCCAGGACAAGAAAGCACTTTTTTTGTGTGTGTGTGTGTTCCACTGACAGCTTCACTGACATGGGGCGTGGCTTCTGTATCTGTGTTGCTGATTGGACGGTGGAGTCCATGTCAATCAATATACCTTTCCTGTGGTGTAAAGCCCATGAGACGTTTATGTTAGCCAGTTATTTATGTAGTCAGATGATCAAAGAGTATAAATCAAATTTATACTTTAACCTTGGATTTGGGAAAGCAAATACGAATTGCTTAAAAAAAAAAAAAAAAACTTCGTATCAATTTGATTTCTGATTTTGTTCTACACACATGCATGCCTCACAAAGATGCCAAAAGGAAGATGTGACCATTTATAATCTTTCTACTCATATATTAACCTTCAATTCTGCATATAAATGGGGAGGGCTTGGTCTTCACAAGGTAGGATTATATGTTTGATACTATGTTGTTACTGGCTAAATATATTATTTTATCAGTGAGATGGTTCAGTTGGGTAAGTGGATTGTTGCCAACCCAACAGCCTGACTTTGATCCCTGGGACCCACAGGCTGAGAAGAGAGACTGATTTCTACAAGCCACACCCCATTTCCCACACACAAAGTCTGTAAATAATTTAATAAAAAAAAATTGTAGTATGTTGCTAACCAATACAGAAACTCTTCAGAAAGCATCTAAACTAAGAAGTTATATACTTTTAACTTTTTCCTTTGAAAAGCAAACCTAGAATTCAGTGAAACCATTTCGAAGACACAAGACACTGCCTGTGCACATGAGAAGGAAGTTCAGGCACGAGGTCTGAACATTTACTAAAAGGCTGCTCCTGCAGAATCAGCACTGAGTGATTTTAATTCTCCGGATAATCCAACCAACCACAGAAGTCACCGCCATTATGCACACGTGTACAGTATTATACGTACTTTTTAACTTTCAGATTTCCATCTACTCTATTATTATAATGCAAGCAAAATGGCTAAGTAAAACCTAGAATAAGACCGGATGCTCACATAAACCCAACCAACACACTAATTTTCTGTATTTAGCTCAGGTACAAAAAAAAAATTCCACTGAGTTTAAAGTTACAGTACAAGCACGAAGTTTGAGTTATTGAAATGATTCTGTGTGGAACATCCAACTTGTAGAGGTTACCGGATGCCTCATCACGTGAAGCCAGTTATTTACATGATATGAAAATAACATTTATGTTTCGTAGTTTACGAGCTTAACTCGTGGCACACGAGCCTCTATAAAAGCCTGCCACACTTGTGTACATCACGCAATTTTGGAGGAAACATCAAACTGCAAAACAGCCTTCCCAACTTAAATGCGGCCTATGGTAACTTAGCAACACAACAAAACACAGCAAAACACTCGTGTTTAGATTCGGCTGCATCTTAAAGGCAGGATTAGAGCCTGAAACAAACTGTTTCTGTGATCTCTGAATTGGCAAAGCCTGTGAAAGCGCCGCACAATCATGCTAAGCTGTGTGATGCTCTGGTCTCTGATGAACTGCCAGAGCCATACACACAGAGTAGAACACGTCGCCCAGTTGGTGTGGGTTCAGAGCTGTGTGTTCTATCCCAAGTAAAACTTAGGGGTAGCTAACAATATCTAGCCTTTTTCTTATTCCCTGAAGATTCATCAAGGGGGAAAAGTGTACTGTTTTAAAGCGGTCCTGCTGAACATCACTATCTTCCTCCGTCTTTGGTTCTCAGCTCCTTCCTTGCCTGCTTTCTGTAACTATTTCCCATGGCTCAGGAAAGTCCTGGCTGTTGTGTCACGTTACTGAATTAATTTTTCCACTCTGATCCCTCCCTCCTCTTGGCCATTTCACATCATGTAGGCTATGGAGTATGAACTTTCTCTGCTTTAACCCCAAATGCTTTCAAAATAAGAAAAACAAACCAACAAAACCCCACTGAGGAAGCTAGAGAGCGCGGGGCAGTAGAGAGCAGTGTTCTGCCTGCTACACTCCGTGCTTCAGAGAATGAACGCTTCTTGAGGGAGTTAGATTTTCATGTTGATTTTGTATCCACCTAGGACATACTTATTTTAAATCACTAAAAGTCACAAGTTACAAGAACACGACAAGTTCAATATGCAGTACCAGATGTTGTAAGGTTGTGGCTGGGTAATTAGTTTTAACATCATGTATCCATGGCTACAGAAGATCAGGTCTGCCAAAGTGTAGGCCATTTGTCTAAATGGCCTGTCGCTTGTTCTGGTTTCAATGCCACGTTTTCTTAATGTGTAGGAAAATGAATCTCCCTTTGTCTATAAATGATGCACAAAGCCTACACCTGGAATAGCTGCACAGGGACACACCTGCTCTTGACAACTCAGGATGAATCAAAAAACTTTTACTTTTGGAATTAAAATCGACCAGGCAACGTGATCAGAAACTTGGGATAGGAACACCTGTGAAAACGTCACTAATTGCCCAGTCCTCTTCCAGTGAGGCTGAAGAGACACATCACCACAACCGGCTCCTAAGTGTCCACGTTGGAACTCAGACTCCCTTCACGAGGCCCTGTCCCCCTTTCACTGTGGGGGAGACTGAACCTTGGTCTCTTGTGCCTGTGGGTACAGCTTTCACCTCTCCGCTTCCCATGGTTTGTGAGTCCTGGGTCTGTCTCCTGATGAAAACACTGCGGGCTCTGAGTATTTTGCTCCTCCTGATCAACCCAAAACCTTCACTGTAATCGCCCTTCACTAAAATCATGGGAGGGCTGGGATTTTGGTTTGCTGATGTCATCTGGTCCACTTCTACCATCTCCATTTTTTCAATCCCAGAGGGTTGGAGGTGAGCACTAAAGAGGCTGATCATGGGGGCTGAGCCTGGGGTTGGTAAGGCAGAGGTACCGAGGCTTCGGGTGAGTGCAGTAATTGTTCTTTCCAATTGTCTCTTGGCTGTGGGTTTGCTAAGAGCAGAACGGCTTTCCAGCTCATGTGTGGCCTGCAGCCTCAGCTGTGTTGTGGGTGTGGTCCTGTCTCTAGCTCACAGCTGGGGTGGTTGTGGCACAGCTGCTGTGAGATGCCCCACTTCTTCCAATCAGGGTGATAAAGGGAACAACAGCAGGAGGTCAGAAGACCACACAGCAGCAACTTCCTTACAAATTCCATCCCAATCAACTTGCTCGCTCTCCAACAGTAATATGGAGTGGACCTCTCATAGAACTAACTGTTGACATCTTGGTCCCATAAGCTCTGCCAAGTGTTGGCTGCAGTCTTATGATGGGGGAGTTTGTGTCTATGAATCGGAACAATGGTAACAACTAGTGTTCGTAGAAGGTACACAATAGGTCAAGAAAACCAAGTGCTTCTTACATGTACTGTACACACACTATCATTGTTGCCTTCCACAGGAGGAAGTAGGGAGGTGAACTGATTTCTGAAGGCCATAGGGAATGGCAGAGCTGGCAGGCGCTCAGGCTGCTGGGTGCTAGAGTGCAGCCCCCGCTCCTCTAAGACACCATCTGTACTGCGTCTTCTGCTTCCATCCCCTCATTCCTTTCCTTTGTTTACAAGATGAGGGATGGGAGGGCATGGTTTATATATAGGATTTGTATAAGATTATATTTTTAACTGGAAAATAAATGGTAAGCATATGTATTTACGAGTGTAATCTGATATAGGTATGCAGTGGGTACCGATCCAGTCTTTAGGAGTCTCCCTTTAACTAGTGACTGCTGTACAGTTGTAGTACAGTATACTGTCTGTAAGCAGACACACCAACCCTTGGGGCTGGCTGGTGTCGTAAGCTCTGTTCTGTTCTGCTTCCCTTGTTTAGAGCTCTCCCATGCACAGGCAGAATTTGGAAGAGGACTAGAATCAGATTCAACTGCAGTTTTACATCTGCATTCTTCTGTTCTGTAACACAACTTATTCTACTGACAGTTTCAAACTTGCTAGGAAAACGCATCGAAATTAGTTGCAGGAACCAGTCCTGGCAAGTACGCAGAAGCATCAATACCCTATATAAATACTGCCAGCCTTCCTAGAGGAAAAGTGGGATAGAGAACCCAACAGAAGATTCTGGGTTTTGTTGAGTTCTCCAGCATTTGTTTCCAAGCCAACAGAAAATTGACAGTTGAACTTTGTTAATAGTCAAGGAAATATACCAAAAATAAGGGGGGGGGGGACAGAAAGACAAGTTCTACTTCTGTTCTCACCCTCAATCACACCGATAGGAACATAAGCATTAGGGTGTAACTTTTATGTCTGTGGGTGTGTGTTTGTGTGCAGGTGTGCACGCACATGTGTGCTCGTAGAGGTCAGAAGTCATTCAGCATTAGATGTCTTCCTCATTCCTCTCCACCTTACTTTCTGGGATAGTCTCTCTCTGAATCTGGAATTCAGTGATTGGGCTAGAGCAGCTAGATAGTAAGCCCCAGAGGTCTGCCTATGTCTGCTCTTTCAGTACAGGTGGAGAGGTGCCATCACAACCCCGTTTTTTATATAGATACTGGGGATCAGGATATGGGTCCTCAGGCTCACGCAGCAGGTGATTTGCCCTGTGAGCTGTCACTGCACCCCACTTAAATAATGTGATGATTTTGACTTTTTTTTTCCAGGATGGTGGTCACATGGTCATTAGTGATAAAACTAGAACTTCAAGAAGGTGTGTTAATATAGACATTTTCTGATGATGGTGAAGACGTTGCTGTGCTTTTACATAATATGATTATCCGAGTAATTTATTTCAGTCTAATTTTGGTAGTACACACAGACTTCTTTGTAAAGAAACTGGAATTTGGGTAGGAAAAATTGTGTTGTATGAACTTGCAAGTCTACGAGTTCTGCTAAAACATCATCTTCTCCCACTCAAATACTAGCCAGGCCTGACTCTGATTCACTCAGAGGTGAAACAAGATGGAGTACATTCATCCTGTTATGACCACACATTAAAGTATCTTCTAACAGTATCTCTTAGAGTAATGAAATACGAAATGATATAAATGGATTAGAATTTTAAAATATGACTTTCTTCATGAATTATATGATACATTTGTTAATTTTAGTCCCTCTCTTTGAAACATGTGACTTATATACTTCTGTGGACTTATGAAAATTACCTCGTTGCACAAAATAACCTCCTATTCATTTTTTGTGTCCCCTGCTCCCAGCATAGTGCTGCACGATGCCCAATGAGAAATGAACTACAGGCTGAGTTGGGAGTGTGATGCCTGGCTGGTTATTAAATCTAAAAAGACAACTGCTTTTCTGACCCTAAATCCATGATCAATATAAGAAAAACCGTATCGATACAAGCAAATTCCAAATGTGTGCATAGGCGCTGCCGGCAGGGAAGTCTACTGATGACTTAAATTCTGGACTAGACTTCCATTGAAATTTTACATGCATTTCTTTTTAGATAGTTTGTATGTACATGCCCCCACGTGGTTTGTATCTTGTTCCCCTTCTTTATCTTCTTGCACATAACTCTGTTGAAATTTTACAGTTTATTCTTTTACAGGTCATTTTCTATCTCGAAACTTTGTCCACCCTCCACTGCAATTCCATAACCCTAATAAGAGGAGGTCACATGAGAGACCCTTGAAAGTATTTGTGGAAGGAATGCTGGTGTGTGCCAGGATCATTCCAATAGGGATTCTTCATAGAATAAATGCTTGCAAAGCAAAGAAAGCTTCTATCATCGAGAGAGATGGATACAAGATGTGGAAAACAGTTTTATAGGTTAAAACAAGTACAACTTCGCCTTTTAATTAAGCAGTTCATGTGCCTAATCAAAGGCTGGAACCCCAGACACCACCAGAGCCCAGCCTCCATCTGTTTTCACCTGAGGGTTGGCAGCCATGATGGTGTAGTTCCCATCATCATCTAGGGTAGAGGCCGTGGTGTGGAGAGAGCAGGTCCCATCGAGGTCTCTCTGAATGGTGTAGTGATCGCTCTTCGGAGAAATCTGCTTCCCATCTTTAAACCAATAGATCTGTGGAAGGAAACAAGGAGGCAGACTGAGCATGCGTTCTTCCTGGTTAGACACACAACATTGCCCAGTCTTCAAAGGGCACTGTGAAAACAGCAAACCAGCATCTCTGCAGGAGACTGAATTGTGAGCAACAAAAGCAGGTTCAACTTCATTTTAGTTTTTAAAAGTTGTGTGTATTGTATGCGTGTGTGCGTGCATGTGTGCATGAGTATATGCACACTTGCAGAGGCTGGAACAGGGCATCGGGTCTTCTGGAGCTGGAGTTGGGCTGTGAGCCACCTGACGAGGGTGCTGGGAGCCAAACCCAGGTCCTCTAAAAGAGTAGTAAGTGCTGCTGGTTAGGATTCTCCTTTAAAACCACATGGTTTTCCATCGTCATTTTCTTCTTGTAACCAAAAGGGGAAAAAAAGAGCTGACCAATTCTTGACAGAAGCCTACTTTAGTCCCTTATGTTTTAAAATAACTTCTTTAAAATAAATATATGTGAAATTTGAGAATACAAACTGACATTCTAATCCAACTCTGTCAAAGCATTTGGATCCGAGAACACCATTTAAAAGCTCTGTTGTTAGGGCCGGGGTGAGGGTGCTTTCCATCTTTAGAAGCCACATGGCGGGGAGGGAAGTGACTCCCGGGGGTTGTCCTCTGACCTCCTGGTGTGCTCTGTCAAGCATCTCCCCAGAAAACGGGAAAAACCTTTTTCTAAAGTTCCCAGTTTTATAAGGTAATGGGACAGATGTAATAGTAAAGCAAAAGGTGTCTGTCTAGGTAGGAGACAGAAGCAGCTGGAAAGGGAATTCCCAGAGAGGGAATCGGCAGGGAGGGATTCCCAGGGAGGGAATCGGCAGGGGCAAAACTCATTGCTGAGTATGTTCACCTAAATACTAATGAAAAACCTCCCATCCATTTCCTCTCATTAGGAAAAGACTGGACATATTTAGTCCTGAATATTAGACTCTTACTGCAATAGTTTCTCTAACTGCAATAGTTTTTCTAATTCCCCCCTTTCTGCTTGAGGCAGGGTTTCACTATGCTCCCCTGGCTGTCTTGGAAATTCACTGTGTAGATGAGGCTGGCCTCAAACTCACAGAGATCTGTCTGCCTTTGCTCTCCAGTGCTGAGATTAAGGGTGTGAGCCACCACACCTGACTCTAATTTTTTTTTTTTAAAGTTGGATCCAAGTTATGAAAACTGTATTATGCAGTAATCACTAGAATTAGATTAAGTTTTGGCTCTAACATTAAATTATATAAGGCACAATCTCTCCTAGTCATACATTTGTAGCGATTTCATTATTTCTGATGAAGCAAAGGTGCAACTAGAGGACTTCTTCCTCTTCCTTTGCTTTCTTTTTTTTTCTTTCTTATAGCAGCCCTTAAAAAGTGATGTTTTTTTCCCTTACCTTTGGTTTTGGATTCCCAGCCACTCGACATGTGAAAGTCACGGGCATCCCCTCAAAGATCTTGTAGTGTTTTAGCTTCATCTCAAAGAAGGGAGCTGCAGCGTTTTCCACAGGCACATCCGCATCCTGCACCTCATCTCCCGACTCATCCACAGGGGAGCGCTCCAGCCTGTACTCAATCTCACTGATCAGCCTCTGTTCACAGCTGGAGACTTTGTACTCCTAGGCCAGACATAGAGGGTCAACGTCAGCATCTCCGGAGACGTACACCCCCCTCACTAACCAAAGGCAGGGAGGTGAGGGGAAGGGGTGTCTGTTTTCCAGTGAATCCTGATCTGGGCTCAATACAATTTCATAGGATAGCAGAAAACATCTGAAGTTTAAGTTTGTGTGATGTTTAAAATCACCTTAAAGTCCTATTCCCAAAATAAAACAAACAAACAAAAAACTCACGAATAAATAAACAAGTAAATACCCACTGCTTTTCTTGAAAGGGGCAGAGAGGAACAGTTAAAAATAAGAAGGGAAGGCTATCTACACCCCTAGGAAGGAGACACCGTGGTCTCTTCTATAATGTTAAAACCATGTGGGTGCCACGCCCCTCCAGAGGGCTATCCGTACATGGGCGAGCAACTTCAATGGCATACAGAATTTTCTCAAATGAATAAGGGGAAATCAGCACCACATTTTTCTACTTTTACTTTACACAATACACATATTACATATGGGCTCCCTCCTAAATTGGCAGCCCATCTCTTAAGCAAAAGCAAGATTGATAGTACACTTCATTCATACACAGAAGCAACACTAAGTTGGCTCTATCATTACATGCCAGTATTTAGGATTGGCGCCTACACCTTCCTGCCTACAAATTACCATGAACACGCAATAGCCCATCATCGAATACTCCCAGGGTCACAGTAAGTAGGAGACGTTTGTATTGTTCTGATTTGAGACAGGATCTTGCTGTATAGCCTAGGCTGTCCTTCAGCTTGGCCATATTGCCACTTCAGCTTTCTGAATGCTGGGATTACAGGTGTGCACTGCCCTGCTTGCTTAAGGGACTATTCTAATTTTGCTTTTTTTTCTTTAAAAAGTTACTAAACCTGAAAATAGTTCATTGGTTTGAGGGAAAGAAAACAACGGTCTGAATAAAATTATGAAAACCTTACACTACAAGCTGCTTCATTTCATTTAATTATTATCAAATGGATCACCCCACTTCCAGAAGGGTGTCCAATGAGTCAAAACCTTCTCATGCCTTTCAGCCTAGTGTATTTACTCACGTTAGAACTAAAGTCAAGTTTGTAGATAAATGATAAGTGATAGGTTCATCTGATACCACACGAAATACTGATACCAGCCACAGTATTTATAATTACCACACAGCAGGAAAGACAGACACACAGACACAAAAGGAAGCACAGAAGGTCGGTACAGTGCGAGACTGGACAGAGGAGAAGGGTAGAGCTTAACCTTTTGACCATCCAGAGGACCCCCTACAGAAGCCCGAGGAGCCCCAGCGTCCTGTAACGGCAGAAAACAAGACATGAGACTGGCTGGAATACGCAGCAGGGTTTCAAGGTTCCTTTGAAGGAATGTGTGTGGTGGCAAATGTTGCCTGAGCACAGTGACGTTTCCAGACTGAAGGAGGCCTATTCTCAAGGTCAGAAGAAGGGCAAAGATTTCCCATGAACCTTTAGGCTTGCTTTAAAGTTTTGTTGGGCCTCTGTTCATTTGGTTTTTCTTGTGAGACCCACGTCTTCCAATTCCAATTGGGAGAAATAGAACTATAGAGTAGATCCACACGTGACCTTTTTTGGTAGCTTTGGGGATATAAGATAGCCCCTTTGATCTCTGTCGCTTAGTTATTTATGATTACCTATGTGAAAGAGGGCAGAGGTTCCCCTTTCTAATTTTGGCTGACGTTGAGAACATGAGGAGGGCATTGATTAGCTTACTTCAAAGAGAAAGGGTGAAAAGGGGTTTTCCATGCATTTTCATTAGAGCATAGGAAAGTTTGAAAAACACAAATATACTAGAAAGGAAAACACGGCAATCGATGCCAGATCAGTATCACTAATATCAATTAGTTCACTGAGAGGATCTACTATCACTCAGCAGTGTCCAGTGAATAACACCTAGGAGGTTGACAAGACAGTAATCTTGCTTTTCTACGACTTGCCTGCTACTTGTCACACAAATGATCCCAAGAATAGAGTCCATAAAGAGTGTGGGGAGAGCGGGCGGGACTGTGATTATTTTTCAGGAAGTTAGGAGCAATGCGGTACCTGATTGGCTGCGGTTTCTTCCGGCTCCTGGATGTTGAAGACATTTGCGCTGTCAGCACCGAGCAGGCGGCGAGCCATTCTTTCCTCATAGGTTAGCCTCTGCACAAAATAAGTCACAGAAATACAGACTCAGGGGAAACTCACAATCACTGCTCATGGAAAGGGAATAAACGTATAAAATAGGGTTGGACGTTTTCCTGTGACGAGTCTCTCTTCAGCTTCATAGCTGTATCGGAAAGAGTCTGCTTTCTTTTCCTTGGCTTAGTTCACTGTGGCTTTTCTCCCCTGCTTCTGCTCCATGTAGTCTAAATCCAGTATTGGGAGATGAGGTAACTAATCCTGGCATCTACCACCTGATATGACACAGATCCATGGGAATCATTAGCGACAAGGCTAAGACCACATAGGATAGCTGTGTCTTCGTTATCTTTAGGAAAAAACAAAACAAAACAAAAAACCACCACCAAAACCAAACCAAGCCAAACCAGAAGAAAAAGCCAGCAGAAGCCAGCAGAAGAAGGCTTAAAGGAGATGTTCTTTTCAAAGGCTATCCTAGGCTTCCGAACATCCATGCTGGCCTCAGCCAGTGACAGAAAGAAAGCTGATGGGGCAGAAAGGGGCAGCAAATGGAGAGCCCTGAGAGGAAAATCAGGTGTTGCGGGCAGAGACAATCCTACCAGTCAGTTACCACCACACGTGACACACAGAATATGCTCCGTCAACATGAGCACACTGCCTTGGCTGCTGTGCAGTAGAAGCAACTTGAAGCAAATACAATTCACAAAGAATTGTATCTACACATGGATGAAGTAAGTCTGTGCCAAAGCCAGCATCCAGCATCCTCAGTTCGCAGATGCGCACCGCTTGCCCACTGGGAGGAAGAGAGTACTGTTGCTGCCTCTAGCAGTTGGCTAGTAACCCTGCTGGACCATTCTTATGTGGAACATGGCAGCAGTTTTGTTGTCTCCTAATATAATTCTTCTACTTGACTGTGAGTCCTATGTGCCTTAGAATTATGGATCTGGGGGGAACTTTGAGAGTCCACAGATCTCTTTAGGGGCCTTTTCCAACAAGGGATCAGTTAGAAATAAGGAATAATTAGTAGGGTAGAATCTGTAAAATATAAAAGTACAGGCATTATTTCAGATGACCCTTCAAAACTGCCTGAATGTCAACACAAACACTGTTCAACATTCTCTAATCAGAAAAATATGTTGGATGAATTTACAGTTTCCAGTAATTGCTGGTTCTCATCCCAGCTGAAACTGGGAAGTGAAACAGACCAAATGCCAAATAGCCCTAAGGTTGAAATTATTTCATTTGTTAAAGAAATGGCAGGGGACAAGAAGAGGGTGTCCGAATGCTTCAGGGTGTGATTTGGTCCAGTACGACTATGCAAAGTGATTTTATCAAGTCTGTTAAGACAAGGGAGTTCAATTTTCAAATGGGCTCTTATTGCTTTTATCATTGCTCTCTGACAAAGTCTTCCTTATGTTCTGGTGGGGAATTTTATCACCATCCATGGGAGACCTGTTCTGCATAGGCAGAAATAGTGACTGCATACCTACTTCTTCACCAAAATGCCCCTGCTTCCCACAGAAGCCAATCTCACTTCACAGTTTGGTTTTGATGTTAGTGTGATAGGTGGAAATACAAGCTCTTGTCTATAGAAGCCAAAATAAGTAACAGAATATTATGTAATGGTATGAACAACTCATTTGAGAATTCCTTTTTTTAAAAAAAAGAACTTCAGCTTCTTGTTCTAAACTATCAAATCAAGGTTACTATGAATGTTTACTTATTGCTGAACAAATAAATATAGATAACACATAACTATATGCATTATAAAATATATACAAACCAATAATATGGTTGAGTTGAACCTTATGAGGTTTTATTTTTAATCCAAGAGGATCCTCATCCATAAGGAATACTTACATAAAGAATGGTTTGTGTTGGGGATGAGTTGGAGAGATGCCCTCACCTGGCTAAAACAAAATTCCCATAAGCATCTTTTTTAATCTTCCAACAGCTTTTGTTGACAGAATCAGGGAAAGCTTCCAGAGTGTGTGCAATCACTGGTTAGGGGTGGGGGTCACATATTTCCTTCTTTTGCAGAGCCTCAGGACCCAGTGAAACAAGCACCACAAAGCTTGATAGAAGCTTCATCCTTCTTAAGATCAAGAGCCCTTAATCACTAGTGTCATGATGAGAAATCCCACAAACCTAGAGCATTTTCTGTTCTGAGATGGTTTCATGCAAGCTCATTTTTCTGGTATTTCATGATAAAGCCAGAAAAGATTCATCTCCTATGTTCAGGCTACCTAATTTGCTAACCTTTCCCAGCCCTTTAAAAACTCTGAGATGATACAAAAAGATTAAGCAAGCAAACAAACTCAGCTATGGAAAATTTAAGGAGTGGATGAACCAACCATCTGTTTCTCATCAGATCGATGGTCATAGTCAATCACCTACGGCCTTAAGGCATAAGTAGTTTCTGTGGTCAAGTGTGGTGGTATTGCTTTAAAACTTGGACCAAGATGGTGGGACCAGCACTACTGTGAGGTGTGGGAGCAGCGTCTACTCAGTTAAGGAGAATAGGACTCAACCGCAGCAGTGGTTTTTCTAGCACAGGTTATTCTGGGTGGAAGCCTTTCATTCCAGTTCACTGCTTCTGGGTCCCGGCTCTCCCAGGCCACCTTCCTATTTCCTCCTAGGGAGCCACCTCTGTGGGTCTCTCTGTGGGTCCTTTATAGCAGTGTACATCATTTGGTGTGGTGTCAGCCCTAGCTGCTGCCATCAGTGCTTCCGTTTCTCTCCTACGCACTAAGAGGGATGCTGAGATTCAGAGAATGGCAGCCCGGTGTACAAGCCTTATGAATGTAAGCCTGAGTGAACCAGAAGAGATCTGGCTAGCAGGAGCTGGGGTTCCAGTCTAAGCCCCTGTTCCATCAGTACCGGTTGGCCGTTGTTCAGAAGGTCCTCCTTGAAGCGAAGCTTCCGTTCCAGGTCTTGAATGACAGCATCCTTCGTGCCTTGAATCTCCTCATCAGAGGCTATTCTAGCAGTTCTACTGGCCTTCTTTGGAAATCCGCTGCACAGGGAAAGCATAAGAAAGGTCAACTGCTGGGCACACACACAAATCCAAGTCCGCATTCAAGTTCAACAAAGAGAGGGCCTAGGCGCCATTCACAGTCTATCTTTTGAAGGCATCCTCAGCTACTCCTATGAAGAGAAGATGCTTTCAGGAGTTCAGGAACCACTAATTGGAACCCTGTCTTGGAGAAGGTTCAGATACCCATGAGGGAGCATATTCAGACAGGGATGGCATCCTAGGGAGTAGCAACGTGAAATGAAAATATGATGTGTCTTCCTATGAGGCTTAAACAGATGCAGCCTTGATGTTGGGCTTCTTAAAGTAGCTTACTAAATATACATAAAATATATATAAGAATGAATGCAACGTGTGAATGTTAAGAGGACTTAAAAAGGACAAATTTCTCCCATGATTTTTAAAATGTTCTGGTCCTTCATAATTCAGTGTATCCAATGACAAGATGATAAGCCTCATTATAAGCAATACAGTGTGGCACCATTTGCCAGATATACTTGGGGTCAAGATCTGGGGGACAGAGCTTAGTTGGTGGGGTGTTTGCCTAGCATGCACAAAACCCTGGGGTCTATACTCAACACAGGGAAAAGACTGCGTATGTAATTCCCGATATCCCAGCACTCGGAGATGGAGGTCAGAGAGGTAGGAGTTCAAAGTCATTGTTAGCTCCATAGCAAGTTCAAAGCCAGCCAGGGCCATGCAATACTCTGTCTAAAAATGGTGAAAATCCTTCATTGTATCTTGTATATTTTGTACGTCTAATATAAGGGGCATTCTACATAGAATTCTTAGTGTGTCTGCCTTTGACCATGCCCCATCACAGGAGATTTCCCCATTCCAGTATCACATGAATGCTCAAAACTGTATGCATTTGAAAGGGTTTCAGAAGTTGGATTCTCACATTAGGGATACTCAACCCGAGTTATATTTGTTATATCCCCTCCCATCTCCGCGAGTCCTACTTGACTAGTGTAAGGTCGTGTTAAAAGGCCTTTGGAATGGTTTTACACAAGAGGGCTATGAGAGGCATTACAATGGATGGTAAGCCTTAAATCTGGACTTCTGCCGTAGGTCACATTAGAAGTAACACAGCAGCAAGACTTTTCTTTCCAAGGGCTGCAGCAATTCCTGCATTGTGCACCAGGGGGCACCAGTGCTGCATTTTGGATAGATGTGGACTCTTGCTAGTGTCTTACACAAACTGCTTCCTATTTCTCTGCCTCTTCCCTGATTACCTCAGTGGGTGGAAATCAATGAGAGGAAAAACTATGTAAATGGAAAATGAATAGCCCATCATTACCCTATTCAACATAGTTGAACTTTGAGGTTTACAAAAAAAAAAAAAAAAAAAAAAGAAGCAAGTCACAGAAGATTGCGTATAGTACTACTACTTTAAAGAGGCAAAAGCTAAAATCTGCTGCTCTCTGAGTGTGTGGAACAAGTGGACACCATGACCCAGAGGAGCTATTAGTGGCAGATCAGCAACATCCAAAACTCTGGGCTGGAGCCCAGCAGTCTGTATTTAATAACTTCTCTGGGTGATTCTGATACATGTGAAGGTTGGATAAACAGACTCAGAGAAACACAGATATGTGGAAAACCATAAAAAGAAGAGAAGTTCAGGGCAGTGGTTAGCTTGGGGGAGAGTTAGTGTACGCAGCTGCTGAAGGATTTCAGAGGTACAAGAAATGGATGTTTAGGTTTATTATTATGAATACACATAAATTATAGATCTCATTCAGCAGGATATTTCTAAATAATAATAGAAAGCTTACTGCAAATGTGTTAAAGCATCACCCCCCTGACACCATTGTTGACTATGGTAAGAAGTAGCGGGTTTACCAATTTTTGATTTCTTATTGATCTGTTTAACCTTGCTGGAAAGCATGCAAGCAGAAACTTCGAGGACCTTGTCACTGCTCTGCTCCCTGCGCTGGTCATCAGTGATGTCACCTATCCTGGGGACCGTGCACCTAATCTTCCCAGTAGATGTTCTTCTCTATGGTCCACACTTCTCTGAATCCTTCTTGCAAGCTCCTGATTCTGTTAGGTGTTTATCCTGAATGCTTAGAGAGTCAACCTCTGTCATGGTTTATATATGCTTGGCCCAGGGAGTGGCACTATTAGGAGGTGTGGCCTTGTTGGAGTAGGTGTGTCACTGTGGGCATGGGATTTAAGACCCTCATCCTAGCTTCCTGGAAGCCAGAATTCTACTAGCAGCCTTCAGATGAAGATGTAGAACTCTCCGCTCCTCCTGCACCATGCCTTCCTGGATGCTGCCATGTTCCCGCCTTCATGATAATGGACTGAACCTCTGACCTGTAAGCCAGCTCCAATTAAATGTTGTCCATATATAAGAGTTGCCTTGGTCATGGTGTCTGTTCACACCAGGAAAACCCTAAGACAACCTCTTACCCCAATGCAAGGGCTTGGAGAGGCGATCTCCTGTCCTGATGCTTGTTCTAAAACAAGCTGAATATTTTTAATGTAGGAGAGAGCCCTGGGCCACGGAGAGGTGTAGTCTGGAAGTGGAAGGAGAAGCCCCTGTCCTCCATTTCTAAAAGGAGACATAAAAGGAGAAACATCCCTCACCTTTCTTTAATAGAAATGTACTGTCTCATCCTAGCCTTGCTCTGCAAGCCAGCCAACCCTGTGTATCTCATCTGCTTGGAACTGAGTCTCCTGATATTTGCAGAGGAAAATAGTCTAGTTTCTAGGTCCATCTCATCCAGTCAAATTTGCCCCTGCACACTTAAGCCATTAAAGAAACACAAAAACCATAACTTCTTTAACTTTCGCTCTCCTCACTGGGAAGTCATCCTGAGATGTAAGGAGAGGGGAACGGACAGAAAACAGGAAGCGAGCTTGCTTATGGCACTAATAGAGTCATATAAATTATGATTTAGAATTCAGGTGTCAGTCCTGTGCAGTCATTTAACAAGCAAACTCAGTCTTCCGGGTTTTTTCACACAGGCCTTTTCCCAGTTATGTCATCACCTTCACCTTAATGTCCCCTTAGGAAGAAATGTACCTAAGATGATCCCATTGGTAATGTGCCTTGTTGGTATCCTTCATGTGTCTATCATGTTGATGATTTGTAGTCTTTCGTTTCCCCATGGTGGCTGCTCTTTGCTCACCACAGCACACACCTTGATGCTTCTGTAAGGAGTGACTCTGCGTTACCTAGCTTCACGTCTCCTTTCCCGCCTCTGTCAAGAATACACACGCCACACCATCTGAGATCAGGCAATGTGTAAAAAGCCAAGCTCGGGACAGGTAAATATCACACAACTTTGGAAGAAAGCTTTGTGCTGCTTTTGCCACTGCCTGGGAAACAGAAGGGTCAGCTTCTGAAGTCACCTGGAAGACAAGACCGAGGGCAGCCAAACGCTAGTACGTGAACTGTGCGTGCGTGTGGTTTCCTGCTGTTATATGTAGCCCAAGCAGGGCCTAGTCATACTACCATGGATGAGTAGCCTCTGGTGACAGAAGGTGCCTGTGTGGTGCAGACCTACTATGCTATGAGCTGTGCTCTTGGTACAAGTAAGAACCAAAGGGGTAAGAGGGTGCATGTCAAGAACAGAAGAGAGCATGTAAAGGATGGAGGGCTGGTCTTCATAGACGGCTGCAGTCGTCTGGGAGAGTAACACCTGTCTATACTAGAGAGCCGGTCCTGCTACTTGGAAAACATTTTCCAGTGTCTTTGACTTAGGATAAACTGCTCTGGAATATTTCACAGAGAAGTCATTTATCTTGGTGTGGTCTCTGCCTCTCAGGTATTTATTATTTCAGTAGTTTAAGACTACCCCCTCCCAAACCCTTTCCAATTCTCTCCATTATTTTTAACAAGTCAATTCCACAATGACAACAATTAATCAGTATTATGTAGTGGGCATCTGACGCCTGAAGTCCAACTACTTAAGAGGTAGAGGCAGAGGCTCACAAATTCCACAACAGTCTAGGCTACATATCCAGACCCTGTCTCAAAAAACAAAAACAAAAACAAACAAAAACAAACATAAACAAACAAACAACCCCCCCAAAACTCTAACAAACCAAGCAAAACAAATAGCAGTGGAAAGAAATGGACATAATTTCTTGATTCCTCCTAGTCTCAAGACATTTTTCTTTGCTTACAGAATTGAAGGAACTCACGCTGTCTCAGTTTTGAACAATCTTACTCTAATAGGAGTCAACGAGTTGAAAGATCAGTGTAGCCAATTCTATAAACATTTACTGAGCGTTTGGCAATGCATAGTGGTAGGTTAATCCACCAATGCAGATTCTTTTAATTCTAGGGAAAAAAGCAAAATGAAACATTTGTTTTGTAAGGTAAACAAGTTGCATTCCTTGGTGACATCATGAAATCCTACACATTAGACATTTCATGTACAAAAGGAAGAAAAGCAGCGTGGTCTACAAAGCCTCACCCCTGCGAAGACAACTGAGTCCCACGCAGCCCTATCCTTCATCACAGACACTGACTGATGAGCAGGTTGGGGAGTGGACTCAGGAGCAAACCGCATGATGCTCTGTGAGCCATCTGAGCAGAAGGGAACCAGAAAAGGACAGTGGCTGAATGACCTCAGAGGACTTTTCAAGAGTTATCTAATGCAGTCACGGGAAGAAAGGATGTGGACAAGTGCCAGTCATTAAAGATGTTAAGAGACTCAGCCTGAGTAACGGTTCAAAAGCAAGGACTTAAGCACATCAAGCATTGGCCTAGTTACCTATTGACTATGTGTCTAGGTTTCTTCTTCAGTAAAGTATAAGATGTAGGTGTTTACAAAATGTAAGTCATAGAAGAGGGTGCCACTGGAGGGAGTGCATACCTGGCCTAGTGAGAGAGGTTGCCACAAAACATCCACTGTGAAGGTCAATCACAGAGGTGGGCCAAGAGACCAAGCTGGATGAGAAGGGTTTTTAAAGACCAGAAGTTTTCTAGAACTGGCACATAACCCTTACTGCCTGGCTTTTCAGAGTCCCACTCTCCTGTAGGTGCTAGGGATGCAGTACCGATGGAAATAATGTCACACTGCTCATAACATCATATTCTACAGTGGAGGTGACTGAGTTGGGAAGGAAAAAGATCCAAGGAAAGGGTATCCCACGGGATTGGAGGTGCCACATCCTGCCAGGTATATAGATAGGTGGCCTCTATGAGAGCGGTCAGGTGACTTAACAGCTGAGGGTATAAAGGACACTGTGCGCAGAGCTATGGAGATCTGGGTAGGCAGTACACAGACCCCATGGTCAGAATGAACGGCAGCAGATAGCCACTGTGAACCACCAGGGCAGGGATAGCGAAGCCATCATTTCTCATACATAATTTTAATTTGGAACCATTTAAAAAAGGGTGTGTGGTGGGCAGAGCTACTCATAGGAATAATTCAGAAAACATTTTAGAAAAATGAGATAAAAACTGCAAATGGGCTTTAGACTAACATGCAAGGCTGGCCTTAGAAATCAAAATGGAGCACATGAGAAGGGGGGCATGGGAGGTGGGACATGGCCTCATTTCTAGGGCAAAGCTTTTGAATACTGTGCTGCAGTGGAAAGTAGCAGGGTTGGGTTCGCTTCCTCATGTGGACCTGCCTTTGACAATGGAAGAAGAGCTGGCTCATTAGGAAGTAAGGCAGCTGGTGACAAAGGGGTGTTCCCCTTTCAGAGTTGTAGAATTAAAAAAAAAATGCTTATTTAAAGTAAACTGCACTCAAACCAGATCTCCTCACAAAACTCTATACCCAGAAGCAAACCTGAATCAGTGAACAACTTGGATCAGGCCTCCTGCTCCACTTCAGAGTCTACACTGAGTCCAAAGAACCTGACGGAGCAGTTTACCCTGCCTTTGACAGAAAGTCACTTGCCATTTTAGATAGTGTCCTGTGTTTGGGGCAAAAGCATTTGGAGCATGTATAGAAGCACTTGAAGGTAAAACCTTCCAGGCCAGGCCCTTCCCTAGATCTCGCCTCTGGGTCAACTCCTGCAGATGGGGCAGACACAGCTCTGCAGAGTGTACACCAGCTGGAGTTACAGCCTGCGTTGCTGGCCACTCTTAGTCCCTTTACAGAAGCTGAGCGGCCCTGGGGGGAGACTCAGTTCCACAACCATTTCAGGACTTGAGATCACAGGCATTCTGGGATCCTTTCTATATTCAAGGGCATCATACATTCAAGAATATGTAAAAGACAGTATTTTTTAATCAGTTCTATTTTTATATTGAATTTTAATGCTATGCTAAAGTGGCTAACGCCCAAGCTATTGAGTACCATCAGCTCTTATTTAAAAGGCTGCAGTTAACTACTCGATAGTACTGAATTCTCTTCCCCCTATTTTCTGAGAGGAGTGAACTGAGGAGGGTCTACACACAGCTTTTCACTGGATATGCTTTGGGTAGTGTTGTTCGGCACGTAGATTGAATGAGCTATCCCTGGTCAGACACATGTTCATAGAATAATCACCCACCTGTACAGCCAGCCCCTGAAGGCCTAGCCTATGAAGCTACTGGGAAACACAGGCCCAAGAGATGGTACATCTTTCTGTGAATGCCTGATAACAGGACCCGAGAGGATGCTTCCAATCCTTCAGTGGGAAATGGCAAAGCACCAACCTATCTGTCTCAGGAAGACAGGAATAACAAGATGTCTACCAAGTCTGATGCCCCTTGTCTGCTGGGTTCTCTATCTACTGCTTACAATTTAACCAATGGCTTGATTAGAAAAATAAATTAAAATGCTCCATATGTCTAACAATGAACTATAACCAGAATCTGTCACAATCAGACATCTCCATTAAGGTCAAGAGGGTTGTGTTGCTTCTGTAACTGTTTTCTTCAATCAGGAAACCGAGAGATCAGGCTTCCAGGAAGATCAGTGGAGGCAATGCACTCTAGGCTGGCTCAGAGCAAACCCTCTTTGCTCAGGCTTATTCCAGGGGTTAAGAAATCCCCTCACTTCCTGCATGCAGAAGTACTAGTGCTCCTCCTCTGTCTGTTTCCTATAAACCAGGGGAAAGAGAGGGCACTGGAAAGTTTGTAAAGAGCTGAGTGCTATATGCTTTCAGTATGTCCTGCAGGCACGCGCTCTTATTTCTGACAAACCAGGGGTAATATTTCCAGCCAAGGCCCTACTTGTATAAGAGGGGAAACTGAGAGATAGCATACATTGAGTATGGTGGCACGTGCTGTAATCTCAGCTTTTGGAAGACCAAGGCAGGAAGATGAGGAATTTAAGAAGATCCTCAGTAACATAGTGAGTTTGAGGCCAGGGTAGGCTCCATAAGACCTTGCCTCAAAAAAGCCAGAGACAGCAGGGCAGTGGTGGCACATGCCTTTAATCCCAGCACTTGGGAGGTAGAGGCAGGCAGAGTCCTGAGTTCGAGGCCAGCCTGGTTTACAGAGTGAGTTCCAGGACAGCCAGGGCTACCCAGAGAAACCCTGTCTCAAAACAAAACAAAACAAAACAAAAGCCAGAGGTGGGAGAGGGGTGCAGGGTGGAGAGGAGACTTAGGGACAGAGATGGGGCCAGGGAGGAAGAAGGAGAGAGATTGGGAGAGAAAGAGGGGATAATGACCGATTCATTGCAATGGAATGGGGTTCATTGTATGTAACCCCAAGACTTAAGGGGCAGATGTTTGAAGACAGTGGGATATGGTCTGAAAGACACTGGAACACTGTGGCTATGCCACACGCCTTATGAGAACAGAGTCCAATACTGAGGGTGAGCAGAAGCCACTGTGTCTATCTGATCCTAGGGAATTGAAGTCACCTGATACAACCCCAGACTTGGCTCTGACATACACAGACCCTCTAGAGACTGAAATGGGCACAGCCTGACAGAGGAAGCCATGTTACCAAAGACTCCTCTATCAAACCCAAGAATGGCTTGTTCTAGTGAGGGCAAATTCCTTCAAGAGGGCAGACACAACCCAGTCATGGCATACTGGGCTGTCACAGATCTGAGCCCTCATCTGCCACTACTATTGGGCAGCACGGGGCTTGACAATTCCGTGGTTCAGTTTCCACCAGCACCAATCAGAGTGGCTTCTCCATTAATTTTTAAAGAAATGTTAGGAATGTCTGGGCTCTTGTGGTATTAATTAAGTAATTAAAGACTAATTCTGACACACACAGCTGGTGATAATGAATAGGCACTCCTGTTACGGGATGCAAGCCCTCAGAAGGGGCATCATTGGAAGCATTTCAAAGCTGAGGCACAGAAGGGATCGCCTGTCTCTGCCAAGATGATTAAGGTCATGACCACACAGTGCATATGAAAGATGACTCAGATTAAGTTCTATATGAGCGGTACTAGGCTTCTTTGTGACAGTTAATGCTTCATTTTCTACCAGCAAAATAAAGGCTCAAACCAAAAAAAACTGCATAGAAATTTTTCCTCAGGCAAGCTCTCTGACTCAACTTTCAACAGAAGCCCGTTATCATGTCATTACTACAGGAATCTGCTTTTTGACTTACGCACTCACTTTGACTCTACCATTGCCAGTTGGGATTTGAGAAGAAGTCAGATTTCAAACATGGAATTCATGTAACCGACATTTAGAAAGTTCGAGACAAAACAAGTCCTTGCCACTCCCCGGTTAAGGCTCCCTACGGCAGGGGTTGTGCTCATTGTAACCTAACTACATCCCAACCATGGGGAAGCTTTAAGCTAAGAGAAAAAATAAACTCTGTTTTTTTACTTCTGTTTTGTCTCTGGGCATCTGGCAAACTCTGCAGGAAGATTTCAGTAGGAAGAGTAAAGACACAGGTTTTAGCCTGCTCGTTACTAACATTTACTCTTCTAAGATTTTTATTTTACATTTTTTGTTTGTTTATGGGTGTGCTTGCATATTAAGGTGCGCACATGGAGGTCAGAGGACAACCTGTGGGAGCCAGTTCTCTCTTTTACTGTGTGGGTTCCTGGGCAGAATTCAGGCCCTCATCTAAGCCCCTGTCTCATCAGCACCACTCTGAGGGCCAAGGTCTCATGGATCCCAGGCTGGGCTCAAGGTTGATATTTAATGGAGGATGACCTTAAGCTGATGTTCTCTTTTGGCTTATACCCGAGTGGTGGGATTACAGGAGTGCTGGAGACTGCATTCAGGGTCTTGTGCACACTAAGTAAGCAAGCCCTCTGCCAACAGGGCTACACCCCAAACCTGCACTTCCTCGTTTTTGAAATATGCCGTGAAAGATGTGCCAACTTAGCCTTTGCTCACTTTATGCTCCAACAGACCCTGTCCACACCTGCGTGGTGTCTGTTTAAGTTTTTTTTTACTGTGCTTTTGTAAAAATCTTGTCTTTAACAATTTTGAAGAATTTTAAGGGGGTGGGGGTGGGCTGGAGAGATGGCTCAGTGGTTAAGAGCATTGACTGCTCTTCCAGAGGTTCTGTGTTCAATTCCCACAACCACATGGTGGCTCACAAACATCTGTAATGGGATCTGATGCCCTCTTCTGGTGTGTCTGAAGACAGCTACAGTGTACTCACATTAAAAAATAAATATTTTTTTTTAAAAAAAAAGAGTTTTAAGGTTGTCCATCTGAGGTTAGGAGTGGTAGAACTGTTTGGGAAGGATGAGGAGGTGCGTCCTTGTTTAAGGAGGTGTGTCACTGGGGGTGGCCTTTGAGGTTTTAAAAGCCCATATCAGGTCCCGCTTTTTCTCCCTCTGCTTCATGCTTGTGGATGAGATGGGAAACTCCAGCACCATGCCTGCCTGCTTGATCCATGCCCTAGGCACTGTGGTGGCCTAAATCATATTCTTTCTTTTGGTAAATTAGTCATGGCGTTTTGTCACAGCAATAGAAAAGTAACTAAGGTCTTCTATCTAGACGTATTTAAAGGATTATTTCTTAATTATGTTTAGTCTTTCTAAAACACTAAGTATATTTTCAACCAAAACCCATCTAGTATAACCCTGAGCTGAACTAGGGCTTCGTTTGGTGGTGAGAATATGGGCTTTGGGGTCAGATAGACATTCTATCTCAGTTTATTGACTGTGTGGAGTCATATTATGTTAGTGGGATGAGGATATCTCTTTAAAAGGTACACAGTGAAATAATGTGATCTGAATAAATGCTGTATAAATGGCTGCGAAGGCCACTTTTATGGAGAGCACCTCAGAGAGTTTGCTGATGAGAATTTTAAGCAGCTCTTTAATGGTGACTGAGTGCCACTTGGCTGCTGGCATGACATCTGAAGGTGCGGTGGGGTAAAGGGAGGGATGTCAGATTTCACTAGGAACTCCTGGGTATGTGGGTTAGCAGGCGCACTGTGATGGGGGCCAGAGGGGGGCTATGTGCAACCAGCCCCTGTGTGCTGGAGGCGCACAAGTGTCACTCACACGGGTGTGACGCCCTTGGGCAGCCCCAGGGCGTTGACAGCGATGGGCGGTGGCTGAGAGGGCAGCAGGGCGCTGAGGAAGGCTGCGGGCGTCTGGCCAGAGCCAAAGCGGGCGGGCGAGGCACAGTGTGAGGTGGAACTGGGCAGCGGTGGCGGCGGCGGTGGCAGCGGGAACACGTCGGGCACCGGGTAGGCGGCGGAGGGGCTGAAGACCGGCGGTGGCGGCGGTGGCGGCGAAGGTGAGGACGGGCCCCACATGGCCTCGGGTTCCACGAAGGGTGGCCCGGATGCGCGGCCAAAGGGCCTGGGCGTGGGGGACAGTGGCGACGGCAGGCTGGAGGAGCTGGGGCTGGAGGTGGGCGTGGGCAGCCCCGATGCGGGACCCAGGTTCTGCGCCGCGATGAACTGCTTGGGGCGCGCGTAGTTGAAGGAGCCAGAGGACTGCATGGCGGTGGCGCGGGAGGTCAGCGTGCTCATGGGCTCTGAGGGCACCGGCGACGCGCAGGCCGCGAGCTCGGGAAAGGCTGGTGGCGGTGGGGGGAAGGGCGGCGACGGGGGTGCGCTGCTGCCGCTGCTGCTGCTGTTGCAAGGGACACCCGGGGGCGCTGGGGGCCAGGCGCACGCCTCCTGCTCCAGGCGCACTTGGTTCTGCAGCTGCTGAAGCTTCAGAGGATCCCTGTGGACACACACACAGAGAGAAAAGCGACAACTTCAGAGAAGGGGCACATCCCAGGTGGAGACAAGCATGCCTATAACCGAGTTTCTCACGGGAGCCTGACCACAGTTGGACCGGGAGATCTGGCAAGTCATCGTAGTTGAAAGGGCTTGGCTGATTCACTCTGGGCAAAGCAAGGGACAGTAACGCCAACAACTCATTTCAGCTCCATGGAAGGGGCTGCGGAGATGGCTCAGTGGTCTGAGCTGAGAGTCAGCTCGGCTCTTGATGAGGACCAGGCTAGGTTCCCAGACCAAAGAATGGTTCCCAATGCCTGCCAACCAGTTCCAGGGGATCAGCCGCCCTCTTCTGGCCCCTGAAGGCACTGCACTCACATGCAACGGCTCTCCCTCTTCCCCCAAGACATAATTATAATAATAAAAAAAGAGAGAGACAGAAGAAATTGAACTCCATGTGAGATGAGCCAGACCAGCTTGCCGATTATGATGAAGCTGTTGTCTGATTCCCAACAGCCATGTTGTACCAGAACCAGAAGAAGCCTTAAGGAAAAAAGTTGGAGATGAGTTAGTTCCCAAGCCATTTGTAGACAATTTTGGGGGAGGAAAAATTTCATCAGAACAAGAAAGCTAAACTTAAAAACAAAAGCCACTTCAAGTTATTTTTATAGATCTCAGTTAATCTGCTTTTCCTCCTTCACTGCCGTCAACTCAATACTCATAACATGACAAGCTGAGTTTTCTCTCTTAGAACTGGATGCAAAGGAGTATTGTCTTTGTGATGAGGGAGAGCTGAGGCAGGAGGATCAAAGATGTGAGAGCATCCTCTGCTACAGAGCAAGAACCCGTCTAAAAAAGCAAAACATACTGGGCATGGTAGCTCATACCTGTCATCCCATAAGCTGGAAAGATCAAGTGTTCAAAGTTATCTTTAGCTATAGTAAGATTTATGTTCATGGATGTACGGGTGGTTTTGCCTGCACATATACCCATGTACCTCCTGGGTACTAAGTCATCTCTCTAGCTGTACTTTTTTTTTTCTTTTTAAATACGAGTCACCAAGCAGTGAGAACCTCATTCTTTTACTCAAAACTTTAGAGATTCATTGTGCATCTACTTTGTTTTGTTTAGTCAGGTCAGCAAAGCAGCCAATGGCTGGCCAAAAGAACGTCGAAAGAAGCTGGCTCTGAACAAGCAGATCAAGCCGGTACAGTTCCATGAGAAGGTACTTTTGCACTCAGTTTTAAACACTGAAAAAAAAAAAAATGGGGCAAGGTAGGAGTAAGTGGCTCACGGATAAACACAGTGCTGCGCCAACTATGGGCATTAGCATTCAGATCCTTAGAACCCATGCTGAAGTTGGACACACCTGTAATCACAGTATGCAAAAGGCAGGGTCAGGGGGTGCACAAGGCAAGAGAGCAGACTAGCTAGGGAAAACGAGCTCTGGGCTCAGCTCTCGCCCCAACATTTAAGGTGGAGAGCAAGAAGAGACTGGACATTGACCCCCAGCCTACACATACACACATACACACATTGGATCTTGCATACACACACACACACACACAAAAGAAAATGCCAAGGGTTTTTTGTTTGTTTTTATCCTCAGGCATTTAATCTTCAAAGATGAAGTTTCAATAAACTCAAAGCAAGTACAAGAATGAAAAAGGCAAAGAAGCTGCAGGATTGTCATGAGGTGCCATTAGATGTAGAGACATCCCACATTCTAACGTCCTCCTTGAGCCTTTGATTATTAGCCACACTTTCACCCGCAGAAAGGCAAAGAAGTATTCTCCCGAGAACTGAAAGCAACAAAGAGAGGAGGGCTCTCCATTCCTAATCTGTGCAAGGCATCAGAAATTGTTAATAACAAAGGACTTTGTGGGATCCTACTGAACTTAATTTGAGTATTTTAAAGAGCAGCCCAACCACTGCTGGGACTCGCCGCTCCCATGAAATTCCAGATGTCTGTGTGGTTTGGTAGACTGTCTGGCACATGTGCTCCCACTTCATGTGTTTAGGACCAGACTAGGAATAGAACTTGTAAAAGCCACCCACCAGCTCCACTAAAGCCACTACCCAGGTCTCTCGTTCCCATCTTCCCAAAGCCCCTTTCCACATCCTCTGCCTTTTGTAGCTCCTTAGGCTTCCAAGCTACGGAATGCTCTCCCACACTCTGGCTGCCATTGCACCTGGTGGCTTTCGTCAAAGGCACTGTTCCCCGACTCTGTCGGCTGACGCTTCACAGAGGCAAGAGAGTCGCAGATGTGTCTGGAGATAATTTAAGCGTGGCCTACATCAGCAAAAAAGCTGGGTGGCGCTGGGGCTGTCCCAGAGACCACAGGCCTTCTATCGAGGGCGAGGGAATGACTCCCTAGAACCACCTACATTGCTTTTGACTCTCTTCAGAAAACCAATCTTGCTCAAGGAAGGACTGGATGATTTCTTTCTGCTTTCTGACTCTGAACACAAAGGGAGCAGCTGCCTCAAGGCCCCCCACCCCCATCATTCATTTTCTGCCACAACAGGCTATTTGAAAAAAATTTTTTTTTTTTTTTTTTTTTTTAAAGAGGAAGAATTCCAACATTTGCTAACTCAAAATGGCCCAAGAGCTGCCAAGGCACCTTCAGAATAATGTAGTGGTTCGGCTGCTACCAGGAGAGATAGGAAGAATTTCTCCAGGATTTTTCCTCTCCCCCTTTTCAGGGCTTTGGACTGGGGCTAAGAGTAGAATGTGCAGGAAACAGAGGCAGGATCAGGAAGCCCAGACACTGACTTGATTCCTGCTTGAACATTGGTTTTGTTTAGGCCCTTAAATGGATTTGACACCCCAATTCTGTGATAATCACATGTACAATTTTAAACCACTGTCTCCATTTTCACTGGGTGACCTTTATGGAAGTTAGTTTTCACAGATATACAAGAAGGCAAAGAGAAGCAGAGATACCAGAAAGTTAAAGCTGCCCTCTGGAAATTACTCATAAGCTGTTTGTCATTCAAAAACAAAACAAAACAAAACAAATCAAACAAACAAAAAAGCTCATCTGGTTTCCCCACTCCTTTTACCCTGTCGGCTTTCCTCCGAAGATGAACCTACAACATATGCACGAAAACCTGGGCTACAAGCTTCTAAAAAGCCTTAGTCACAAGCAGGATTTCAATGCCAGAGTGCTCAAATCTTTGGTTATCCACAAGCGAGCCAGCAGATTCTTTCCAACTTCTTTTTTCTCCTCTCCTCGCCACACCCCCAATTCAAAAACTCTAAGAACTTCCCCGCTGTAAACACACCCTAAGGTTCTCAGAGGTTCAATACTTCAGGAAATAAAACCGCCCAGAGTTTCTGTTAAGCACCTGTCACGGTCCATTTACAAGTTGGGCAAGCTACTCCGCGTTACAGTGAGTTCAGGACCTCTGTCTGTCCTTTGATTCATTCACAACACCCGGCGTGCCAGCACAGAGGAGCCCTGACCTTCGATGTAATTAAAAATATATATCTGGGGTCAGGTTTCCCTCCCAATGGCTTTCTTCACTTTATGGCATCAGGATCATTGGATTTTGATAGTTAATGTGGTTATGATGCGAGAGGCTGGCTCACAAAGTCTTGCCCTAGGTCTTTCTCTCCCACTACTCAGTAATAAGGAGTAATTTGGAAAAAGATGTGCAGCTCCTACTACCTAGCATTCTGTTTTCTGGAGAGTCGATGCCCATGCTCACGATAACTGATAAGAAAAAGAAACTTCTGGAAGAGAACTTTTATGTAAATTGGGAAATCCCAGAACAGGGTCTGGGTAGTGAGAATCTGTCCCCACTCACACTGATAAAGATGGAGGATTCATAACCACCAGGAGAAATACTTTAGTCCACAGGGGGTGGAAACCATGTGTGGTTTAAGAATAAATATGTTTCTTACACCTCTCTTTTCACTTTTGACTGCGTAACCCAGAAGTCATTGCCAGACTAAGAACTGCTGAGCATCATCACCCTTACAACGATAAGCTCCTCTGTTCCTGCTGTTTGTAAGTATCACAAATGTAAGGAGTGTGGTGTCCATCTTCCCATGACATGCAGCCAGGGACTGAAACAGACAGATCCATCACCATCACGGATGACAACAGATATTTCTGGCTATAGCTCTTCTGAGTTCGTGAGGCACAAGGAAGAGGGCCTCAGACAGGAGTGAAGAATTTTTGCCAACTTTACAGTAAAGACAAAGTTTTGAATCAGAGCCCTGGGTATTCCCAAAATCTATTTATTTTCCCCTTCTGATGGAAATTAGATCAGGATCCAAGGTGAGAGAGGTGGATATATTAATTCTGAATAATTAAGTCTACATAGTATTATTTACATAACATGCATTGCCAAATGTTATGATTAGATGCAATATATTAGATATAAAACCATGGAGGCCTCCATTCCATTTTGATTAAAATCCTTCTATAACTTCTCAGTGCTAGTGTCTCACCAATCATACTTTTGTTTAAATTACACATTCCTCGGTTTACGGCTTTATATCATGGGTATATTCCATGAGGGCTAATATAGAACAGCTTGGTTTCCTTAGCACTGCCTCATCATTGCTGAGTGTAAAAGGCATAAAAATCACAATCTTGGGAAAGTCCACTTACACAATTAATATGTAAGTCACAAATAGAACCACGTATATGTATGAAAATTCTATAATGAAACCCATCAGTTTGTATGTCAACTTAAAAATTAATTTCAAAAAGAACAACAAAAAAATAAGCCAAATGAGATCATATTACTTGGCTTTAAGGGAGTTAGGAGTTTGAAAATAATTATGAGTTCAAATACATTCCCTAGGAATGGGAGAAAGAGTAGGGAGAAAGATGCAGGCTTTGTACAACACACCACATAAGAGAATGGGAAAATCAAGTTAAAAGCGCGACCCCTTCTTGGGAGTGAGTATGTGTGTGTTTAATGTGTATTGCCAAATAGCATAGGCATAGGCTGCAATGTCCCGTTCTTTGATCTTTAATTCATTCTGAGATTTTTTTTGTAAATTTTGTTGACTCTAGACAGGGCCAGAGCTGAGCACAATTAATTTACACAGGATGGATCAAGGGAGAAGTGGCCTGGCCAAGTTCAGCACACGGCTTGAGTTACTTCTAAAGTTTTGTCCCTTGCACTTAGAATAAGAAGCACGTTTGGCTCCACAACATAAAGACAGTAGCCTTGTGTCTCAATTCATAAAGTTCATCTCTGTTTAAAGTCATTCACTGATATAAGAGAGAGAGAGGGTGGGTGGGGGCGGAGCATAATTGCTGCCCAATTCACAATCCTCCTGGGAAAGTCTGGGAAACTGAAAGCATAGCTTCAACTCTCCTATAACACAAGGAATAAGGACCAAGAGGTTGGGGAACTGTGGCCCATCAGTATGGATGAGACTGCTCATCAAAGCTAAATCCTGCAGCAGGCTCCAAGGAGACGAAGAGTTTTCATCGAGAGCTGTGTGGTTCCAACTCTCCACAGGAGGAAATGGCCAGTGGGCTCAATGAAGATTTTTGAGTCTGCTCCAATACATTTACATCCTCGCCAAGAGATCAGGGTTTGTAACTAGGCAGAGAATACGAGATGCGGATGAGCTTTGATGATGCCTGCGGTCATAGGATGCCTGATGAATCAAACCCCATAGAACACTGGTGCTCAGCCTCTTTGCGGGAGGAATGCAGGAAGGCAGGCAACACAGTGAAATGCCTGACATGATTTTCATTTCTCCTGCTTCAAAGGCTGGTGAGAGCAGCAGGAAGATATTAGCTGTTGATTCTTATAAAAACTATGCTAATTTAGTGGACATTAGAGGAGCATGAACTGTTCCTAATTGAAAATGCATGCTATTAACTCATAACATAGACAAAGTACGCTTTTGAACAAGTCTGTTTGCTAACCTTTTTGGTCAATGCTTGGGGCAGAATCAATGATCTCATGTCTCATTGAAACACCAAAGAAAACCCCCTGTGAGACACATGTGGAGTACCTCTCAGATCTTAAGCATAAAATTTCCAAGAGTTTTTGAAGAACTAGGGTAGGAGGGAGAATAATTAACTTGCCATCTGACAACAAAACAAAGAACTTGGCATATTTTAAGGTTTGGGGATGGTTAATAGTTCTTGAATTTTCCATTGTAGAAGCTTCTACCATGCCTTCTGTGATTTCCAGTGGTGTGCTGTCAATGTTTGTAAGAATGGCTTACTACTGGGGGTCAAGGGTCACATCTTTCAAAACAAATCATCATTACTTGCTCACTCGAACGGCTTTACAGAACACCAGTTCTCCCACCTCTCTAGGCTCTTCTCTGCAGTGCCTTCGCCACTACTCACAGACCAACGACTAAATAAATATTTGCTGAATTTAATTAAAGTCCCCACGTGTATCTGCTCCACTGAGCCGAATGGCACTTAGTCACACACAGCTGCCTTTTTCTACAGGAGCAATCTTAGAGGTGTGGCCGCCACCACATACATATTTACAAGTAAGAACACAGAGCCAGCAGAATAGAGGCGAGGGGCTCCAGTACTTTTACTTTTACCCTGAGGTGGCCTTTAGTCTTGGATGCCCATCTTCAAAGTCCTGTCTTCTTGCAGCCCCACCTAACACTGCCCACATGTTTCTCCTCCCTTCTGCCAGCTGCTCCAGGGCACAGTCAGGAGTAGCATTAGAGGCATGGCTCACCCATCAGGCAGGTCTCCCAGGGCTAGGCTTGTGTTCTTTTTGACTTCCTTATCATGGCAGCGGTTCATACTCAAATGCCACTAAATCCCCATGTAGAGACTGCCAGACACACTTTGATAAGAAACGTAGGAAAAGGAAACATATCCTGTAATAAGGAGAGGGATTTGTATATTCATATTTGTGAAAATGCAATGTATGTTGTACTTTGGTAATAATGGTAGTTACAGTTTGGCTTTGTGGTGTCCAAAATAAGAAACTTCCATTCCCGAAGAAGTGTGTTTGTGAACTGGCAACAGAGTTCCTAATTTGGCATCTGTGAGGCACTCCATCGTGTTCCAAGCAGTGGCAGGCTGAACCAGTGCCCATTTTCCATTTTATTTGGTTATCGGTCAAAAACGTATTGAGTTTGTACTTGCTTTGAGAAGTGTCTTGGGGATCTTTTTGGGGTTGCTGAGAACTTTAGCCATCTCTAAGTGACTCTTTTCCCTCCCTAGGGCCCATTTCTCCTTCTGTCTCTGAATCAGGAAATAACAAAGTCCTCTATAGAAAGAGGACATGATTCCTCTGTGTGTCCATAGCGCCGCAGATCATAAAGATACAATAGCATGTCCCTAACCAGGAGGCAGCTATGACCTCAAATGGGGCTCAAAAGCACTGATGATGAGGATGGCTGAGGTACAACCCTGCTGCCTGCGCTGGGCCTTTTCTCAGAGATGCTGGAGACTGACCCTAAGAAAGAATGTGCCGTGGAAGAATCTCCATGTGGAAAGGAAGCCACGCACAGGGAAAGAAGCCCAGTGGAGAGGCAACAGGCAGAGGACAAGGAGGATGAAAGCTTATCGATTTCATTATCTAAATGCTCAGAAGTGTCAGAACAGTTTTATCTCTAAATTTCATGTACAGATGAGTCTTCTACTCCTTCTTTTCTTTTTCCAGCTTTTAAAAAAGTGACCTTAATGGTCCCCAGAGCCAACTTCCTTATTTGATAGATATGGAAATGGAAAGATAGCAAACTTGACCAAGTGACCCGCTGGTTGGAGACATGAATATCTTGTTAGTGAGAAGACTGAAAGGTAACCTAGTAGCAGCATCCAAGGCTGATGCCTCAATAGATGGACAAATGTGTGTACTCTGAATAAAGAAACAATCATGTTAGGAGTTGTTGAAAGAGCTCAATCTCTGGAAAGCAAGACAAAAATGAACTGGAGGCGGGGAACCTTTTACGTTTGCATTTTATAATTTTATAGGCTGTTTGAATTTTAAAAATCATGTGCGTATAAAAAATACCTATGCTTTAAGGCAGCTGAGAAGAGAGCTTGCTTAGACATAAAGAGTTGGTTGTACAAGCAGGAAGACCTGGTCTCCATTCCTAGAACTATGTACAAAGCTAACCATAGTGTCACAGCCTTGGAACCTTGATCCTACAGAGGAGGAGACAGGTTCTCTGAGGTTCCATAGCCAGGTACCATAGCCTAATGGGTGGACCTCAGATCACAATGAGAGACCTTAAGCACACACACAGACACAAAGATACACACACATACACGTGTGCATGCCCACGTGTGCATGCCGACAGACAGACAGACAGAAACTTTAAAAGGTATCTGAGGCTAGGTGTATAGTTGTGTGCTAGCATTTTCCCTAAAAAGCACACACATAAAATAAAACGGTAGAAGTATATATATATATATATGTATATATATATATATATATACATATATATGCAAGATATATATATGTATATATATGTATACATATGTATATATACATATATATATCTTAATCACAACATTTGTTGAAGAAAATCAATAAGGGATGAATCATTTATGGGGAAGAAGAAGTTAAACTTGGAAATCCTGGACAAGCAGTTTCTGTTTGAATCATTAGGACAAACTTCCCAATCCATGCCCCAGCAAGAAGAAAGGCAGCTAGAAGAGCCTGGCCAGCCTGATGCCTCCCCACGGGGTTTTCATGGGGCTTTGGCTTCCTGTGGGGCATGGATAGGGGTTCCGCTGATGGGGCTGCTCGCTCCATAGGGCGACCATTCTGAGACTGTCTGCTTCTGCCTCTGATCCATCTGTGCCTTGTAGGATAACTCTGGCTAGCAAATGCAGCAGCTTGGCTGAAGGCCTCCGTGTTTGGCACGTTAGAGCAGGAAGCTTGGTAGTAGATGCGATGGCTCCAGCTGGACCAGGCTCTGTCTCTCCTACAGTTTTGCTTGTATGGATTTTTCCAGATTTGGTAGGGGACAAAGAAGCAATAGGGAGAGCGTGCCACTGACTGCCTGCGCTCCATTCGCTCCTTCAGGACCTTGCAGGGTCTCTCATCTCTGAGGTAGTGTTCCCCGAAAGACAACCCTGTTTTTCAGCAGGAAGATGATGGGGAGCTGTCTTTTAATGGGAGCCTTTCCTGCCCTCTTTAATGTCTACCAAGACAGAGCCACTGCAAAATAATGTTTGACTTGCCTTCTAAAAGAGTGTTTCCGGAAAAGGTGACCTTCTCACCAACATGGCTGAGGAGAGCTTGCTCCCAGTCTCCTCAGATGGTCTGTCCTGAACGAGGTGACTCTTCCCTGAGGATTAGGATACCCTCAGTCCTGTTTGCCCTTCGCTAAGCTTGCCTGCTTCAACTGTTAGAGGGCAAACTCTTCCTGGAGCTTTGAAGGTTAGTTACATTCTTATTCTGGCCACTTGGCTACGACGTGTGTGGGGACTTGGGACTTGTGCTGTGGCTGTTCCATGCTGATCCCCTTTGTGGGAAAACACCCCTGCTTTTCTCAAGAAGCTGTGTGGCCCCCACTGGAGGGGCCCTGGTTCTCATTAGTTAAGGGTTGGAAGTCACTTAGGCTGAGGCTTTGGCTTCGTCTGCAGGTACTGCCCACTCCCTGATCTAAACTTCAACTCACAAGTCAACTGACTTGTGACTTAGGTCCTGACTTTCAGGGCCTTGGAGAATGGATATGACTTCCAGACACCGCCCAGTTGTCCGAGGACTTCCTGTATTGAACTCACACCCGTTCTTGTATCTACAGGTTCCCTACAGGCTCATCGTGAAGATCTGAGAGATCTTGTCCCTTGACCATCTCCTCGAATGTGTGAGATGCAGGACACTCTTCAGTTCAGATGTCTTTCCTGACACCTCTGGGCCATGGTGCTCTAACTCAGTCTCTCCACCACTGGCTCAGACTCAGCCTCAGTGGGCACATGGGCAGCTCTGGGCTGTTTGCTGGTGGCTCCTTTGACTCTGCCAGGCCTCAGGCCCAGCCTCAGTGGGCACATGGGCAGCTCTGGGCTGTGTTTGCTGCTGGCTCCTTTGACTCTGCCAGGCTGACTTTGTCTATGGCACTGGGTGTTCATGTCAGAATAGGATGTCTGCCATTTTTCATTTTGTGATGGCCCTTGCAGAAATGGCTGCGTCTGGACCTCTGTCCTTCCTAGCCCACAAATGCAGCTTTAGGAACAAGACAATCAAGGATGGGGATGGAATCTGTTGTTTGTATCTTGTTTCTTCTAAGGAGTTAAAGAGACCCCAAGTTTACAATCTCTCCCAAAATTATTATATTATATGCATATATAATATATTATATATGCATATATTATATATAATTAATATATTATATATATAATTTTTTTCTAGTACCTTGCTCCCCCTACTAGATGTGGGAGAGTATTATTTATTAATCAGCACTACTCCCCCATAATGGCACCCTCATCATGTTCATTGCACTAGGGGATTTCTCAGGCTAAGGCAGTGTTCTCTTGAATAGTAAGCACACACTATATATTGTGTACTATCAGTATACTTGGCACACACTGCTAGGGATTGGACGCTCTGTGATTTCACTTTCCCTGCTCAGAAATACTTGCAAGGGATTTTCACGCTGTTCCTGACAGTGTCTCAGTCGGGATGCACTTGAACCATCCCTGAGTGACACTGTCTCTGTCCTCCCCACTTCCTCTTCTAGATAAGTCTTGATCACTTCTCTCGGGAGCTTCCAGACTGGCTCAATACTCAGTTGTGTAAGCACTGGCTGCCCTGAAAACACTTAACGGTGTCATGAGGGGAAGACTTGGGATATTCTGTTTGAGGAGTTCTGATCTTTTAGGTTGTGGGTCAACTTCTAGTGGTGTTGGAAATGGTTCTTTTGATGGTACTCCTCTGGTTTCTTCTGGAACTTACTTTTGAAGGCAAATATGTAGGGAAGATGAACCTGGAAACTCAGACCTCAGAGGACTGGCTGACCCATAAGAGCTGGAGTAATTTTTCTTTCCCTCAGAAGAAAATGCTGGGTTAAGGAAAGTCCCCTCAAAATCCCAGAAGTTTCTGTCTTAAAGAATTTTGCACCACTCTGCTGTTGTCTTAGTAACTAAGTGCCCTGGAAACCAAAGAAGAGATTCACTTATTAACTCCCTGTGTTTGAAGCTACCTGGGTGTGGGGAGGGTGCGCTTTGGAGGAACTTAACCAACCACGGATATTATTACTATTATTACTACTATCACCAATAGCCATGTAGCCAGTACTGAGTACTAACAATAGTTAGCTACTAGGAATAGCCTTAATGAGTGTTAACTATGTACCCAACACCAGTATTAAGTTCTTTATTTCTATAAGCTCATCTGATTTTGGCAGGAGACGGGCCAATTTATTATCTTCACTTTACAAATGAGGACCCAACGTGCAACTTAAGCTGTCTAAGTTCGCATACTGGAAAACAGTGGAGAGATCTGTCTCAGAACTGTTGTGATATGGTGCCCAAATCAAAGAGCCATATTCTCTGGTACTGAGCATGTGCAACATCACTTCAGCCCCAGAGGGCCTTTCTCCTCTATCACTAGATCTACATTGCAATGGTGCTCATAACAGCTATATATAGACATACCCTGGCTGTGCCCTAAAGGCAACCTAATTATTTAGGTAGCTAGGTCTCATGGACTGGACTTTAAAAACTTTTATTTTTTATTTTCATGATAAGAAGTTCATTCACTTCCACAGTTTCTTCCTTCAGTTTTGACATCAACAGTCAGTATTAGTTTATTACACTCACTCTCTACTGACTAGACATCATTTGTATACAGCTGTACCATATTGATCCCCAAAATGTGGAGAGGCAGGAAGAAGAGATTAATGCGCAAAGGTTCTGAGGTCAGATTTTGAAAGTATAATGCGAATCTCAGTGTTGTAGGATCCAAAGAGACCTGTCACCAGTAGTATGTGACAGTGCGTGAGTCTCTGTATGCTTAATAGTGCTCTTCCCTAGCCACCTCTTTGAACAGATCACTTGTAGAACAAGTGAAGAAGCAAACAGTACAATGTGCAAAGAAACTAGAGTCTGGCTTTTGCAAAAGCTGGGGGTGGCTATGAAATCCCAGCCAGCCAGCCTCTTCAGCATCCCGGACAGTGAGCTACCCAGGCCTATCCTCTGCAGATGTGTCTGTGGGCTGGCTGGTGATCTCTGTGGCTTTGACTACATCTTTCTGGTTTGAAAATCTTCATGATCTGTGAGATAGAAATCTGGGTTGCTTTTTACTTTAAATACCTTAAAGGAGTCCTTCTGAGCTATTAAAAAAAAAAAAACACCACCTCAAAGATTGCACAGTAGAGTCTCATTGGTACTACTCAGCTGTCCTTCAGTCTATTGAGAGAGTGTATCTTTAATTATGGTAGAATTTAGTAAGACTTTATGTTTTTACATACTCAAGAAAACATTATTCCAAGAGCAGGATTTTTTTTTCTCCCAAATTTCCACAAATACAGGCCCATCTCTGAAGAACATACTGAACAACATCTCTGAATAAGTAATACACTGCCAACAACATCTTCCGTGTGTCTCAGTGTTACAAGGGTAAACAGTGAGAGGAATGCACAGTTGGCTCTAGGTACTTGGAGGAATCTATTTTCCATTGAAGGTCAACCACCACTAAATTAAATATTAATAACCAAGACAGAAAAGTCAGAGGTTCTCTAGTATGAACAAAAGCTTTGCCCTATCACCAGACTCCGGGTCCAACCTGGAATCTGAAGAAGGAAGAGGTTGTGAAAGGAAACAAAAACCTTAAAAATGTACTCGGCAGGCTCAGGAGCTGCAGGTGAACATCATGGATGAAGAGATTTGTGACCTGGGAAGGAACTATATGTTTGAAATGTCTTTTTTTCCCTTAGCTTTTGACCAGCTAACCTTGACATTTTTTAGAGGCCAAAGGGTCAGATGCAAGAGTAACAGATGCGACCAGCCTTTCCCTCAGGACACAGATCCAACTTTTAGCAGTAAATAAAATCCATCCAAATATGTCTGGGAAAGAGTGGCTGTAAAAAATGAGGTTTCTCCCTAAGAAGTGGCTGATACCACAAATATAATCCTGAGGTGAAAAACCCAATTATTTAATGCGATTACTCCTCAGGAAAAAGAAAAACTAGAGAAATCTATCAAAGTTCCTTGGTTTTCCAACAAGGTTATACATGGCTGTACATAGTCGAGACTTGTTCATCTAGCATTCTATCAAATGGAATTTTCTATACTGTGGTATTTATGACTCCCTTCCAAAACAATAAAAATGCTGCAAGATCTTGAAATGCCTTTCCCGGGAGAATGTCAGAGTATGGACAGCTGTGGTACTGAACTTATTTCACATGTCAGTCATAGAGCTTGCTGCATACCACATGGAGGTTTCTCTCCAAGACTATAAACTTCAAGACTGGGTATTCCTTCATTTAGAGAAGTAGTACAAGCAGATGAATGGGTGTGAGGTTTTTTTTTTTGCCTTTTAAATGTTCATGGCAGTTACATAAGGCACACATGGAAGGCAAGACTCGGGGTTGTCTTCCTCCCTCAGCATTAGACTGGTAACATGCCTCCGGTCATTTTTGTTTCTTGTGTGAGAACATGGAGGTTGGTTAAAAACTCTGCCCACTGAGAGGCTTACTCAAGTCTTCTAAGTCTACGTTCTGTGTTCTCAGAAGAACACAGTAACACCGTTCACAGCGCAAGGGAAAGCTATGTTCCACATCGGTCAAGCAAGAACATGCTCACTCTTTAAAGGGAACACAGAGCTGTTCGTCTAGTGTCTGACCTCCCAGGAGCATAGTCTCATCACACAGGCGTGCACATGTGCCCTCATGGATAAGGATATAACCTCTAACATAGCACAGGGTGGCCCTGTGCTTTCTAGGCCCAGAGTCTTCTACCTGAGCTCCCACACTGAATGCATTTGTTTTCTCATTTTGTGCCATGCTTGGGACAATGTGCATGTGGGCGCACGCGCACAGACACACATACACACACACACACACACACACACACACACACACACAGCGAGCAAAGCTTTTCTAAGTACCCATCTCACTGTGCTTCTGAGGTCATTTTTTATATTTCAGTATGTGGGCTACTGCATCCCTGTGATAGAGACATTTGGGCCAGGCATGGAAACCATCTTCTTCAGTTTCTCCTGTTTTCTTTTAAGTTGTAAATAATGATATTTTCTTTTATAGATTAATGAGAATCTCTTTAATTCCTTTGACAGTCAGAGGAAAAATCCACCTTAGACTATAATCCATTTTTTTTTTCATACCACACAGAATAATTCACCCCATGAATGACTCCTTAAACCCCCAAGTGAGCAATGCATGCACCCACCTGTTATCCTGTAGTAATTACCAGCACTGAATATTGACACTATTAATTCATGTGTCTTTTGCACTTTCCATCTCATTGTCTAACCTTCTCCTCCTACCATGCACCCACCCGAGAGCCTCACATCTTAAGAAAGAGACCTTTGTGTAGGCTGGGATCCCAGATGGGCCTGCTCCAGGAGAGACTAAGCAGGTTCCTCCCCACTGAACGGACCTCATTTCTGCCACCAGGATGGGTCATTCGGGCTTGTAATGTAGCAGCAAAAGATGGAGATGAGCACTGAGAATATGAAATGCTATTTCTGCTACACTGTCTTAGAGAACAAAGATTTGTTTATCCTCAAAACCTGTCCTGTGCAAATACTGCAGCAGCTGGCTGCGTGTGGCTGCCAAACCCTTGAACGGTGCTAGTCCAGGTTAAGATATGCTGCAAATTTAAAAGATATACCAGATTTTGGATAATTTGCAAAGGAAATATAAAATGATCTCATTAGTAATGTTCATATTATTTCCATGCTCATGATATATTTTGATTATACAGGGCTAAATAGACTATACTATCAAAATTAATATCACTTGTTTCTTTTTGGTTAAAGATTACATGTCCTGATTTGTGTGTGCAAGTGTGTACGGGAGGTCACAGAACAACTTCTGGGAATGGGGTCTTTGTTTTCACCATGTGGGTCCTGGGGACTGAACACGGGACATCAGGTTTGGCTGCAAGTACCTTAACCTACTGGGCTGTCTCCAAGCTCCTCACTTACTCCTTTCCCCTTCTGAAGGAGACGATTGGAGGACTTCGACTGAGTAAGTGGCCTGCTTATCTTTCTTTCTACCGGGCTATGTTCTTAGAAGCTTGGTTCTTATCTTTGCTGTGTCCTCTAATTTTGACCAATTACGAAGCTCAGGTTTTTTTGTTTTAGCTACAGACTGTGTGCCCCCCCACACCCGCCCCACCCTCACCCAATGTATAAAAAATGGTTTAGATTAGCAGTTTTCAACCTGTGGGTTGGGACCCCATAGGGGTCACGAATCAGGTACTTATTTACATTACAATTCACAGCCGTAGCAAAATCACAGTTACGAAGTAGCAACAAAGTCATCTTATGATTGGGGTCACCACAACGTGAGGAAGTGTATTAAAGGGTCGCAGCTTTAGGAAGGTTGAGAGTCTAGGTTTAGAATCTAGTATAGAGTCTGGTTTATAATCTAGGCAGGTACAAACCAGGCATGGTCTTAAGACCCAGCGCCCATCTTCATATTGGGGGTGAGCTGAGGGGGGTGGGCATGAAGGTAGACTGGACAATACCAGATAGTGGGCAGCAGTGGTTAAACACAGACCAGCTCGCTCACAGCCCACAGGCACACCCTCGCTGTTACTGCGTCCTTGCTAATGCCCCTCAGCTGCCAGCACTCTCTAATTAGGAATAGGCAGTATGCTGCGCACAGAGCTTTTAGATCTGGAAACCATGATCTCAGGAAAAACTCATCCAGTTAAAGATTACAACAGAGACTTTCTTCTTCTTCAATGCAAAAGGCCCATTTTCAATAAAAGTATTGTTCTTGTTAAGACTTGGAGAAACCTCAGAAAGACAGCTTTTAATACACTGAGTGTATGAGTTTTAAGACCATGCCTCCCAGTATCACTCATTTAGTTTGGCTAAACAGTGAGCAGCCCACATGCTCCACCGCACATTTCCCCCTGGAATTCCGCTAATACAAATAAAACAAGCGAAGGGAGCCTGGCTTAGCTCCACAAATATTACTTTTTTTTTTTTTCATATTAGGGAAACTACTTACAACCTGAAAATTTGCCCTAAATAATCAGAGTTTAATTCTCAGCGAATGACTAGACAGGGAATTGCGCTCACCCAGGGCCTGCCCACAGGAGGTGAAATACTCAACCCATCAGTGTCATTTTGTCTTGAGACAGGGTCTCACGGAGCCTAGGCTAGCCTTGAATGAACTAGCTACGGAGCTAAGGATGCCCTTTGGACTTCTGGTCCTCTTTTTTGCCACTCTTGGGTACTGGGATGCTAAGTGTGCAGCCCACCCATTCAGTGTGAGGGATCAAAGCTAAGGCTTCTCGCATGATAGGCGAACACTGTCTCCTGAGCTACATGCTGGTCAGGTGACAGGTCTTCAACTACAGTAACACCATGGAGAGCATTGACAAAGTACACTTAAGCCCTCAAAGAAGGTACATTTAGAAAAGTACATTTAATGTCCTTCAAATTTTTGCTTTCCACGTCTAAGATATTTCATTACATTTTAGTTATTTTTTGTGTGTGTGTGTGTGTGTGTGTGTGTGTACACACTTTATACAGCATGCAAACGGAGGTTAGAAGACAACGTTCAAGAGTTCTTTCATCCCACCATGTGGGTCCTTGGTTTTGAACTCAGGTTTTCAGGCTTCGCAGGAGACTCCTCACTCACTGAGCCATCTACCTGGGCACCCATCTTCCTGTTTTTGATGTATGCTTGTATTGCTGTGCATACAGAGAGGAGAAACCAGAAATTTTCAAGCTCTCAATTTATTGTAGTCCTATTACTGGTTGCTATCAAAGAGTTCTATGGGGCTGGAAAGATAGTTCAGTGGTAAAGAGCATGTATTGCTCCTTAACTAGACTGGCATTTATTTTCTAGCACACACACCTAGCACTCAAACCCAGTTGGGGGTCCAACTCCAGGGGATCCAACTCCTCTGGTCTCCAAGGGTATCTGTCCACACATGGATGTATTAGAAACTATTTTTTTTATCTGACTGGTATATTAAGAGGATAGATAAGCTATGAAGAAGTCATGAGGTTTTAATACTGGTTAACTCTGAGCTCGCGTCCTTTGCTCTGAAGTTGTAAAATATTAATGTGCTAACTAATGCAGGCTTCTTGCTGGGAGTAGGGATGGTTTAACCTTCATGTGTGTGTGTATAAAATAAAAATCAGTCATTCTTTGAACATTTCCTTCCCATGATATAAAGTTGTCATGGCGTTGCTGACTCTTTCTGATGTCAATTTGCTTTCCTTATGACATAAAAACTATGGTCATGAGGAACAAACAAGTAGAAAAAAAGTCCTACATTGGGAGGCCACAAGGGCACAATGGTGTTGACAGGTAATGCCACATTCAAAGCAGTTTGTCAATAAACAACCTGAGATGCAACAGGTTGTGAGCTGAGCTCGCTCATATAGCGAAGACATCCCACCACCACGTATCATACGTTGCTTGGGACATACTACAAGTAACAAACCTCACTGATTTCTTAAGCTCTGTGCTTGTTGGTGACAAAACCAGGCTAACCTCACTGTTCATGAACATGTTGGGGGTGAGGAATGACTGTCAGCTAAGGGCTGCAGAGAGAAGGAAGCCTGGCCTAGAAAATAAGACAGAATCATTCTAACAGTTCTGGGCTTATACTTCTAAATCAATCACTGAACTTTTCTAAAATATATGTTATATATATAACATATATTTTAACTTATATATAACTTTTCAAATTATGTGTTATAATTTGTTATATATATGTTTGAGTGTTATAATTTATTATATGTAATATGCTATATATCATAATATATAATATATTATACTATTTTTAAATTATCTCACACACACACACACACACACACACACACACACACACACACACACAATCTCTGAATCTCCTGAATTCACAAGTTTAGGTAGTGGATAGTACCCACTGTTTCTTATCAAGGGCTTCTGCACTAGGAAACTGAGATAGGGAATCCATTCAAGGACCCAAGGAACTCGCTATCTCTAGCTGGGGGAGTTTTATCCACATACTTCTTGCTGACTTTGTAATGAAAAGTAATAGTGTACTTTTTGGGTGTGTTGGCTCCGGACTGAGGCTTACATACGTTTAAAGTTAAACTATTATTTCTCCCATCACTTAACCTTTCTGATGTGTTTCCTCATCTTTAAAGTAAGTGTCACATCAGCACCTAGGCTAAGAGCCTAAGTAATCGCGTGTCAGGGTAAAGAGCAATGCTTAAGCAAGCCTAAGCGAGTGTTAGCTATTGATAGTCAGGGTGATCATTCACATACACATTTTGTAATTTGTTAACTAAATGTTTGCCATTTCATTTGGGACAAATGGTGTGCCAGGTAGGTCTATGTGTGACAAATCAACTGTCCCAGGGGCAAAGGGAATTTGTAGCCACAGTATTAATATTATACATCATGGCAAGGTCAACGTTGAAATAAACTGACTTACAAAATGAACAAAATGCACACGTTGGTTCTAGAGTCTATAAGAGAGAAAACTGTATAAGAGGGAAAACTGAATGGAAAAACCTTGCCAAAAAAGTTTATAATGATAATATAAAACATTTATTGCAAGACAGGGATAACACTTGTGTGTGAATTTTCCTATTTGCTTAGAGCATTCCTTTCAACCCTGTCCCAAATACACTGCGAGGTTTGGCTTGGATCATTTCAGCAATGCTCACATGCTTCGTCACAACCCCCTTTCCACAGGCGTTAGAGGAACAGGGGTATCAGTAATTAGGATTGGAAAAGGGGGGCGTCAAGTAAAGGGTAAGCTGGAGATGGCGTATTCACCAGACGGCACAGTTAAATACTAGAAACCAGCTTTCTTCCCTCTGGCCCCAGGGAATCTGTCCCTCGATTCACTGTCATCATAGAAACAGAAAAAAAACACATCTGTTAAAAATGAGCTTTGGTGGAAAAAATTCAGCTGGCACACTCTTTTCTTCTCTGTCGTCTTTTTAAAATAGCACTCTTATGTAAGTTCTTTACTATATATAGTTGAGAATGGGGAGCTGTGGCTTGACCTGCAAAGGCTTCAGCCATTTAATACCACCCCAGCCCCAAAAGGACAGCCAGAGCAGCTAGGACCCCAATCTCTGCCTCTCTTGAGACACTAACAGAGCTGACCTTCAGTCTTTCCATCTATAAAATAGGCACAAGGCCCAAGTCTAGCCAACTCATTGAGGGGTGCCTATGGAACCTCGGAGAACACCTGAGAAATGTCACTTTGCTTAGTCAATAATTTGTATTCCCCACCCTCGTGTCTACACAAGCCTTCTTTAAGATCTAGAGAGCTGACATTTCAGTCTAAGGATTCTAGACATCCTACCATCGCATCCCCAGCCAACGTTGCCAAGCTGCACGATCCTCTGGTTGCTATCTGTTTTCTTCACTGGGTTGCAATCTCCATGTGGGCGGGACCCACATTTCTTCGGGTCACTATGTTATCTAAGCTTAACAACTGGTCCAGGAATGGATGGAGGAGTAAGAAGGAACAGTAGCTATGATGTACCGAGTTCTTGTCTTGTTAACTTGGATAACTAATTACTCTTTGCTTGCTGCATGGTTTTGATCATCCATCCTTCTCCACCTTAATTATTACACTTATATCCTGGGACAATGCTGCATAATTTAGCTGCTACAGAGATTATAGGGGACCAGGGCTTGACATCAGCAACTGGTGACATCTTCTCTTCCTCATTGCTCTACCCTGGTCCTGTCAGAATATTGTAGCTCACCTGCTGATTCTTGCCTCCTCGTCTAGATGGCAAACGCGGACTTCCTGTCTCCTACACACCTCCCACACTGCATTCTCCAAGCATCATCACAGAGTCTCAAAACCCACATCTGATCACATGACTCCTTGACTTCCTGGTCCAATGATAGCTTTCTTGAACTTCTAGGATAAGTTTCAAATTCTTTAACTTGGCCCACAAGGCCTGGTGCCTGGCTACGGCCTCTTCTCATTCCTAAGTTTTCCTCCTAGCTTCAATGCTACTCTTCAATATTTGATTCTCCCAACTTAACAGCTCGCTCTACCTCCCATTCATTCTGCAGCTGTCAGTTCACACCTCACTTTATGGCCTGCCCTCAGAGTCTCTGGACACATTCCATGTATCTGCCTCCCAAACACTCCTTATATACACCTTTATCTGTCTGCGATAATCCCATGCTTATAGACCCTTCGGGGCCTCTTCCACCTTCAGTAAAATGAGATGGAAAAAGTGGCATTAGTAAGTAGAAATGTAAGTGGACAAAGGTATTCTAGAGACAATCTAGGGTCAGGGCTATACATTGAGTGTACTTGAGTGTAGCTCTTCTTAGACTACTCTTACAAAAATAACCTATATGAGTTTTTTTTTTTTTTTTCAAGGCTAAGAGCTCTATTTGGGAAAAGGAGGTGAATTTGTGTTCATTTATGAAAGACACTGACAACTCTTTCCAGCAGAAAGAAAAAAATATATAGTGTGAGATACTCTCAAAAGTTTCCAGACTACGTCTCTTCTGGTTGTTCAGCTGGGTATGACTTCTCTCTTTACCTGCCAAAGCGATCCCTTCTGGTTTCCCTAGACACCCAAATTTCTGCAAACCAATTCATGGATCCTCAGAGCCAACTTCACATTTTTCTGCGAGGCTTGATGGTGAACAATGACAATCACCAAAACAACCAAGGCAAGAGGAAAGATGCTTCCTGCACAGAGGCTGCAATCTGATGAGCTCAGCACATAGGCTTTCCACTCTCTACTACCTATAAAACATGAGCGCCAGGTAGGTCAGATCATAGGCACTTAATTCAATGACCTAAAAGCCCTCAAAGCAGAATAAATCTATTATCATGGCTCAAACATTGATAACTAACTCAAACTTCAAGAGCGAAGAACAAGTATGAACACTCACAAACCCTAGGAGCTTTGGAGACAGCTCCTTCTTCGCTGCCTATTTGCATTTATCCTTCTTGCCCACCCCTCTTCAGTCAACCTAGACTATGGATGGAGCTTTTACTACTGTAACTTGATCTAGGTTCAGCGCTAAAGAACCTAGCTGCCATTCATAGCACCGCCTCTACAACCAAACTATGCACCATTTGTACAGATCAGAGAGGCCAGGGGAGGAGTGTGCTGCGTCCCTAGCCTTTCTGTTTCTCCAGTCTTCCTGCATCTCATACTTAGGAAGCCAATACACTGTCAGCGATGCTACATGCTTGAGAGAAAGCTGGGCTTCCAAGGACCTTGTCTTTTAGAACCCTCTCCTCTGTCCCTAACATCAAGCTGTTGCCTCATTTTCTAGGAAGCCTTAGCCCACTTCCAAGAGAATTGAAGTGCCAGGCTGGCTCAGCACGATTTTGTTTGCTGGATGACAGCTACTTGTTAGTTGTTACTGATGTCAACTGCATGCTTGTCAGATGTGGGTAAAAGGGGTTTCTTAAGCTCTAACATCAAGGGGCTTTGATAAGTTACTCACTAAAGTGCTGCAGTGAGTTTTTCAATAAAAACAAATGTGCAGGGAGCAAGAAAATGAACCCACAAGAGACAGAACTGGTACCTCAACTTACCAACTGACTTTATTTTTGCCTCTTTCATTCATTTTACATATGTGGATAACTTCTGATTTATTGCAGAGATAGAGAGGGGAGGGGGAGAGAGAGAGAGAGAGAGAGAGAGAGAGAGAGAGAGAGAGAGAGAGAGAGAGAGAGAGAGAGAGAGAGAGAGAGAAAGAGAGAGAGAAAGAGAGAGAGACTGAAGGAGGGAAGGAGGGAAAGGAAAGGGAGAGGGAGAGCGAGAGGAAGAGGGAGAGGAAGAGGGAGGAGAGATTGATTCTGAAGACAGAGAAAATAAAAGTCAGACTATGGGTTCACAGTCCCTAATCAAATGCAGGTACAATGGGCAGGTTTCAGACACCCAGGAAGGAAAGAACAAGTCCACTGAGACACAGGCAGAGAGAGGCACAGTAGGATGGGGTGCATCAGATATAACCTGGCTGACAGAGGCCCCTGTGTGCCTCAGTGACACATGGGCCGGATTCATTCGCTCATTCACTCAGCAAAATGGTCTCGTCTGCTAGGTACACAGGGTCTGAAGACCCCTCCTATTAAGGGGGAGTCAGAAGTACCTGTGATTTCCCACATTATTCTGCTGTTCCCCAACCAGACCTAGAAGGCAGACTTTATAATACAATGAGAAGTCACAACATAAGCAACTGTGTGTGTCAAAAGGGGATGGGCTTTCCCAGCAGAGGCCTGGGTTTTTCCAAGCTTTTCAAATATGCTGGGAATGTGAAGAACTGCCATCTTTAGAGGAACTTTGAAAGGGGTTTGAGGAGGGTAGGCTCAGACACACTATTAAACCACTTGAGAGTCAGGGAACTAGGTTCTTTTCTTGGGCAGTAGGAGTGGAGAGAGAACATTTGTTCCCCCCTCCCAGGAGCTGGGTTGCCGAAGACAGGCCTCCCTCACTAAAGTGGAAGACAAGCTCACCCCACTCAGGGTCTGGTTAGATGACTTAACTCTCAGGAACCAGGCAAAGAATGTCTCCTGGCTTTAGCGTCAGACACTGCTTTGCCTGTTTGTCATCAAATCCTTTGTTTCTTGGTACTCTGCAAGAAGGAGGGAGGATCAGGGAGTTTATTGCTTAAAAAAAAAAAAAAGTTAAAGAAGTCCATTGAACAGCAGGTTAGAAGTTGATGCATTGTGTTCTACGAAGTCACAGTTTAGGGAACTCACTAACAACTGGGCGTAACTAAGCAGTACAGGCCCCTGCCTTTTCCCTTAATGTGAGTGTCATGGCAGTAAGGAGAGGTAATGGCGAAGAAAAAGAGATTGGCTTTACATCCATTGTCTCACTGAATCAGCTACATGCCTGAATCTCAATTGTTCCAGATAACTGCTCAAACTTCACAGTCTACTTTAAGGCCAGGCACAGAATAACTACTAAATGAGGCTGCTTGACAATGCTTGAAGTTACACACGTGAAAAATATCATGCTGAATTTGGCTGTCCAGAAATTTTAGTTTCCTTTCACTTTCTTTCACCATTGACAAAATAACTATAAATACTAAGCTTGGTGTATGCTAGAAATGTTCTCAAGAGGTCAGAGTCTATGGAAAAATCAGTTCAGACTTTTAAAAGCACCAGCTATGTTTGGTCTGGTTCCTTCAATGAATACAGTTACTATAGAAACTGTCACATGTTAGGGCTGGGGCGGTGGCTTACTGGTTATCGTGCTTGCTGTATAAGCATTAGGACTTCATTTTGAACACCCAGAATCCAGGCCCCCTCCCCCCCGAAAAAATGGGAAATAGCATCATGCACTAGAAAATGGAATAAAGGAGGATCCAGGGGACTCGATGGCCAGTCAGTCTAGTCAATTAGTAATCTCTAGATTCAATGTGAGAGCCTGTCTCAAAAAATATGGTAGAAAGCGATAGAAGAAGAAACAAAAGACAATCATAACCTCTATCCTCTGTGTACCTGTGTAGCTATGTACCTGCACTGGCATTTACATACATACACAGAACACACACACACACACATTGCCACATGTCAAAATATGTACTCTCTTTTTCTTTCCCCTTTTTATTCCACAACTAGGTCAGCCAGAGCACTACACAGAGGACCTTCTGCAGCTGGACTTGAAATGGTGAAGAAAATTGGATCCGGCCTCTTTGAGAAGCCAATAGCAAACACCCCAAGCATCTGACACAGGCTTGAATCTGAAAGCTGTCAGTTACACAATGGGCATGTGGCGGCCTGGACCCCGTTACGGCTCAGTTCTCCAAGGGGCAGTCTTATCTCTTCCTCTGATGTTATCACTTGCCAAGGAAAGCTCAGACAAAAGTCAACTGTTGCACCCAGCTGGAATGTAACTGTGTTCAGGAATGTCCCAGTGGAGTAGAGCTCATTTATGTTCAGATGGGAGGTACCCTCTTGGTAAGAACGGAATCACTAAAAATTCTCACACCCTCCAGGAAGAGTTGCCAAATAACTTCTTCCCAGCTCCACTAACAGCACCTAGTGTTCTTCACACACATTTTAAGCTACGTTCATTTTTGTCTGCTTGAACTTATACACTGATTATTCAAAGCAGCCCAGACAACGTACGTCTTGAGTTGTCGGTTTCTTTCTGAAATAAGAGTTCTAGTTATTTTTTGATCCTGGTGGGATATGAAGACAAGTCGACCCAGAAAGCTCAGTCTGGGCTGAGTCCTGCTTGAACCTAGGAACCTGGGGCTGATTAAATGCAAAAGGCTACCATTTAATAATTATTTGGTAGGAAATGTCTTGCTAGTGTAAGCCTTTCCTTTCTACTATTTAAGGCATAGCCTCAAAGTGCATTCCAGATTCAAGGTCTAAATTCTACCAATGCTTAGGTGCAGAATTCCAGCGAGCATGACTCTAGGTTTGGTGACCAGTCACCCTCTGACTTCCTGCTTTTGACGTTTTGTTCCTTCATATGCTGAGTGTCCTCTCATTTTCCTCAAATTAATTTTACATCCATGGCTTCCAAAGGCTGTTGGAAAGCTGATCTACGCTTAAACTTGTGTGCCAGTTTTTGCTGGGTTGCAAGGTTGTGCCTAATAACTCTTGACAATAGCCCTAGTTTCTAGCTGTTAACACCCAGATCAATGGGTTTGGTCCCTCCAGCTTGTCCACAGTCTAGAACCCTCAAGCACAGGTCAGAATAGCTGGCTCCTGCCACAGAAATGAGCTTAGAGACTGTGTGGAGAGAACCTACCAGATTTTTGGTCACCTCCCAAGGATTCGCTTTATAGGCTCTTGCTTTTCTAGACTCGGTTTCTTTGCAAGTAAAATGAATATCCAGGCTAAATTCTAGCTTTGAGATCCCCTGGAGCTGGTACAGCAAAGCAAACAGTAATCCCGAGCTAGATGTGGTAGCTCACTCTTTAGTTCTAGCACTCAGGGAGCTGAGGCAGGAGGATCTCTGTGACTTCTAGGCCAGCCAGGCTTACCTAGTGAGCCCTTGTCTTGAAAAAAAAAACAAGAAAGAACCATCCTGAATAACACTGACTGGGAAGTGTAGGATCAAACTTACTTATGTTAATTAAGTATTCCTGGAACTTAATTTCTTTCTGCTAGTTTTTCTTTGAAAAGAAAAGATTTATGTGTGTGTGTGCATGTGCAATGGGTATGTGGCAGACATGTGTACGGTACCCATGGAAGTTGGGTCAGGGCATCAGATCCACTGGTGCTGCTGTTGTATGTAGCTGTGAATGAATATATGGTGCTGGGAACTAGGCTCAGGCTCTCTGGAAGAGCAGCAAACACTCGTAACCACAGAAGCACCTCTCTAGTTCCCTTCAAAGTGAATAAACTCAGTGTTGGAAATTCAAGTGCAAAAATGAAAATCTTTCCTAGAATTACCAGTCTTTATACAGTTCTACATCCCAGGGAAAACTGTTAATATAAAAGAAAAGTTTAAGGGTCAGTGAGACAACTCATGAGGTAAAGTCACCTGACTCCATGACTGCCTACCTTCTGACTTCTATGCCTACCTACATGGTGTAAGGATAGAACCAACTCCAATAAGTTGTCCTCTGAATGGACACACACACACACTCAGAGAGAGATCATTTATGTAGAGCTTCCATTCTTTAGCAAATAATATTTTGCCTTAATATGGTCAAATTAGGAGGCATCCTGGCCTACACAGAGAACTTCAGGATAGACAGTGCTACATAGAGAGACTCTATCTCAAAAAAAAAAAATCAAGTTAATTTTATTGTGATACTACTTTTGAAAATACTGCTTGTTTTCAGTATGGGTAAGAAATAGATATTCAGGTAAGACAGGCGTACTGGGTACCAGTGGGAGAAGACACAGGAATCCTGGATGCCAGTGGCTCTGTCTTCCTAAGATGGTGCTACTGCTGAGGTGTAGCTACAGAGGTCACAGCCACACTTTGAGAGTCACAGCTCTTAGAATAGAAGGTGCTATTAACTCTTCTTACAGTCAGAAGACCATCACAACTTTCACCTGAGCAGGATTTTTTATGAGTTCAAATGAGACCCAGTTCCCACAATTACTATAAGAAGTCTTTCCATCACAACAAGTTCTTTAAAGGGTCACCTCACAAGGAGTCTAAGATATACATACATACATATATATATATACATATATATATGTATGTGTGTATAGCATACACACACACACACACACACACACACACACACACACACGGCAACTACAAAAATAAATCCATGTCTTGCTCACAACAGAATTTTTGGTTGATCACACGTTGCTGGTTTTGACACTGACAGCTTGTGTTTATAATAATCACAAGATGCCTGACATGCTTGAATTATATTACCAAAGGACAGAGCTGGCTCTTCTTTCTCCAAGTCATAAGCGTGAACCTGAGAGAATGGCAGGCAACCTGGAGCCTTGGCCTTTACTGTACTAGGTGCATTTTCACAGTGCCTCCAGTGTGTTCTCTGGCCCAGGGCTTGTCTCTAAGAAGGGAGACACTGTGCATTGTGTACTGGGGTGGAACAAACAGGAGGGAAAAGGTGGGTTATGCTAACTACCGTCTGGAGAAGAGATGGCTAGTTTTGAGAGGATGTACCATAAAAATGAAGACTTTTATTCCTTGTTGTGACACACCCTGTTTGTGGTGGGGCTTTGTTTGGAGGGTATGTGTGCACGAGTGTGCGGGTACACACACAGGAATCTGATTGAACAAACACCTGGAACATTCTAGACAAGTGTTCTCTTGGGCTATGCTCCCAACTGAATGGTGTGTTTTAAAGAGTTCTACTCAGGCCAGGAAGTGGTGGCCTTCGTCTTTAATCCCAGCACTTGGGAGGCAGAGGCAGGCAGATTTCTGAGTTCGAGGCCAGCCTGGTCTACAGAGTTCTGGGACAGCCAAGGCTACACAGAGAAACCCTGTCTCGAAAAACCAAACCAAACCAACCAACCAAACAAACAAAAGAAGAGTTCTACTCAGGGGCTAGAGAGATGGCTCAGTGGTTACAAACACTGACTGTTCTTCCAGAGGTCCTGATTTCAGTTCCCAGCAACCACATACATGGTGGCTCACAACTATCTGTAAAGTGATCAGATGCCCTCTTCTGGTGTGTCTGAAGATAGCTACAATGTACTTATATACATTAAATACATTAATAAGTTCTACTCACAGCACTGGTGTAATTTCCTCCGAGAAGCAACTGTGTTCTGTTCCAAGGTGTAAGAGAGGAAGCATCATTCATGTAGACTACATTACTCAGAAATCTCTAGTGCAAATGAGATTTTCATTAACTACTAAAAAGGGCATTTGTCAATGGTACAGAAACTAAGATTCAGTGAACACAAACTGCTCCCAAGCACCTTGAAAGAATGCACTACGTTAATATTTTAAAATCACAGCTCTCCTTTCTGTGTCTCCTGGGTCCTGACCAACCAAGCTCTTCATGTGATGGGACCCTTAAGTAACATAAAGCTTTCCTCTAAAACGTTTTTTGTGATTTTTTTTTTTTAATTTATCTTTTTGGCTTTTTTGAGACAGGGTTTCTCTGTGTAGCCCTGGCTGTCCTGGAACTCACTCTGCAGACCAGGCTGGCCTCGAACTCAGAAATCCCTCCTGCCTCTGCCTCCCAAGTGCTGGGGATTAAAGGTATACACCACCACTGCCCAGCTATGTTTTTGTGATTTTTGAGATCCTTTACACTCACCAAGACCTGTCTAAGGGGGACATCACACCAGATGAAGTTACAAAAAAGATGGAAGTTATGAAAAATGTAGGAAGAATGAGGAGGCCCTCACTTCCTTGATAAAGCTTGCTCATGAGATAGACAGGACATTCTTTCACTAGTTTTTATTGCATCTCTTTGTGGGAGAGGAAACTCTCATTTTCACAGTCCTAGGACACAGAGTATAGCTGCAGAATCTTCTTCCCATTTCCGTCTGCTCTGAGTCCTCTCCATCCTTCGACCTTCTGACAATTTCCCCACCCGCAGGCCGCACGACCCTCCCACCACTCCAGGAAATCGCACCTCCTTGATCCGCCCAGCTTCAGCCCAGCTTCAACCTTCTACCAGGCTTCTCCGTGATTGGCTCTCAGTTCTCTCCAGAAGCCTCTGGATCCCTGAGGCTGAAAATGTTGGTCTTAGGTAGTCACTTCCTTCTGCTCCGGGGCTCTGCCCTTCCTTAAGTCAAATTTTACTGCTTCAGGTCCGGGCTGATCACCGAAAGCGCTGGATGCGTGCTTGGTAGTCAAGCCAAGACCCAAGATTTGTTCCCTAGCTTTGTGAAGCACTAGAAACATTTGAGTATGACACACCATGACGTTTCAAGATTAGGAATTCATCTTTGCCTGTTTAGAAGGTGGTAGGGAGGAGGTGCTATGGGCTCGTCCCAGTACTCTACTTTCTTGTTACATAGCTTTTCTTCTCATGCTATAGATCTACTTAGTCTCAGTTACTATGACTAAAAAATACTAACAGAAACCACCGGATCTTGCTCACTGAGGGTATATGGATTCTGAAAGACTGGGATGGGGTGAGAAAGTCTTGGGATTACTCCAAAACCAAGATACCTTAACAAACTGTGGGCCCCGTTTCTCCTCTAAACCCATACATAATCTATTTAGCAGGCTAAACGAAGATTTCAGAGGGCTATATAAGAATGAATAGAGTATACATAACACCAAAGTTAGCAGCACCGTTAATATCTAGGGGATAAATAGCACAATAAAATGTTTGACCTGAGTGGAGAAAAGTTAGTCAAGTGCTGTCTTTATTTCTGAGCCTATTTAGTCATGGTGCTTAATTATTTAACCTTAGTTTGAACATTGAAGCAAAAGACAGACTCTGTCCCCATTCTGTGATTTGCACACAGCCTCGCACACACTGCTGCATGGTGGGTGATAACTCACAGTCTGCTGTGTGTGGAAGAGGAATACATCCTCTACTTACTGTGCAGACAGAGAGACATGACCACTCCTCGTCCTTCATGAGGCTTCTTGGAAGTTAGGCTGAACAGCTGTAAGGACTCTGGAGGCAACATAAAGGTACCAGGCTTTTGGCAAGGTGTGGTAAATTTGGCAGGGAAGTGTAATTTCCGCAATATTGTTTTCAGCCCAGGAAATGGCTCAGGTGGTTTGGTATGGGCCAAGGGCTGCCAGCTTTTCCTGCTTGGGCTTGCTACTCTTGGATGGTTCCACCTGACTGAATTCCTTACTCTGGTTGCCTTAAGGAGGCCTCTCTGCATTCAACTAGTCCCCCATCCCCCAGAGACCACATGTGATCCAAAATGTCTAATAGGGCAGGCCTCAAGTTCATGTGATGACCCTCCATCCTTATTAAAGTAGCCAATGCATTTCCTAAAGCCCAAACCGCCACACAATGGCAGGAGTTTTGGGCAGTACCATTACCTAGGGAATAACAGCATTGTGGGAGCAGAATATGGCCAAGCCACTCAAATCTGTTCATCCTAAGGTTTAACAGGTCGTTGTACGAAACTGCTTTTATGAAATGGTTTTAGTTTTGCAAAGCAAACTTTTTCCTGTGACCTTGGCTCAGAGATTGCCCTCATTCCCTGATCATGTCATACTTCTTGAATTACAGAATACCTAAATATGGCAAAACCATCATAACCATGCTCTCCAGCTACTCAGGTTAGGTAACATGGTAATGTTTCCCCAGCCTACGTATGCTGTGCTACGTATTCAACCTCACATCTGTTGGACCATCTCTGTCATCATATGCTGGAGGGTAATAGGCACTTGGGGGTTTTGAGAAGTTTTCATTTCTAATATAGCTTTACTGATTATGCACGGGCTTATAATTTGAGCAAGAGAAGTCTGGGATTTGTATTAATTACTCCAAGACTAGAAAATCAAATCCCACACAATAATCATCAACTTCTTAAATGTTTTAACCCGAAACTCCCTGAGAGCATGAGTAACTGGAAGGAGATCAGAGGCAGAACTGGCTGGGAACGCCTTCAAGGTCCCCCATCCATGTGCTCTGCTCATCTCTCTATTTTAAGAGAAGAAGCAAAGACCCAGAGGCAATCTGGGGAGTCTGGGAATAAACAGCTGGATGTGGATGACTTAGCTAGGATCTACAGTCTATCAGCAGAGACTAAGGCTGAGATGGAATCGCTTCCTCGGCTAGTTCAGAAAATAAAGTGTAGGCTGCAAGCCATTGCCCCGTGTTTAAGTCTTGTGCATTGATAGCCTGAGACACGTAGACCAAGATGCAGATCCTCAGGAGCCCAAGGGAAACACCAGGTGTCTTTTTGCCATGCCAGAAGGTGACCCAGATGTTTAGAGTCCGAGGTTTTATGAGGCTTTAACCTTTAACTGGACTGCTGAGTGCTATCGAGTCATCAGTACCTTCTTACCAGTGAAAGTGAACTTATTTTTCTCCTACTGAGCTCTGAAGAAGGGATGCTGTATCGATCCTCATAGCACAGCCAAATGTAGGTCAGGCTTTGAAGACATATTTTATCCTGCTCCTTGTTAATTCCTCAGATGACTAACAATACAGAGGTACCATTCTATGGATGGTATTTAATTACTTTGTTTATCTAACACACACTAAAACAATAATGGTTGAATGATACAGGATAGGAAATCATTTACTCTCTGTGTACTTTCAGATGTCTAATTACATACTGAAGAGAGACTCTGCCATAAAGTCAAAAGCGATTACACAATTACATTGGGCAAATATTTGAAAACTACAAAGTAAATCTCTCTTTCATTTTCAGATTTGGTTTTATAATTAGACAAAATTAAAATACAGAATTAAATGATACTCATAGAAGAAAACTGAGCTCCAGGATGAGTGGTAGGTAGAAGCCACACCCGACTCGCCTGGGAGGTACAGACACTAAAGTGAACTACAGGATAGATACAGTGGCCAGACAGTGCCAGCTCAGTGGTCACCATCTCCACTCAACACTACTGACTGTTCCATGTGTTTCTCAGCTGTCCCAGCCCAGGTGACCAAATTACAGAAAGTGTCAGCACATGGACTCCTCAACAACCCAACTCAATTTTTTCCTTCAGAACTTCTCTCCCAAGGAAACTGCTCTCAGGGTTTTAGACACGTAGCATTTAGCCTTCAAAACATCCTTGAGCTTGTAATGGGTGCTTTTGGTTTGAGTATGCATGTGTCTGTGTGAATGTATGCCATGTAGGTAAAGATGCCCAAGGATATGAGATCCCCCTAGAGCTCAAGTTACAGGCAGTTGTTAGTCAGCCACCCAATGTGGGTGCTGGGAACTTGACTCAGGTCTTTTGCAAGAGCAGCACTCATAAATGCTGAGCCATCTATTCAGCCCCTTAAAAAATGTTTAATACAAAATAACAAATAACTTTTTAAAGGGAGCCACCATGACATTCGTTTTGTGCACCCAAGGCAAAGAATAAACCCTGGAGAAAGTCTAGAATCTTCACAAGTGGAGTGGTTTCACAGAGCATGAAGCATGCACTGGTGGACAGTTTTGCAAAGGGAGAAGACGAAATGATATGCCATGGTATAACTCTCTGTGTTTGCAAACTGACAACATCTGCTGATTGTATATAAGCAGGGACCAAGGAATGTGTGGGCTTGGATCTCTGCCCTGTTATCCCTGGATACTTTTTCTGCCCTTCAAAGATATTTTCAAATTGTTATATACCACTTTCTCTTGCAAACAAAAGCTTCTTGCAAATCCAAAGTCGAATTCTTTATGACCTGTCCCCCAGTGTCTTATAGTCACTTTCCTGGACAGATTTACAGTTTCTGGGGTGGACAGTATGTTCTCAGGAACATTCTACGTTACATAACAAAATATTGTGTTGATAGAGACGTACTATGTGCATGTGGACTCATTTTGTCTCTTAATAGGAACCTAAAATAAAACTTTTGTAAAATCCACATGCCACCTTCCATGTGAATACATCCATTTTTAGTTATGAAGACAAATAGAAAATCAGCCCTTACCAAAAAGAGCCACAACTTTTTTCTCAGTCCAGTTTTCAAACAACTCATTTGTGGTCTGACTGGCATCTGCTTTCCTTCAATATGCCATCACTGGTCAGGTCTGGCAGACTGTTGGCTGGTTTGGTCAATTGAGTGTGGTCAGCATTACTCAGTCTTCTGACACACAGCTCAGTTTTCTTACCTAATGCTCTCTGGGTGCAAAGTCATGCTTTCCCTGGAGGACTCAGTTCCACCTGTAGTGATAATTGCCAAGTCACTGTCCTCCATCCCCATCTCAGCTTCGGATGGACAGTAAATAGTCCCTATATGGGATGTTTATGATTACATTTGTCTATTTTTTTTTTAAATTGTTTTCTCCAGATTCCCTCTCTCTTTTCTTACCTTTGTGAAAGGCAGCTCTATTCACTCAGTGCTTAGCAAAGCTTTGGATTAATCCTGAGGCATGACCGTTTGTTCTCTAAGTACAACTACCCTAAAAGAGTCTGTCCTGGTACAGCCGGCAGTTCATTAGTCTCTCTCTCTGTGTGTGTGTGTGTGTACTGTGTGTGTGTGTTCATTTTTAGGAAGGTCAGAAGTTGATTAAAATGTCTTTCTCCGTCACGTTCTACCTGGAGCTTACCTATTCAGGCAGGCTAGCTGCAAGTGAGCTCTGGGGATCTTTTAAGTGGGTGCTGGGATCCAAACTTCGATCTTTGTACTTGAGTGACAAGCATTTAACTGACTGAGCCATTCATTTCCCTAGTTCCCATTTTAACTATCCTGGACATTCATCTCCTGCATTCAATTCCTTTGTCTCTGGGTTAGTTGAGATAACCTGATATGTATTTCCTGGCTCATTCTAAGACCCCCACCCCTACCCCCCTTGGTTTCCTGGTTTCCCAGCTAACTGTGTGTGTTGTGTCGCACTGGCAAGCAAGAAATGATTCAAGTAGAAGGCATCTTTGCTGACCTTAACAAAGGCATGTACAAGAAGGAAGGAATGAAGTTTGATCTAGCCACCCCAGAATACAAAACAATTCAACAGAAAGCAAGAACTTAGTCACAGTAGCTGTCTCGAGTACTTCTCATGTAGTCTCGGCTTCTTGAGGCAGGAGGATCATTTGAGTATAGGAGTTTGAGGCCAGACTGTACAAAGTAAAACCCTGTCTAAAAATAAACAAACAAAACAAATCCTCTCAATCCTCAGGCACAGGGAGATAGGGCTAAGTTAATGAAATAGCTAGCAACAGAGCAAGCATCCCGGTACCCAAGATGTGATAAGACAGAGAACAATGCAACAAAAAAGATAGATCTGGTTTTGTTTTTCAGACAGGATCTCATTGTGTAGCTCTGGTTGGCCTGGAACTCACTATGTAGACCAGGCTGACCTAGAACTCAAATATCTGCCTCCTCAGTGCAGATTAAAAGCTCATACCACCATGCCCTAAAACTCTGGACAAATGTATAGGAGGTTTCTTATAGACATCACTCACAAACACTAAACATATGTTACCAGCAGGGCTCCACTCTAAGCAAGTGGCACATACAGACAAGAATAAGGAGAGTTCCTCTCCTCAGGAGAACTCAAGACAGAATTTTGAGCTCCAATATCTTAGAGACAGTAAGACAAAGACTCTGAACTTGGGATGACCCAAGTGTACATATTACCACTTGAAGGCAGACTTCCTCTTTCTCTCAGGTGACTGCCACACAGCTCTCTTCTCATTCTGTTCCTTACACTCCCTCCCCAACCCACTCTCAGCTGATGAGTGAGTTCTCCATTTCACAAAGAAAGCAGAAACTGAGAGAACTCCCACAAGCTCCCTCCCCGGCTCCTACCCACTCCTAAAACCACTGCCTTAGGCCTCAGCCTTCTGTTCAGCCCCACAGAACTTTTTCCGCCCTTTATGCTAAGGCTGGCTCCAACAAGGTCCCCACCTTCTTCACAATGCTCCTTCCTCCACTGTCCCCCATCTCTCCTGACCTTTGGACAGACAAAGGTCAAGCCCTTTGTGAGTTGTTTTTGGGTATTTCCTGGTCCTTTGCTGGGAATGACTGATGGAGACAGCCCATAATCAAACATTTGAGAGGTACAAAACAAAATAGTTTGCTGTGAGAGACAATCCTGTCCAACAAATCTGGATTCTGTCAGGTCAGAACCACTAGGAGGTCTGTGTGTTCTGACTCACCGAATCCTACCCCATATTGACATTCCTAACCCTCCTCCACAGTACTGCCTTTCCTGAAGGGTTGCAAGTCCATCTGAAGTGTGACGCAGTTACAGTGTGTCGGTCACCCCTGGAATTTAAGCTCCAAAAGGACAGGGAGGTTTGAACATTGACTTATTCCCACAATGCCTGGGACATAGAACTTACTCAACAATATTTGCTGGTTTACCAAGGCCTAGTGCTTGCCCTTTCTGATTTGTGTGACTCCTGGGAAAAGACTAGCCCTCTCCAAATTGCCCTTTCACTAGTTCTGAGATGTGAGTGCTCAAAGTACAGAGCACATGGGATTATGATGGGGACTAAATAATATAAAAGAGTAAATATTTTAGCACATTTTCTGGTAGTGTTTTATATATACACACACACACACACACACACACACACACACACACACACATATATATATATATATATATATATATATATATATTCAAATCTACTTGTTTGTTCAACTGCAAATCCAAATTGGCACTATTTTATTTAGCAGATTGATAAGGAGGGGGAGGAGACCGAAGAGGAGGAAGAAGAGGAAGAGGATGAGGAAGAAGAGGATGTGAAGAAAAAGCACCTGTGTATATTCTTTCTTTCCACTAGACCAGATTCCATTTCAAACCTAATACTGGTTTAAAAACTACTAAACATACAATGAAACCATGTGAATGCCTAGGCTTGTGTCCTACTATGAGCCTCTTGTTTAGTAAGGAAACAGTGCCAGTCTGTCAGTAGCTCACATGGCTAACCCAGCCCAACAGTCCCACGGATGATGATGGGCAGTTAGTTTTCCCTTATTCTCCATCACTGCTGCCATCTGTCTTCTGCTCTGCTCTGACCTTCTGCTGCTACAAAGCTAGTTCCTGCCAGGATCCCTTTCCCTGTAGCTCTGTGGATCCAGGGTGGAGTCTGTTAGCAAAAGGGGAGGCTGAAAGTAAAAGCCATCTCTGCACTTTCCATTTCCTTCGGGGCTTAAATGGAAAAACAAAAAGAGGGTCCCCTCTGCCATTGTTTTGGGGACTAAAAATCCTAAAGTGTTCAAGTTGGAACTGAGTGCATTTTCTCCCATAACTGTGTTATATATATAGTGGCCTGGTCCTATGGTCTATTAATAATGCAGACTTACGTCAACAGCATAGCTGGGCTGGCCTGGGAGTCTAACCACTGTATGTAACAGCTCAAAGGGAAAGGATCCAGCCTCAGCAATTTAAAGGCCTAGCACTTCTTCAGGGGGTGGGGGTGGGGCAAAGTGTTTGTGTGTGTTACAGGCACATGCTTGTATTGTGGGTACACATATGAGAGCACACTTTTATGCAGGTCTGTGCTTGTCCCTGTTGTGTATATGAAGCCAACTCAGGGCTCAAGAGTTCTGTTAGCATCCATCCATGTTAACAAGATCTCTCACTTGAACTTGCCAAGTCTGATAAGCTTGTGGTTTCTGCATCCTCAGCTCTGGAGTTGCAAATGTGGGTTCTTAGATTAGACCATAGATCCTCATGCTTCCTGGGCAAGAGCTTCACCGAGGGAGCCACTTCCCCAGTCCAGTGATTGTTCTGGTTTTTTGGGTTTTTTTCTCTGTATAGCCCTGGCTGTCCTGGAACTCACTCTGTAGATCAGGCTGGCCTTGAACTCAGAAATCTGCCTGCCTCTGCCTCCCAAGTGCTGGGATTAAAGTTGTGCACCACCACTGCCTAGCGATTGTTCTGTTTTTAAAACAAAGATCAGCCTTTTCTCTCTCTCTTCCTAGTGAAACTCTGGCTTTTACTCCTTTCACTTGGCTTTGCTTGTCCCTCTTCTGAAAGTCTACTTAACATTTCTTTCTTGAAAAAGAAGATGAAGAGGAGGAAGATGAAGAAAGAAGAGGAGGAGGAAGAGGAGGAAGAGGAAGAGGAGGAGGAGAAAGAGGAGGAGGAGGAAGAGGAAGAG
>NW_022196905.1:201013225-201016046 GCF_008632895.1 Mastomys coucha
AGGAGGAGGAGGAAAAAAGCAGGAGCAGCAGCATCAGCAGCAGCAGCAAGTTTTCTGCCAATAGTAGCCAGAAAACAGTCACTGCTCATTTCTTCTGGCTGACGCACCTTGTCTGCCAATGGCAGCCTTTCCCTTGGGAGGAAATCATTTCCATCCAATAAGGCAGCGTGCCTTCCAACAGCCTGCTGTGGAAATCACCAGTTTCACCTGCCATTGTGGTGATGCTGCTCAGGACATTGGTCTGAAATGCACTGAGTCGGGAGTCTCGACCTGACACTAGCTAACCACTCTCTGTTTTCAGTTTGCTTCCTTGTAGTTGTGATCCAAAATATACAAGCACTGAGCTGCTCACCTACCTGGGATGGCTCATGTTACCAATCGTGGTTAACCCTAAAGATGTAACCAACAAGTCAGCTCAGGAAAAAAATCTGTCCTGAAGAGTCCCTGCAGGAGGTGGATAACTCCTTCAGAGTGCTTCTCCCTCCCTGATACCTCTAGCCTTTACTACTCAATCTCTCCCCACACCTTCTCTGTAACAAAGGCCCATTGCTTTCTATCTGCTCAATCTCTTTGGATAAAACTATTGGTAATTCTTTAGCCTCTGACACACACACACACACACACACACACACACTTATGCCTTGGAATAAATCTCTAGATGTTGCAAAGGAGAGTGGATTTACTGGAGTGCACTTTCGAAAGAGCATCTGACACTCTTTTAAGTAGCGTTATTTTTGTAAGGTGTGCTTTTTTTGTGGCTTCCTCTACTATTGATTTGAAGATGAAGGGGGGCTTGGCAGGATACTAGATAGCATGAAGTTTGTGAGGTGTAGTGAACTTTGGTCACCCAATATTTACATGACCTTTTGAAACCAGTGTTGAAAAAGTCCAATAGATTTTGATACAAAAATCCTGATGTGAATATACACCCCAAAGAGGTGACAGTGTTATACAAAGCCAGGACAGTGGAAGAAATTTGGAGAGAGGGCAAGGATTAATCCTTTAGATAACCAAGAACTGTTTGGTGAAATTCCTAATAGCTTTGATACTTGAGTGGGATGGACTCTGATAATTTCCTGAAACTTTTATTAGTAGCCAGAGGTTTACTGTAATCTGGGGAAGACACTTTATTGAGGGGGTGGGGGAAAGACTGCCACTTTGAAAGGCAGTGATACAACCAATGAACAAAGTTTTTTAAAACGCCGGGTTTAGGTATAAGATGACAGCACAATAAACATTTGAAACCTGACCCCAGTGCAGGATAGTCCCAGTGCCATTGTCTTTATTGGGCTAGTTTAAAGCTTTAAAGATCAGCTGGAAACTGTATGTAGCCTCTAAGGCATTCTGCAGCAACCTCAGCATTCCTCTAAGAAGGCCATCTATCCATGGTCCAAGTGTTCTTACAAGGGGAAGTGGGGCAGGCAGCTATTACATCATGCAAAGCAGGTGAGCTAACGACCCACGCCAGCTGTCAGACTTTCATGGCTTCCAACAATCACAGAAAATAAAGCTCCATCGGTCTACCGACCACCCAGGCTCTTTCCTCAGCATCTCAGGATGCTCTTTCACAGAGCGGAAGAGAAGAGTAGAATGCCTGCAAGTTTGTTACCAGTTGGGGTACCCACTCTACTCTCTGTACTAAAGTCAACAATACACATTATATATGTATCTATAGATACACAGTGGATCACCACAGAAAGAGCAAGACCTAGGAATTAGTTGAAATATCTATTTTCTAGCTCTTGTGTCCTCTTGTGGTTGGTCACTTAACTGTCTCTCTAAACTTAAATTTTACAGGGACTCAGAAGTTCAGGAGTACATTTATTTCATACCTTCTTGTACCTCAACCAATGCTAACCACCTATGGAAAAATATTCTTGGACTTTAGCCACTAAAGCCAAGCCCTCTAACTCTTGAAGAGAAAAATAGAATAAAATAAAAACTTTTGATGGGGGATATGAAGAGGTCTGAAGGAAGACATGCTTGTCTCCTGGTACCCCACGGAAGGAACCAAGCAGCTGGGCACAACTGGATACTTATATCCAGAGAGGATAGTTCAAGGAGAAACTAGAAAGCATCCCCATGGCCAGCTGGTGGGACCAGCTCCTAATCTGGAAAGGATGTTTCTTCAGGAAAACCTCACTGCTTATTAATCCTGCCTCTGATGCTGGCGTCCCTGCCTTTCTTCAGCTTATCTGTAGCTGTATGCTTGCAGACCCCGGGGTCTGAGGAATATACATTCACCCTGAGTTTCTCCTAAAGACAGTGTGTGGGCTTGGCTTGTCCAGTGCTGCATCTATTACAAGACCCAGATGCCCAGTGCAGAAAGCTGAGTGTGTCCAAAGAGACCTAACCCCTTCTAGTCAGTTCCCAGAGACAGAGGAAACAGCCTCAATCCCGCAGCTCCGTGTGACAGGTCTTCTGGAGTCTGGACAACTCATCATTCCAGACAGAGCCACAGTAGTGTTAAATAGGGCAAAGGGCGGGGAAGCCAACCCCCACCCGCTTTGGCGGGCCTCTCTCTCAGGACCTGGAGCGCCAGGTTTCTACACATCATCCAAGAGGAGAGGAATCTGGCGTTCAGAGAATCTGGTGCGGTGCGGCTAACCTCACAAAGCACAGACAGGCTAGGACTACAGAAGTGAATCCACTTACTAGGCCTGCCTGAGAGTCTCACTTACTAGGTGGGGGAAATCCGCATTACAGCATAAGTCCTCCAGGTTCTGTACCGAACGTGAATATGGTCATGGTGTGTGTGTACACACGTAGCATGAAAGAAGAGAAAGGAGAGGGAAGAGAGAGAAGTGGGGAGGGAGGGAGG
>NW_022196905.1:201016153-201037388 GCF_008632895.1 Mastomys coucha
GAGAGAGAGAGAGATATGCCCCGGAGGGGAGGGGAGGGGCTTAGGCAGGAGGTGTGGACCCCTCCTCCAAGACTAAAACCGACAGCCAGAGGATGAGGTCATCCCCCACCCCCACCCCCAGCTCCCACTCCCAAGTCTCTGGCAGCCCCTCTAGCTCTGCCCGTTCCAAGAGGTGCCTCCTTTAAAAGGGGGATGGTGTCAGGGAAGCTGGAGAAGCAGGAGGGGTCTTCCTGGGTGCCAAAGCATCTTCTCCATCCTGAGCGGGTGAAAAAGAAGGAAAAGTCCCATCTGGAGCTCAATTTCCAGGGGTCAGGACTAAGATCCCGCTAGAGGGAAGGAGAGGCTCTGGGGAGGAGCGATCCGCGGCTCGGTGTCCTCAGCCTGTCTCAGCTCTCTCCTAAGGGCAGTCCCGCAGCCCTGCACTGTCAGCTCTTTAATTCAAACTTTTTCCAGGAGCCACGCTGCTAGGACTCCCACGCCTACCTTGAGTCTCCTGGCTCTGTCGGGTGTTCGCCGATCTGAGGTCTCAGCGAAGCAAGAGGGTGGGTGTCGAGGGCTCCTCCGGCTGCGCCGGGCAGGTACCCCCGCTTTATAGCGCCAAGCCGCTCAGTGACTCAGTGAGCCTCCCAGGGCTTCAGCCTTCAACCCTTCAAAATAAGAGTCCGGCAGCGGCGGCCGGGCTGGGCCAGCTGGAGCAAGGCAGGGAGGCGTGGCTGAGGCCCTAGGGAGCAGCCCCAGGTTAGGGTGTCCGCCCCCTTTTAACCTTGCCACGCCCTTTGCATCTTTCTCCTTGCAAATCCCTTCTTAGCAGAGAGCCAAGGTATAAATTGGGTTTCTGTGACTCTAACTTGCACAGTTGATAAAGGGGGGGGGGGGGGATTTAACCTAAGTCAACAGAAGTGTTGGCTGCTTGTCATAGGCGATTGTCTCAGATTCTAAGTCTGGTTTTTCCTTTGCGGAGGAAGGAGAGATGCCCTAAAAAATCCCATCTCAGGGCACGCTGGGAGAAAGGGATGAAAACTAAACATGGAAGCACCCAAATGAAATAGCACTGGGGCTGGGGGCGGGGTTAGGAAGAGGCCAGACCAGGGGCAGACTGGCAGGCTCAGAATGTGCAGTCTTTAAATAAAGAGGCACACAGGACAGTTCTTTTCTACAGAAGAAAAGGAAGTACTGTTGATTCCGTTAAGTAGCTTACTGAGTTCTGCGTACCAAAGAATCACTGAATCCGGGAGCCTTCTGGGTAAAAGTTCCTCAGACTCCCTTTTACAAGGTCTTGGAAACAATTGGTCCCTATGTGGCCAGCCCCACTGGGTTTTCCTTCCGTCATAAACTATTGGAGGACCTCAGTCACTTGCTTAAAACTTCTACATGGGAATTTTTCTCTTGAAGTGTCTCTAAAGGAAGAAATAAGACACATTTATTCATTCCATAATTTTTAAGTTTTTAAAAATTTACTTATTGTGTGTGTGGAGGGGGAGAGGGGGCAGGACAACTTGTGGAAATCTGTTCTCTTCTTCCACCATGTGGGTGCAGAGGATCCAACACAGGTGCTCAGGCCTGGTGGCAAGTGCCTTGACCCACTGAGCCATCGAGATGGCTCAAAATTCATTACTTCTACCAAAGCTGTGACAGATTATGGGCTTAGCCATAAATCCAGACGACCAAATTTCTCTTTTACCATGTTGGTTGAAAACAGCCTGGCTCTGTGTATAATCCTCTAATATCTGGCCAGCACTCTGATCACAGCTATTTCTGCCCCGTTTTTTCCTGCTAGAATGTGTGTTTTCTTGAGCTTTGGGACCTAACCTTCTACACACAATAAGCTCTCCGTAGATGACTGGATGGATGAAAAACATGCATAAGAGTCAGTGCCCAGAGCATCAGGCCCCTGGCTTCTGGAGTCCAACTAAGAGGCCTGGCTGGGACCCTGGCAGTTTCTCTAAAATAGTCATATAAAAAGTATCAGTAAGTACCAATTAGGCCACTTGTTTAAATGATCTGATAACTATACCTGCTCCTTCAATATTCTATCTGTAATAGGATTTCTAGATTTATAGTCTATTTCTTAAAAAGACTTAATTTCACGTGTGTTTAGTGGGCACTGTACAGCAGCCTGATGAAAGACTCGTATGTCCTGGAACTAGGGTTTCCACCAGGGCCCATCAGCTCTGGGAACCTGGATCCACCAGCACAGTAGAAGGTGTTTAAAGCACTGAGTCATTGATGGGCCCTTTGCTTCACAGTCTTGAGGTAGATGCTTCCCTTCGATTTTTCTCTCCCCCTCCCAAATAGCTTTTTGTTGATTTTTTTTTTTAATGAAAAAAAAAAAAACATGCTCGTAAAATATTCAAGCAATAAATCAAAAACGAATGCCACTCTGTAATTTACCCCCAGAGATAAACATTGCTAACTCCCTAGAGCATACTTCTCCAGACTCTTGTGTGTGTGTTTAAGCACATATTTAAAACATAGATTAGATCGCTGTTTACATATGGTTTTGTGTCCTATTTTTTAAAACCTAACAATACTTGGCTATCACCATGTTCAGCACGATACAGGCCTTATTATTTTTCAGCGCAAAAAAGGTGATAGGTCAACATCCCCACTAGCCTGCGGGAACATGTTTAAAAGAGTGAGAAATTCAGCATTTCACCCTGTTATTTTGCCTTTTGTTTTGAATTGTAGTTTGTCCATTCTCCCGTCAAATTGCCATCACGGCCAGCAGTGGTCACTGCTTGGAGACTGTGGGGTTTTCTCAAGGGTGTGGGGGGGACTGCATTGTCTTAGTAAGGAAAGAGCTTTAAAATGAGTTGGGCCATATAGGGCTTCGATGCTTTCTTATTTCTGTAAGTATTGGAATCAGCAGATGGTGTTTAAATTCTGGTCCTCCAAGTTCAATGATTTGTGCAGTATAAAAACAGGAGGAATGAGTATACAGGCATCAGCAATACCACCTCAGTGACAGGGCTGTGGGACAGAACTGACTGCCACAGATCGTACTCAAGTTGTTAGGCTTGATGACAAGGGCCTCTCCTGCTGAGACATCTCTCTGGCTCGTTTTCAGTGTTTAGTGCTGAAATCCAACATGATTTAAGGTAGTGATCAAATCAGTGAGCACTTTAGTGTTTGCCACGGGAAAGCTGTTGGGAAGAACAGGGGGAGGTGTGGGTGCACATCAGCCATCACTTCGGCCATGTCCCAGACTCAGTGGAACCCACATCAGTGGACACCCAGATGGGAATTTGAAAATGAATGCTCAGTTTTCTTCTACCCTGCGGAGATTATGCTCTGCAAGTGTCTCTTGTATTTTTTTACTTCACAGTCCCTGGGTTAAGATGTAAATTTCATGATTTTAAGCTAAAGATCCACAGGGAACAAATAGGCCATGGACTTATCTTCCCTTTGTCCTTGCTTGAGATGTTTAGAAGCACATCTCCCTTAGAACCTTTGATTCAAATTCATACCCAGCCCGATTCAGCTCACAAGTCTAGGCCTCAAAAGGGCAGATTTGATTTGGGATATGGCCTTCTGCTTAATTTTCAGTTGCTGGAGGAGGATGAAGATGTGTAACGGAGGAGCTGACAACAAATGTATCCGATTAACATAACCATCTTGGTAGCGATGCCCTCTCTCTCTCCCCCTTCCTCCATCCCTCTCTTCTCTGAAATTTTATTGTTTGTATGTGGATGTGTGTGTGTCCATTCGTGTGTGGGTGTTTCTGTGTGGGTCTATGTGTGTAGGTTTGCATGCTACTTACAGGTGCCCCCCAAAGCCAGAAGAAGGAATCAGGGATTGGGCTTCCTTGAGCTGGAGTTCCAGGCAGTTGTGAGCTGCCAGATGTGGTGCTGGAAACAACCTCTGGCCCTCTGCTCATGATAAAGCCACCATCTCCAGTCCTTGTTCCACCCCTTTTTCATACACACAAACTAACACCACTGTCATCTATCTCGATAGATGTAATAATCTTTTATAGAAGCACAAACTGTTATCAAACCCAGAAAATGTCTTGTAAGCATCACCCACCAATTCGAGCACAGGTTTACACTGCTTAACCAAGCTTTTCTAACCTAATAGTTAGGGTCAACATCTGTGTTTTCACAACAAATATTTCCTATTTTTATTTATACACAATGATAAAAAAATGTTGAAGTATCTTTAAGCCATTTGCTAAACATAAAGTTTTGATTAAAATGACCATAGCTTGGGATTTTCTTGGACTTTTGGCTTCTAGGATGTCACAATTACCAGGAGGAGGCCTTGACTACTTCCCCAGCATGGTGGGCGAAGCGCAAAGACAGATGCTCTTTACTGATTCAGCATCATGATTGGCTTCCACTCACTTCAGGGGCTTTGGTATCATTTAGTGTCCACTGTAGTTTTCAAAGGATGGAGAGATTGGCTGGTGGCTGCTCTTATCTGTAGCCACTGCCTCTCTCACAAACTCCAAGCACTGGCAGCCATCAAGAAAAGTCTAAGAAAACTGTGGGTCCCATATAGAATTTTAGCTGATGTTGGTTCCAACTAATGTTATTTTTAGGAACTATTTCTGAGTGTAGACTGCTTAGGATCTACTTTGGACCCCCAAAATGAGATGACTCCATGGATAAAAACACTTGCAAGATCAACAACCTGAGTTCAACCCCAGGACCCACAGTGGAGGGAAAGAACCAACTTATGAGTTTTGGTCTTTGGCTTCTCCACGAGGTAACACTCATATACTTGAACACACACACCAATTACTGACACCCCCCCCCACCAGCTGCTAATGCCACTAATGATAAATTAATATAAAAAACCTTGAAGATCCATTGCTCAAATTCATTAAAAAAATAAGCACTCAAAAAAAAATCTTTGACCACTTTGAACTTGGACTCTGTAATGAAATATAGTATTTTATATGAATCACATTCAGTTTCATATTAACATTATTAATTATTATAAATAAATTAAAAAACTTAAAAATAACAAAGTGAGAAAAACAAAACAAAACAAAGTGGGTCTCCTAGGGAGACTCAACCCTGTGAGTAATGAATCCTCAGACTGTTGGGAGAAGGGGTTGACGGGAAATCTCCAAGGACAATTCATACTTCAGTATAAAAACAAATGAGCCTAGTCACTGAACCAGACATCTTTCTGGCTCTTTGTTTTGTACGTAGTTTTGACTTTTGCCTAGGTGAGAGAAAGCTAAGAATGGAGGGAGAGATATTTGTGTGAGTGTGACTAACCCAGCAGACATGGAGCACTGGGTCAGAAGGAACTCAGCAAGCAGGAGATCTGCCCAATGGAATATAAAGGAAGATCCTGTTGACATACAGAGAAAATACTGAGTTCTTGAGGGTAAAGCAAAGCCTGAACCTCCACAGGGAACCCAGAGAACTAAAGTGATGAGTCAGGAGGGGACCACAGGGGGAGAACGGGTAGTGGAGTACTGTCCTGAACGGGCAGATCTGGAGATGGACGGTATAAGGTTAATCCTAGGCTGTTACAGTGGCTTTGGATTGAAGGAGTACAGTGCTAGGGTAGGCCAGGAGCTGCTGGCCAGGGTGTGTCTAACACAGGGACCTACTAGGATAGGGTGTGTATGCTGGAAGCAGGTTTCTACTTTTAATCTAGCGGTTTGGGGAGGGCTGATATGTTGGTTACAATTGGATGGACTGGTGACTGATTTCCTATATTTACCCCCACCACCCTCACCACCAAACTCCTTCTACATCGCTCCCACTTTATCTCCCTCCCAACTTTACAGTTTTTTTTTTTAACCCACTGAGTCTGATTAGTACTGTCCTATGTGTGTAGGCCCATCCTATGGACCATGGGCAACCTACCAGAGGCCACATCCCTGAAGAAAAACCAACCCTCCCTCTCACAGAGGCCATTAACTGTCAATGGCTTCCCCACAGGACAGTGTGGACCGGCTTGATTTGTGCAGGTTGTGCAGGCAGCCTCAGCTACTCCAGGTTCACTTGCAAATAGCCCCATCCATATCCAGAAGGCAAATGCCACAGCAGCCTTCCCCGACCTCTAAGCTTTTGAAGGAGGGTGAGAGGTTCTAAGGATGCTGAGGATTTCCCACTGACCTACATCCCCATCCCCTTAAAAACCTTTAAAAAAATCCAAAAACAAAGCAGAGTGTTTAGTCAGGAATAGAGTAAAAAGAAGTTATCACAAGTTTCACTTCGAAGGGCACAATACCAATCACTTTATAAGTATTCTCCCATGGTGGATAGCGTGAATTCTAGAGCTCAGATTCCAGGGACTAGCTCATTAAAATGAAAAAGACGATAGGTGTGGAAAATTCATTAGCTATCCTAGGACACTACTGTCTCTGATGGTAAATCAACAGTTTACTATGACACAGTTTGATTGTGGGCTGCGCCAACTAAGTGACCTGAAATAGTTGACTACTCCTGATTGTGCCCTGCTTCCGCCAGTGATGGGTCTGACTCACCACTGAGAAACCACTTCCAAATGAAACGTGTTATCCTGGCTTTGATGGGAACATCCACAGATCCTAAAGTCAATGCTAAAGCCGACGACTTATTAGCTTGATCCGACACAATTAAAACTCTATCTGTGGCTGACAAAAAGACAAATATGAGGAAAGAGTTTCCAATAACACGCTTTCTGTTTTGATGGTGACCGTACGTGGTGGTTACTGGCTAGGTGCTACACAACTTCCTTAGCTGTTTCTCTTGCTGCAATGACCTCTGACGACATCATCACATGGAATCTGACATCATAGAAATTCCTTCGGGAACAGAGAGAACACCCAGATCATTCCATTGCTTCTCCCAGAAACAGAGAGGGAAACACCTCCGCAAAGGAGCTGGTATGGGTGCTGGAGACACTGCCAGACAATGAAGTGAAAGAAAAAAAAAAAAAACAGGGACTCCAACGGGCCTCACATAAGGACTGTGTTCGTGGGAAGAAAGGAATCCATTTATCTTCTCTGACGTGGACAAACCTGCCTTCCTTTAGGCCTACTGTGGTTTGAGTGTATGTCCTCCCTGCCCCTCTACAATAAAATAAGTTTAAAAAGCATGAAAGCGTGTATTGGAAACTTAATTTCTCCCTGAACACAGTTGAGAGCGGAGTGTATTCAGAGGAGCTTAGGCCAGGAGGGTGGGATGAATGGCTTTTAATGCTGTTATTCTAGAAACAGGTCCCTGCTGAATTGCTACACCGCCGTCGTCCACACATACACACATATGTGCATGAATTTCTTTGTCCTTCCACTCTCCACCACGGAATGATTTAACAAGATGGCCCGCATCAGACGCCAGGCCTGGCCTCGAATGACCTAACCTCTATAACTGTGAAAACTACTTTCCTTATTGTATAAGTCACCTATTTTGCTGTGTTCTATTAGAGCAACAGTCAATATATTAAATGCCTTGCCTCTTGTCCAACCCTTTTGTAGTCTAGACTTGGTGTTCATTTTCTTCCACAATAAACTAATCTTTCAGGTCAGAGTAATGGGACTGTATTTTTGGAAATAGGTTATTTTTCTCTTTAGGGTAACACATTGGATGAGGTGCTACAAATGGTTTTGGGCAAAAGTTTTCATCTGCTAAGAGAACTATTGAGACTACTAGGTAGACTGTGCCCCTCCACAATAAAATATACAAACCTAAATTTTGTAAGAGGATGTCAAATATTTTAATAATTTTTCTTTTAATATGAAAAATTTAATGGATATATTTTAGAATGAGATTTTTTTTCTGAATATAGACCCTAAGCCCAAAAGAAAAAAAATATTTGGCATATCCATAATTAAAAGAACAGACTTATTTAATAAATAGTTAATATGGCTAATAAACATTCAACTTAATATTTTACAAAGAATTGCTGGATTTCAAAAATATGAAGTCCAGAGCTATACCTAAGATTTCAAAAAACATAAGGAATATTTGCATTGTTTCAAAAAAGACACTTTGTCTTGCTTCTGTATGTTATATTTTGTTTTCAGTAGCCTTGGCAGAGTTAAATAATTCTGAAGAACACGAGTCTGTCGACAGGCTCCTATTGCAAGGCTGTTCAAGTTAAAATTGGGCTCAACCTATTATGCTTAAGGAAACAAGTGGACTATGAAATTCCCAAAAGGCCACTTAGTTTTTCTTTTTTTGGTATGTCATTGATCGTAATGGAATGTGTGTGACAAAAGGAAGAAAGAAAGAAATGGAGAGCCGTGAGTTTAGAAGACCATGCTTTCAAACTGGGATTTCTAAATAGATTTGATGAAGTCAGATTTGGAAAGCCACATTTTCAACCCAAGGAAAAAGAACCTTAAATAAAGCAACCTTAAATAAAGACTCAGTTCTGAGTTCTGCCTCTTTAAATATTGGACTCTCTGCAAATTATTTTTAGTTTCAGCAGAAGGCCTCATTAGAGGTCACTTTATTGACCATGCCTGGTTTAGCTGATTGTTGCAATTTGCTCATTAGCTTGGAGGTGGGGACATTATTGTTTCACCCTCATGGTGGGTGGTGCAAGTAGAAGCTTGACATAACCCTGCTGTCATTGTTTCCTTGTTTATATGTCTTCTAGATGACACTCAATAAAGCTCTGTAACCTAGCAATAAAAAAGGCAGGCCTGGTCAAAACCTCATCCTTCCATGTTGGCTGTTTTTTAGAGAACATAAGAATATTTTCACGAGAAGAATTAATTTTTGGAAAAGGTCACACCCATCATTATCATGACTATGCAAGCATTGCTGGTCAGTAGGGTGCCCACTGATTTTCCTAGGTCACGTGGCATCACTTGAGACAGGTATTTCTCTGCTCAATGAAATAAAGAAAGAAGCATTAGGAAAAGTAAGAGAGAAAGCTATATAAGAATAATGTTCTTTGTTATGTTAGGTATGAAAAGAGATGAAGCCAGTTGTGGTTGCAGGGAAATGCCCATGTCTGTCATCTTAGACAATGTATGTCGGGCTGGAGAGATGGCTTAGAGGTTAAGAGCAATGACTGCTCTTCCAGAGAGGTCCTGAGTTTGATTTCCAGCAACCACATGGTGGCTCACAACCATCTGTAATGGGATCTGATGCCCTCTTCTAGTGTGTCTGAAAACAGTGACAGTGTACCCATATACATGAAATAAATAAATAAATCTTAAAAAAAAAAGACAATGTAAGTTAATATATTTTGTATAGTTGATACAGTGGTGAGCATCCACGACACTTTGTACCACAAGACCAATCATTTTTTAACTCAAAAAAAAAAAAGTAAATGCAAATATACCAATAACGCCCATCGCATAATGCTTCTACCTTGATTACATCCATTTTCAGATTAATTCAGTTAGCACATATAATTCTAAAACGTCAGCAGTAAAAAGGGTCTGCAAGATCAAAGTACCCAAGGTACATGGGAGAACAGTGCAGCCCGACTCTCAGGTATCTGATGTCTGTCTGGACTTTGACACTTCCTTTCATCGGGTGTAAAGACAAGCCATACCGTCTATTCTCTATTCATCATTGTATTCTATGTGAATCTAAACCAGTAGGTGTCCTGCAGCTTTAAAGGAAGAAAACACAGCCGTATGTTCTCAGGCTCTTTACAATCTAAGCCGAGGAGACAAAAATCAGCTGCGAACAACAGGTGCTTTGCAGTTGTTCATTCATTTGGACATTAATTACTCATGACTCCCTTGTGAACAATTTGCACATCTGGGGAGATAAAACTGCCCACTGAAAGTGAATTACTGGGGCGTAGGTGAGACACAATGGTTAATTCATTTGGATACCCATAAAAGGCTTACCAGAAATCCCTGCAGCACTGAGAAGCTAGAACTTCGAGTCTGAAGAATGAGTGAGCATCAGGCTGAAGGCCACAGCAAGAGGATGTGTGAGTGTAATTTAGCCTGCAGCTTCTGATGCTTTCCCAGGTCACTCACTCATTCACCAGCACCTCTCCTGCCTCTCCTGGAACCTTGCATTGACCCAGCACCATGGACTGACTTTGAATACACTTCTACTGTTTACTCTTTAAGTACCCAAAGATTTCTTCTGCAATTTCAACTTACTTGTGATGAAAGGAAATATTCTACCACTGGACAAAATAAAGGAAACTCTTGATAAGCTAAAAAGAATTTCTAAACTTAATTCACCTACAAATGTTTTGTTTATTTGTTTTTTTTAAACAGAAGCCAGGAGTGGTGACTCAAGTAATTTATTTTTTAAGATTTATTTATTTATTATGTACACAGTGTTTTTTCTGCATGTATGCCTGCACACCAGAAGAAGGGACCAGATCTCATTATAGATAGCTGTAAGCTACCATATGGGTGCTGGGAATTGAACTCATGACCTCTAAAAGAGCAGACTATGCTCTTAACCTCTGGAGCCATCTCTCTAGTCACAGGAAATGGAGTCTTGAGGACAAGTCCATTATTTTGATGTGTTACCTGTTCAGTAGAAGTGAAAGATAGTGTGATCCCTAATGTTCCTTTTAGCTAGCTGGTTCTAGGGCCAGGCTCAAGGCCAATCCATTCTGATCTGGTGGAAGACTCCATAGCAATTCTTCAAGTGGGGGTTGAAGTATAGACAGAGCTATTGTTTTCAAGAACAATCCATGGAGAGCTGTGGAAAAGTGCTAAAACTTTCTTTGTATATTTATATTCATTTCATCCTTTGAATTCTTCTTTGTGGGGATTTAAAAACATATATATTAATATATACATTATATATATGTACATAAATACACATATAAATCATATACATTAATATATAGTAAGGTATTATATATTTATATACATATAATATATTGTATATATACATATTATATATACACATTGTATATATATACATATTATATATACATTATATGTGTGTGTGTGTATGTATACATACATACATATGTAACTCAATTCACTAGATGGAATGCAGAAGACTTGGGACTCTTATTTTTACCTGTTGTACTTTCTAGCCTATACCAAAAAGGCTGAAGTAGGTAGTTTAACTTGTCATGAAGCTATTTGGTTTTTCATTTCATAATCTGGGGGAAGGGATGGCTAGGTGATAGGCTAAGGTAATTGTTTCCAATTGTTTCTTCATTTAAGGCTCCTTTGCATACCCTGGAGGAAGACTGACAGACCCACACAAAGGCTGGGAGCTTGGCTTTCATCTTCACCCTAAGTGACACCGCACTCCAGAGTGCTGGGTACAGTGTTACGACCTCTACGACCTCTACGTTTGCAGCTTGGCTGTTGTGGACAAGCGGAACATTTGATTGGCCAAATCCTTTCCCTATGGACGTAGCAGAACTCATATATTGCCCCCCAAGGTACAGAAACATTAGTTATTTAATTCTTATGGAGATCTTTACTTAATTAATGAATATGATAGGCATAGATTCCTTCACTGATACTGTATATACTATCTCAGAACTTATATGCCTACCTTGTCAGTTTTTATGTATGCAGGTACTTTTTGCAGCTGTCTTGAAATGACCACTCTCATTTTGAGACAGACAAATTATCACTTGGCTACCTGATTTTGTGCAAGAAATCCATAATTTTATCTCCTCAAAGTAGACATTCTTCCATACGCCTCTGGTTGTTCTCAGGAGAATTATAATCCACTTGGACACTTTCATGTCCTACATAAATTCAAGTTCAAGCTTTGGCTCTGAATCCCAATGTCCCTACCTCACCCCTACCCCCACCCTTTCACCCCCTCCACTCCCACAGGTGTTTGACTCTGGGCAAGTTGTTTAATCTCTCTGGATTTAAGTCTCATCATGTGAGAAAACAGGCACAGTTTTCTACTGGACACTTCATGGATTGTTGCATGGATGAAAGGAAATGTGGGGAAGCCCAGTGCAGATGGTAGGAAGGTTCACCCTTGTCCCTGCTGTTATCACTGGGAATGTGACGAGTCCAACCAACCATGGAGTTGATATTCTAAATAACGGGTGAGGTGAACTGGCAAAAGTCTCGCCTGGTCTAAGTCGATGATATGGGCCACCTAAAGTGCCTCCAAATTCTTGGTTTGTCAAAATAAGATGGGTGGAAGTGCTGTTTAACTTCGCCACAGAAAGGAAGGGCAGAGAGCAGAGATGGAAGAGAAAAACACACATTAGGAATTTAAATACTGTGTTCAGCAAGGGCCCCTTCTCTACCACTAATTCCTTGTGAGATCTTGTACAACTGGTCCAGGGACAGAGCTTACTTGCTTGCTTCCTTCTTTTTGTCTGTCTGTCTGTCTGTCTGTCTGTCTGTCTGTCTGTGTATGTCTTAGGAAGAGTATGGTGACCAGAGGTCAACATTGTTATTTCTATTGAAATCTACTTTTTTGTTGTTGTTTATTTAGATGAAAATTCAAGCTTAACTAAACCACCCACCTTTAAAATATATATTTGTAACTTTATTTGTGTGTGTGTCTGTCTGTTTCTCTGTTTTTGAGTTCCCTTAGAGGACAGAAGAGAGAGTCAGATCCCCTGGAGCTGGAGTTACAGGATGTTATGAACTGTCTGAGAACTCAACTCAGGTCCTCTGGAGAGCAGCAAGTGCTTTCAACTGCTAAGACACCTCTCTATCCCCACACCTTTATTTTGAGACAGAGCCCCACCTCCACCCCTCCCAAGCCTAGAATTAGACTATTACTGGCTGGCTGGCACCCCAGAGATCCACTTGTTTCTACTCTCCAGCAGTGGAATTGTGGGCACTTGTTTTTTTGGGAGATGGGTAGGGTAGAGGGATACTTAACAATTTGGATTCTCACACTTCTGTGGCAAGCACTTTAAGAGTTATCTTCCCAGTCCTGGGATTTCAGTTTTCACATCTGCACTGTAAGAGGCAGGTGGAGATCACATCTAATGCTCTATAATTGCTGTTATTATAACCCATCACAGGAATTCTTATGGCAATTTGCATGTTTTTTTCAGGTTTCTCTTCTGCTTTTTGACAACCAGGTATGCTAATAACGCATGTACTATTTTAAGTCAATTAAATTTCCTTTCTAAGTGGAATGATTCAAATGGTCAATTTACATAAATTCCTTCCTAGTCCTATGGAAGTCTTTATATCTTTTATAGCAAAGAAATTATCCAAACTGATAATATTATTATTACTCAATAACATTACCCAACTATGATATTGAGTGAATTTTGCATCTTAAGATTAAATATATGACTTCCTCTGAGAACAGAGTCTAGGATTCTGGGATCTTGGTGTCAAGGAGGATAAGGATGGACGTGATGGTTTGTATATGCTCTGCCCAGGGAGTAGCAGGATGAGAAGGTGTGACCATGTTGGAGTAGGTGTGTCACTGTGGGCATGGGCTTTAAGACCCTTCTCTTTGCTGCCTGGAAGTCAATATTCTGCTAGCCGCAGATGAAAAGGTAGAACTCTCAACTAAGACAATGGGCCTTCAGACCTGCTTAGTCCTGTATCCACCCTCACCATCCCCAATACTTTGCATGATTCAGAGCTCTACTGGGGAATCACAGAAACAGGTCACCAAGCCTCTGCAGCTATATTGCTTTGTGACTACGTGCTATTTGCTTAGAAGTGACCCACCAGTTCAGAAGGCAAAGCCATTCTATGAGTGATTGTCCATTTTAATATCATTTAACTACAACTTTTTTGTTTATATTTTCTGAACAGGCATATATTCTGAAATCAGGAATCTTTCTTCTGGAAATTGCCTCCTATTTATTAGCCTTTGAGAAAAAAGATGTGCTGTAAAATCATTCAAATAAAGACAACAAAAATATATCTCTAGGCATAACACACTAGCACCTCAACTTTCTTCATCCCTTGTCCCATCCAGATCTTTGGAGCACTGATTTCAGCAGTATAACTTTACAAGACAACCTTGGGGAATTACACTAGTGATCATAAATATCTTTGCATTCATAGTATTAACCAGTACTAATCTTAGTTGCTATATAACACTCCATTAATTAAAAAAAGGTAGTTAGCTATATTTTGGACAATTGATTTTTTAAAACTTACATGTGTTACATTAAACATTTTTAGGCCTTTACATTTTCCCTCTTTTGAGCTATTCTCTCAGTGCAAGGGAAAAAGTGGTTTAAGAAATACGATGCCTGGGAGTGGGAAGATGGCTTAGTTGGTAAAGGACTGGATTAAAACCCCAGAACCCACATAAAGTACTCAGATATCTGCTTGTTATCCCAGGACTGGGGAGGCAGAGACAGGTGAATGAGTCCCTGGGGCTTGATGACCAGCCAGCCCTACTTGGTAAGTTCCAGTACAGTGAGAGACCTCTTGTGGTGGTTTGAGTAAGAATGGCTCCCATAGGCTCATTCATATAGGTGTGGCCTCGTTAGAGTGGGTGTGGCCTTGTTGGAGGAAGTGTGGCTTTACATCTGTTTTTCTTGACCTCTATTACTAGTCTTTTTTTTTTTTTTTTTTAATTTAAAAAAATTGGTACTTTATGTGGCATTTTGCCTGAATGGGTATCTTGCCTGAATTTGTGTTTGTGGTGTCCATATGCCCGTGCATACACATGCGTGCCCTCAGAGATGGTAAGAGGATATGGGACCCCCTAGAACTGGAGTTCAGATAGCTTTAAGTCAGATAGCTTTAAGTGTGGGTGGTCCCACTGTGTATCTGGAGTGGGAAGAGAAGAACAGATCTGCTCTCTGGTCTAACTTAAAGCTGTCAATGGATTTAGGTTCACTGATGATTTTTAAAAAGCTGACTCAGGACCAATGCCTTGTATTTCTCATTAGCTATGTCCATATAAACAGGTTTCTTTGTTAACAAAAAAAAACAAAAAACAAACCCCCAAAACAGTTCCTTAATGTTGGGTTGTTGGCACCAACCAGTGACAGCAACACAAAGCAAATCATATGGCACTTCTCATCCCAAACCATGTGTTGACTAAACCATAGGGTAGACAAAAACAAAACAAAACAAAACAAAACAAACCAACCAACCAACCAAACAAACAAACAAAAACCTAAAATAATACAGTGCTCATCCATACCGTTATAATGATGTTGCTTTAGGAAGTCTGGAAGGTGGTATTTGGAAGACACATGATGGGTGTTTCCTTCAGCAAGTTCAGTACAATTTGCATATTTAAACTAGATTCAGTAAGGAACTGGTAGTAAGTAATGAATACTTGACTCATTAGGGTAAGCAGTCTGCATTGTTTTTAAAGAATGCTTAAAGTCAGTGCTTAGGGTAGGTTAAAATTTGTCTTTCAAGATACTTGTGTCGGTTCTTAGAAACTTCAGTCATTTTCAGTTACAAAGTTTCGCTAACTACAGATAGAGAAGGCCCATGGAGTTTCCCAGTGTTCATCTTGTGTATTTTTGTGTAATTGTGTATTTTACAAGATAATGTTTATTACTCCAGCAGTTTCTAAGAGCTTCTAAGCATGTCTGCAGTTGCCTATAAAATACCAACAGAAAAGGCTAGACACAGTCTGTATGTTTCTATGTTTCATTCCTGTTTAAAGTCCAGAGATGTGTTCACTGTCGACCTTGTGTAAGAGAGAGAAGAAAAAAAAAAAAGAAATTCCTTTGCCATTCTGCCTTGCTTCTCTCCCTCTCCCAGATTGCCTCCACTCTGACACACTTCTATTCTGAAAGATTTCAGCATCGACTTCCTTATTTGGTCGCTGGAACTGCTCTTTGTCTTGTTCAAACATTCTGCTAAGCCTGCAGACTGCCTTCATCCCCGCCCCTTGCCCACTGCTCCCCCTCCACACACACACACACACACACACACACACACACACATGAAGCTGGCTTCAACTGTTTGCTCTGACTCAGCCTTCTCTGAAGTTCATTAGCCAATCAGCCACCACTTATGCCCATTTAAGGAGTACCTTTTGCAAATCAGAAGGGAAGAGACAGTTTGGGAGGACTGTTGCTCTGCAGCAGTCACTGCAATTCACCCCAAAGTATGTATTTCACACGGCTGCTTTCCTCATAATAAGGTACATATTAAAAAAAAAAGACAATAACCCCAAATAAACCCTAAAATAACCTCCCAACCCTCAATCCTTCTCCTCAACCCCAGCTGCTTAATTAAAGGTTAATGGCAGGATCCTGCCACTTAGCTTTGGCCAACAGAGTGTGATTTGGTTTAGTTTTCAAGTTTCTCCATGCCAAATGTTCCAACTAATACTTTAAGAAAATATGCAGCCCAGGCTTAAGTGGCTCTGCCAACACATAAAGTAAAGGTCTGTGCTCCTAAATGAAGGAAACACATTTCCAATGAATTCTGTCCCCCTTGCTCTCTCGACTTGAGAACAGCCAGGCATGTGAAGCGTGTTAGAGTCCTCTCTGGCCTCTCAGCTTGGATGGGTATGGAAAAAGCTCCCCTCTCCGCATTCCCTATTTAAGAAAGAAGCTGCCACGGCCCCATCCAATAAAACAGAGTAGTGTTTCCTTGCGTATAAACAACCGAGACATTCCTCCCAAGCAAGCACACAGCCTTTTGGTTCTTGGAACAAAGTGGCCGGTGGTATTTATTATGTCAAATAAACACATCATCCACACTGCAAAAGGGAACCTGAAGCAATAAGCTGAACAAAGCAGTTTTCGAGGTTTTAATCCTTTTGCAATTAGCCCTTGTCTAACAGGACTGAAAAATTAAGAAGGAGTAGTTTTTTTTTTTTTTTTTTTGCAAAAGTTATCCTTATGCGATTAAATATCCACAGTTTGTTCCCAATGTTTGATCTAAAAAAGAAAATTTGGAGTTCACTTCCAGAGGCTAGTAACGAAAATATACAGAATATCCTAAAACTTGCTATTATTTCTTATGTAGCCACCACTAATGATCTTTTTTCTTCCTTTGTCCATTGTGTTAGTCACTGAAGTCGCATTATTTGCCAGGCTTTGGGCTAGGTGCTGCTACCAATACTTAAAGCTGCAGGCTTGGTCACTGCAGGAAGCAGGCTGATGCATGCAGAAAGCACATGTCTCCCTGCCCTGGTACCACTGTGTTTACCATGGTGAGCGATGTGGAAGCAACATTTGACTTACCAAGTTCTCAAAGTTTGTGTCGTGTTGCCCTTCTTTATTTAGGATACTTTGAGACTGCCTTGCATGAAGTCTTATTGAGAGAAGATTCAAATCATTCTTAGCTATAGACAGTATATAAATACACTTTCTGCACCTTTAATCCCAGAAAGCCAAGGCAAGCCCAGCTCTGTGTTGGAGTACAGCCTAGCCTACATAGCAAGTTCTAGGCCAGCTAGGGCTACACCACAAGACCTTGTCTCATCTCAGTGCGCAAGTGTATGTACACACGCATACACACACATGCACACACACACACGTATACATGTACACAAATACACACTTTCAGTTATTTCTATTACTTATACTCTCAGTGAGCCTCAGGTGTTTTACAATGTGGCTTATGGGTTCAAACTTATTTAAGTTTTATAACATATGTACAGTGAGTGTGTTATGTCAAAGCACGACCTCATCTGTTTACTCTAGCCTTCCATCTGTTGGAGACTGGCTCTGAGATTCACTGCTGCAGTAGACTTGTGAACTCCTGGGAATTCTCCTGTCTCTGCCTCCTAGCTCACTGTAGGAGTGCTGGGATGATGGAGGTACATCACCACCTTTGGCTTTTACATGGGTTCCATGGGTCTGAACTCAGATCATCATTTTTTTTTTTTTGGAGACAGGGTTTCTCTGTATAGCCCTGGCTGTCCTGGAACTCACTCTGTAGACCAGGCTAGCCTTGAACTCAGAAATCTGCCTGCCTCTGCCTCCCAAGTGCTGGGATTAAAGGCGTGCACCACCACTGCCCAGCTTTCAGATAATCATTCTTACACAACACATTAATATATTCCCAGGAAGTGGGAACCTGCGTACACCATTTTATTGCCTTCTTCCATAGGAACACCATACAGTTTTGCCGAGAGAAAACAGTGCTGTTCTAACTGGATGTGGTAGTATGTGACTGCTATCCAGCTAAGACAGGAGGGCCATGATTTCAAGGTGAGCCTGGGCTATACTAGAAATTCAAGGCTAGCCTGGACCATATATGAAATGGTCTCAGTAAAAAAAAATATTGAAACTGTATGCCAGAAATATCGAACACAGTCAGCAGTATATACTCAGGGTCTCAATCCTTGGGAATAATTAACGAATGCTAGCAAAACCCCGAAGGACAGACTGGAAATAACTGCCTGTTGTTCCTTCATTTCATGCTGCCTCTTCTGAAGACAGAGCTTACACTGACTCTGTTTCTTCCATGCCTGGCCTTCCCCATGCTTACCTTGCCCTGGGCTTAGGGTGACCCCAGGACACTGGGAGCTCACAAAGCGAGATGACATGGAGGTGATCAGTTCTCATACCAATGTCACCACAGCATCTTTCAAATATCTCTGGCTGAACTCATCTCATTTTCTGAACATTACTATTGCTTTGCTCAGAACCAGGTGAAGGTTCTCATGTCTTCCTTCTATTGTGCCCGGGTTCTCAGTAAAAAGTTGGACATGACATAGCCAGAGAACACAATTTAAAAATCTAGGATTCTGGTAAAATCATAATAGTGTCTTTGTATCATCTCGCTTTAGCTTGAACTGGGCTTAAATCTTATAGTTATACGGGGGCGGGGGGACCTGGATCTTCAAACATGAGGTCAGAAATATACCAAAATTAATTTTTTTCACAAGGATTGCCTTTTTCCAGAGAAAAGGAATCCATACTTAAAGAGCCCCAGGGATGACATATATTTCTGTGCTAGTGTTTCAACTGTCTACTAGACTTTGGGGAGGGTTCTCACTGCTGGGTATGTCTTCAGAGAGCCAAACATCTGGGCTGGTGAGAGGAGGTGGAGTGGGAATCTATAATCCAAAGAAGGGAAGGGGGAGGAGGGAGGAAGGGTGAAGAGGAGGAGAGGAAGGAGGAGGAATACAGGAAGCGAGGAGGGAACCGAGGTTGGGAAACAGGACAACTTTTAATTCACATTCTAATTTCCATGCGTGTTTAAAAAGTCTCCAATTTTCTAATTTATCCTCCAGGTTTTGATGGAGGAAAAAAAGAGAGAGAAAATGGTTGCCATATGCTTCCCCACATTTGTTTTAAATATGAAAATAAACACTCAGACACACAATACAAATACACACACACACACACACACACACACACACACACACACACACACACACGCACTCCATCCTAAAACATCAAGTAAATGAACATAATTGAAAGCTGGCTTCTCAGATTTGACTCTGAATCTAAATACTCATCCAGGAATCCTGATTGAGAATCAGGCGTGTTCATAATGTCCTCACATTAAGTACAATTCACCGTGATGAGGAAAGGCTGTGGAACCGTCCCTTGAGATGGAATCGCTTCGTAGAGCAGCAAGCTGGGGAAGGAGAGTGAGGAGCTGGAACCATTCACCGCAATGTGTTGCAAATAGAGCCTCGAAACATCTGGCATGCTCCATATTGCAACTCTGGACAATTCCCTCAGAACTGCCTGCCAAGCTCTGCAGTCCGGAAATACTACCCTCTTTGTCTATCCACGCAGGGCAGTCCTATCTGACAGCTTACCGGGTGATATGTCTGCAAACAGGGTCCTAACCCGTGTAAACTCGTTCCCTTTGTGAAATGGCAAGCAGAAAGGCTCTCTGAGCAAATCCTGCGTATCCCTTCCAGTGATCTGAACTAACCTGTTTCTAAGGAGGTCGGCATTGGACAAAGGGTCTTGGGGAATCCTAGCCTCCTAGGTACCAGTCTGACGGGAGTTTTCTTGGAGCCCAGGTCTGGCCTTTGCACTGTCAATCTACTAGAACAAGAAGAGTTTCCATACAACCATTTACTGACCTGAATTTCACCAGTCCCTATACCCGCCTCACCTCATCATACCTTTAACTGTGAATACGTGGACGTGTGTGTCTGACTTCTTGCTTTGTGCCTTTTGGCTTTGGGCTTATCATCTGGTAAGCCTCCTGAAGGACTTGTGCAGCCAGCTTTTCTTATCGTGAGCCACTACATTTTTTCGTTTATTTCATCGCCTTTAAAATTTCTTTTTATTTTGTTTTCATTGGAGACATAATCTGGTTTGTAGTCCTGACTGGCCTTCAATTTCTAATTAGACCAGTCTGGCCTTAATCCTGGGGTCAGCGCCCTGTTGTTACCTCCTGAGTGTTGGTCTTACACGAATGCACCCTCCTACTTGCCTTCATCACTAAACTTTCTCTCCTCTCTCCTTCCCTTTCTCTCTCTTCCCCTTTCTCTCTCTTTCCCTTTCTCTCTCTCTCCCTCCCTCTCTCTCTCTTTCTCTCTCTCTGTCCCTCTCTCTCTCTCTAAGACAGGATCTCTCTATGTAGTTTTGGCTGTCCTGGAGCTCAATGTAGATGTGGTTGGTCTCGAACTCATAGCTATCCTCCTTCCTCTGTCCCGGTGTACAGGGATTAAGGGCATGTATCACAATGCCTGGTCAGCACTCGGCACTCTTAAAGCATAGCTTTCATAACCGTTATCTCCAAATATTCTTTTGCATTTTTTTTCTTGTCTTCTTCCACCCTTGCTCCTTGTTTCCTTATATTGCCTATATCAAAACTGACCTGAAAAGACATCCAGTTGTTGCCAAGGAGCTAGTGTAGGGTCTTTGTTTGTTTGTTTGTATCACTGGTAGAGTGGGTGGAGCTGCTTTCATGAGCGGAAGACCACAGCTAGAAGGCAGCTGAAGAGTTCTTGAGAAAGACTGGGAGCTGAGACTGTAGAAGCCGGGAAGAGCTGTAGGCCAGGACTCTGAAAGAATTCGAGAGGCACACCAAGAACTACCACTTCTGGCTAGCCAAGAACCACTGGGAGAGGCTGAGAGCCCAAGGCCCTTAACATTTGAGGCTTAGAGCTGTAAATCCAAGAGCCCAGGGCTAGTGTTACTCAATGTTTGCAGTGAAACTCCAAGGAAACAATCTGCATAGTCCTGATTTGTATCTAACTAGAGCAGGAGGACCCTCGGCTGATGAGTAACAGCAAGGAGAGATACGAGACAAACTTCAGGGCGGTGCTAGGTGAGGACAGGACTTTGAGCTCTTCAGAAGAGGCCTATTTGGTGTAAAGACAACCTCCTTTAAAGGCAGCCTTCCTTTACGGCACTCCACTTGTCCATGGTGTATAGTGTGTGTGTGTGTGTGTGTGTGTGTGTGTGTGTGTGTTATAAAGGAAGTTACCTTAATAACTTGCTCAGAGGAGCAAGGAAAATAGCCAGAGAAACAACTACAAATTTACATGGTAATTGAGCCTTGAGATGATTGCAAATGAATAAGCAA
>NW_022196905.1:201037494-201070233 GCF_008632895.1 Mastomys coucha
AAAAAAAAAAAAAAAAAAAAGCAGTGAAGAAGAATTGTGTTAGAAGGTCTGGCAGGGCAAACAAAATCCTAGAAGATACCTTCTGTTAGCATGCTAAGCTCTGCTCCACAGTTACCTGGCAACAGCCAGGTGTGCCTACCTCACTATAAAAGGGGCTGCTTGTCATCTCCTTGCTCTCTTGCTTCTCTCTTGCTCTAGCTCTTCCCTTCCTGCTCCTGCCCTCTCCCCATTCCTTCCCCACTTTCACTCCATGTTCTCATGGCTGGCCTCTACTTCTCCTCTCTCTCTCTCTCTCTCTCTCTCTCTCTCTCCCTCTCTCCCTCTCTCTTTCTCTCTCTCCTCTCTCTCTCTCTCTCTCTCTCTCTCTCTCTCTCTCTCTCTCTCTCTCTCTCCCTCCCCCCCCTTCCTTTCTCTGCCTCTACTACCCTCTTGACTCCCCTCCCCAGGCCCTAAATAAACTCTATTCTATAGTATATCTGTCATGTGCCTGGTACCTCAAGGGGAAGGGATGCCTGAGCATGGGCCACTGAGGGACCCTCTTCCCTGGGACCTCACCACACCTCAAAAGAACATATCCTCCCTCTCTTTATCTTTTTATAAATACATCAACTTCAATATGGGTCTCTATGAGTTACCACATTTTCCAAGGCACAGCATCCACTTACAGTAAAATAATAAAACAACTGAAGTCACTAAGGATACATGGAAATATGGTACCATAAATGAGAGTAAGCAGAAGTAACAAAAGAAATGAACAAAACCATGCAATATTGGATTTTCAACATAGGATAATATTGTAATATTGTGGTTAGAGAAATGAGATGCCTTTGGAGTGGTGTCTTTTTTTGTTTTGTTTTGTTTTTTTGATTTTATGAAACAGGATTTCTCTGTGTAGCCCTGGCTGTCCTGGAACTCACTCTGTAGACCAGGCTGGCCTCAAACTCAGAAGTCTGCCTGTCTCTGCCTCCCAAGTGCTGGGATTAAAGGTGTGCACCACCACTGTGGAGGTGGTGTCTTATGTCGTATTTTTCATGTTTATTTCCTGGTTCAAAGACACTCAGTTATATCCTTTTGCTGATGTTTAATGTTCTTAGCTGAAGTCAATGCTAAACTCTCTGTGTATGACTAAGGCATTGTTGTTCAGCACTGCTCCAAACAGACTACTAGACATCTCAGAAGCTAGTATACATTATCCTGATGCTTTCCTGGGCTTAATTGGGGTATATAGTAGTGCTATATTACATATATAGGATATGTTCTAGCTTTCCAGCTGATCTTTGAGCTCTCAAAACTCTTTAACAGTTCTTTCCTTGAAATAGTTGTTGAATTAGGTTCAATTGAACACCACTGTCACCTTGCTATAGAGTCATTTGACATTCAAATACCTGCAAAAGTCTGATATTCACAGTGTCTTATTGTTCTCAAATCTCTACAGCTTCAGCCTCTATGAATGGCCCTCTTTCCCCTGCAGTTGGGTCAGCATCCTCACTGTGTCTTGTAAGAGCCATGTCTATTGTTAGGTTCTAACTTGTACATATGTTTGTTTCCCTTCTTCCTACCTTCTGTCTCTTTCTTTACTTCCTGAGATGTTTTCTTACATTGGGCCTGGACAATGAAGCGCTGAGAGGAAGTGTGTGGTGAACTAGAGCCTTGCTCACTAATGCCAAGCACTGTTTCAAGTACATAGCTGAAAGAAAAAAAAAATGTCACCATGAACGTTGCTGTGAAAATATGCATATTAATATGATTCATATATTTTCCTATATTGTGATATGAGAAAAGCAAATTAAAGGAGAAGGGTTCATTTTAGCTCACCAATTAAGGTTCTGTCCATCATTTCAGGGTAACCAGGGAAACAAGACCAGGCAGAAGCTGGTCAGACCACATCCGTAATCAGGAAACAGAAAGAGATGAGTGCAAGCCAGAGCTCAGCTTGCTCTCCTCATTTTATACAGTCTAGGATCCCCTGTCCAGCAAATGCTTCCACCTACAATTAAGACTGGCCCTTCCACACCAATTAACTTAACCAAGCTAATCCCTGAGAAGCTAATTGCCCAAGTGACTTGAGATCCTGTGAAGCCGATAAGTAACCAACACAATACAGTATAAAAACACTCCCTACCCCCTTTGTTAATTGAAATAGATAATAAGTTCCAAGAAAATAGGAATGTCTTGAGATATAGCTATATCTATCTATCTATATCTATATCTCTCTCTATATATATTAGAGCTGGAAGATGGCTCTGTGGGTAAGAATGTGTTCTGTGCCAGCATGACAACCTGAATCCCCAGCATCTGTACCAAAAAGCCAATCTGGGGAGGCCTGTAACTATATCACTATAGATAAGTAAATCCTGGGAGCTCCTTACCAGCCAGCAGAACCTGAACCTAATAACATGCTCTGGTTAAGTGAGAGAGCCTGGAGAGAGAGAAAGAGAGAGAGAGAGAGAGAGAGAGAGAGAGAGAGAGAGAGAGAGAGAGAGAGAGAGAGAGAGAGAGGGAGGGAGGGAGGGAGAGGGAGAGGGAGCGAGCCAGTGTGATAGGGATGTGTACCTGCATACTCCTATGCATGCAACACATGTACACTGCACAACCACACAGTGGACCCTCACACATAGGCACATACAACTCTTCTAATCTAATTGCTGCTTGACAACAATCATTCATGCTAAATATCCATACAGTTCAAAGAAGACCACACACATTAAATTTTTTTACTGAAATTTTGGAGCAAAAGATAACAAGTCACTAGTGATGTGCTTATAAAAAGATAAAGAGAGGAGAGATATGTTCTGTGAATGTGTAGTCAGGTATGGGGGAAGGCGGTGCCTCAGTGGGTCCATGCCCAGGCATCCCTTCCCCCTGAGGGACCAGCCACACGACAGGTATAGTACAGAATAGAGTTTATTTAGGGCCTGGGGAGGGGAGTCAAGTGGGTAGTAGAGGCAGAGAAAGGCAGAGAGAGAGAGAGAGAGAGAGAGAGAGAGAGAGAGAGAGAGAGAGAGAGAGAGAGAGAGAGAGAGAGAGAGAGAGAGAGAGAGAGAGAGAGAGAGAGTAGAGGAGTAGAGGTAGAGGCCGGTCATGAGCATGTGGGGGGTGGGGAAGGAATGGGGAGAGGGCAGGAGCAGGAAGGGAAGAGCAAAAGAGAAGCAAGGAGGTGACAAGCAGCCCCTTTTATAGTGAGGCAGGCCTACCTAGCTGTTGCCAGGTAAATGTGGGGTGAAGCTTAGACAGAATGCTAACAACTAGTCTCTAATTGTATATGCTAAACATGCTTGGAGATTGGATGATAACAGGCTGCGCCATTACATAGTGGATATGCGTCCAGATGAAAGGGCTTCAAATACAATAAACAAGAGAAAATCCCTGTTTGAGAGAACCTGGCATGCCAGGGAAGCAGCGGCAAACCATAACCTCTCAGGATAAAGTTCAAAGTGAAATAATCTACGAGGAGGTAAGAACAGGGCTAGGGGATAGACAGATGGCTCCGTGGTCAGCAGCACTTGTTGCTTTTGCAGAGGACCCAGGTTCAATTCCCGGCCCCCATATCAGATGGCTTACAACCTCCAGTAACTCTGGTTTAAGCGGGTCTGACTCTTTTCTTCTGGCATCCAGGTGAATACCTATGAGAGGCATTCACATACAGACATACAAAACGGTGACATCATCATCATCAACAACAATGACAACAAAATCTTTAAAACGAGCCAACAATTGAACACACTTCTCAGAAACCAAACTAACAGGGTCAAAACAATTGCCTGAGTACCGAGGAAGAGAGAGGCATCCAGGTTCACAGAGGTCTCTTAAAGGGTGGGTGAGTATGAGGCATGACGGGAGCTGGGGCCAAGTGCAAGGGCATCCCAAGTCTGGAAAACACTAGGCACAGAGGCATGAGGTTGGACAAGAATGCTGCATACTTAGGGCTGTGGGAAGGACTTTGAACACCCAAAGGAAATCCAGGCAAGTTTAAGCATTGGATTAGACCAAGAAAAGGAAAATGTGTTCCAGGCCTACACCCTTAAGAAAGTGCATAAAGAATTAAGGGAATATTCCCTAAATATTTCCATTTTCCCCTCATTCTCATCTTTGTCTTTCCTTCCAATGAGTACTGGAGTAGAGGTTTCCCTCTTGCCCCCAGGAAAGCTATCTAGCCCACATTCTTTTACCTAAAAGGTGGCTTTGCAGCCCCTCACGGAGTTGACTCTCAGAGGAGGAATTGAGTAATCAATCTCCTGCAGATACAGTCAAGAGGAATCTTTTTTTTTTTTTTTTTTTTTTTTTTTTTTTTCCGAGACAGGGTTTCTCTGTATAGCCCTGGCTGTCCTGGAGCTCACTCTGTAGACCAGGCTGGCCTCGAACTCAAAAATCCTCCCACCTCTGCCTCCTGAGTGCTGGGATTAAAAGTATGCACCACCACTGCCCAGCAAGAGGAATCTTTTAAATGCTCAGCAGAGTGAATTCAACTTCCCCCACTTTAAGTTTCTGGCTAATATACATTTTTGGGTGCTTTTTTTTTGTGAACTAAAATGAAAAGAAGAACTTCTGGCCTTCATAGAGAAACTCTACATAGTCACATAGGGAAACTATCCACTACCCACAGAGAGAAACAAACCCTATTCTGAATAGTTAACCCCCACAGTCATTTACACGGCTGTGGACCATATTTACTGACTTACAACCATCAGAAGCAATAATGCTTACTTAATAACAATTCAGGTATGTTCATATGACTCAGTAAGCAGCTGCCTATCTAGTGTTACCCAGGGCTGCAGCTGACGGGAACGTGGGGTTGTGTGCCTGGCACCCACATTTGGTGCCTTTGTGAGAAAGAAACACTACCAGAGCCACGCAATTTTACAATGAGAAGGGACTCAAATTATAACTGTGGAGTTTTCTTTGTTTTTAAAAGCTACCCTAGGCTTTATAAAAGCCATCATATGTACCCTCTCCTGACAGTCGGAAGATTGTCCTGAAAGATTTGAACTCACTGTCTTTTTGGATTGTCAAGTTTAAAAGAAACCCAGGATGAATTCACCACTTGAAACGTGGACCTCACCAGACAGCACACAGGCCATAAAGCCACCAGTGTGTGGCTTATAGCAAGGCTGGCATAAACATATGGGGACATTTCCTAGGGGCTGATTATAAAGGATAGCAATTTGAATGTCGTTAACACACATTCATTGTTCCCGCGCTGAAAGTCCAGCCTGTTTACCACTGTAAGAGCTTTGTATGGTAAGTGGAAAAGAAAAAAGATGACAGCATATATCACCTGAGACATGCCTGAACAGCATTCCCATGAATCCCTGGGCCATGGGAAAAACAACTCCCAACAGGCCACCCTCGGTCTTCACAGGGTGTAAATTAGGTTCCGCTGACAGCAGGCTTGGGATACCTTCCTGCATCCAAAACCTTTCACCATGCCAAAGTCAACAGGGGTGCTCTCAGACAATACAAAGTCCTGAAGCTGCCCTTGAAACCCTCTCTGGAGCAGCCCACAGGAGTGCCAACAGGGAAATCTTTTAAATTCCTGGGACAGTTTTCAATGGGCATAAAGAAGTTCTTTGTCGCTCCAAGTGAGTCCCAACGTGCTTTCCTAGGTCAGGTAGATGTTGGTTTGTGTTCACGAGACAGTGAACTCTTGCTATGTGTTAAGTATACAGTTAAATGGAGGGGGTGTGGGGATGCTTTTTCTCATTACTAGAAAACTCGTAGTTAGGTGTTTTATGGCTGGTTGGGCGTGTCTTGTAAATGGCAAATGCACAGGGTATACATTGGCTGTGGCTCTGGCCCGTGTCTCTGTGACTTCTTCCTCTTGGATTAGCTTGGCTACTGTGAACACATCAGTAAGCAAAGACCCGTGCCAATCTCAGGGAAATGCCTACTCTCTTGCCCCTGATCTCTGTTAGGTGAGTCTTCACTGGCTCAAAAGGATTACTTCTGAGGCTGGGGTTGTTTTTGTTAGGCAGGGGGTGAACAACTTTTTTACCTAAGACCTTAGGAAGCCTCTGCGGACACCACTGGGTGTGACAAGGGAGAGCAGTGCCAACCCCTTTTATAACTGTCCTTGGACAGCCTGCTTTAGCTGGGGGCATTTGGGGGCAGGCCTCTCTTTATCTCTTAAATAATTATTGTAAACATCCATCTGTATGACTTTAAAAATATTTACAACTTATCAAAGAATTATAAAGCAAACACTCAGGAGATGATGATTGCCCAGTGTCCTGTGAGGGCCTGCCCTGCAGGCCTTGGAATAACTACAATCCTGACCAGGAGAGATATCATCTACTGGGGTTTCGGCATCATCACTTTTCTGATATATATCTCTGAGGAAAATCCATCATCTTCTCTCTTACTTCTTTTAAACTTTATATAAACAGAAGCCTCCTGTATCTATCATTGTGTGTTCTCCTGTTCTATATTATGTTTGGAAGATCTGTGTTCTTCTGCCTAAGTTTTGTTCATGTATTTTATTTGTTGGATATCACAGACTTGAGCAAGTCTCTTAAAACGTCATCGCTTAGTCTATGGCTGACCAGCTCCTGGCCTGTGTGCTGTTGATCAAGGCTGCCTCCTGGATCCCGGATCTATGTTTCTGGTTGCACATATGTCCTTTGGGGGGGGGGTGCTTATGAGTCAAATCTCTAGGTCACAGGGTTCATAGAACATCCCAGTTTATCAAATGATGTTGAAATATTTTCCAGTGTGGTCTTTACCAATTTATACTCCCACAAGCAGTGTGCGAAATATCCTGTTTTCCACATCCTTGCCAGAACTTCATGTAGTCAGACTACAGTTTTTGCCAATCAGGTGGGTGTGCAATGGTATCTCTACTGGTTTAATGCATATTTTCTTTATTACGAATAAGGCTGAACATCTTTTCATGTTTATTGGCGACTTGAATTTCCTCTTTGGTGAAGCAGCAACCCCAGTCTTTTTCCTTTTTTGTAACTGATTCTTTCTCACTGATAGGTGCGTGGCTTTGGGTTTTGTTTCTGTTTTTCCTGGTGGCCATCTCTGTATTCTTGACACTGTTGATGACATGGACAACAGATATTTTCTGCTCTGCCCTCCTTACAGCACCTCATGATAATTACAAGTCCTTTATTGAATGTATTTGTATTGCCAAACATTTTATGGCTTCTTCAATCCACCTGGAATAGTTTTTTTTACAGGCCAAGGAAGGAATCCCTTTTTGAAACAGAAGCCCCATTCACTTTAACAGCACACTAGCTAGAACTGAAACAATACAGAGGTGATTGTCATGGCCCCTGTGTTAAGAATGACACACAGAACAAAAGCGGAAAAATTACCAAGTAACTTTAAAATGAAGGACTTTTTTTTTTAAAGCAAATGTTTTATATGTTCCTCTCTACTGCAGATATGAAGTCTGCTTCTAATAAGAGGCAAATAGATTCCATGGGCTTTGTTTAGAGAAAAAATTATATTTTTTCTGTTAATTCCCTTAAGAGGTAAGAATGTGTGTCATCGGCTTTATCTAGAAAATATCCCCAGGGGTATCCTGTACAAGGGCAGGATACACACTTGGACACATTACACAAACTATCATAAATTCATAGACTGTTTTTGGAAAGCAACACAGGAAACAGTTATAGTGGCTACCTGTAGGGAATATATTATTTAAACATTCTGCTTCAGGGAAACTAATATAATGTTTAAGATAAGTTACCATAGTCTTTATTGGATAAGAGGAGTCAGACATCCAAGATTTATTGCACATGTTCTCCCAAGAACTCATCCATCAAATAGATGCTCTGATTTCAATTATTTTACATGTGCTTCTTTTTTCTACAATCACAGGATACTCATTGCTTAAGAAGTACAAGGATTATCATAAAATATTGAGTCACAGGACATATAGTCCTTATGTAAGCTACAGGGCTCAAATGCCTAACCCTACTTCCAACTTCATGATTCTGAAAAAAGCTATGGTGGCCATCTTGGAGGCCTGCTCTTTTCTGAAGGGAAACTGAGGGAGAGGGGAGGTGGGGAGGAGCTGGGAGAATTGGAGGAAGGGAAGACTGTGGTTGGAATGTCTTGAATGAGAGAAGAAATCTATTTTCAATGAACAGAAGGAAGGAGAGAAAGAGAGAGAGAGAGAGAGAGAGAGAGAGAGAGAGAGAGAGAGAGAGAGAGAGAGAGAGAGAGATGTTTTCCTGGTGGTATATACTTTTAATCCCAGCACTCAGGAGGCAGAGGCAGAAGGAACTCTGTGAGTTCAAGGCCAGCTTGATCTATATAGCAAATTCCAGGCCAACCAGGGCTACATAGAGAGACCCTATCTCAAAAAGAAACAAACAGAAACATTTTAGCTTAAGAGGTATTAGTATCGTTCAATGGACAATGTCAGAAGATGAAAAGAACAGGTATTTTCTTCCTGATGCCTCTCATCCTTCAATACATGAATTGGTTTATTTAAGGTTTAATGAATCATAGAAAACAACAAGTTACTTTAGTATACTTAAGACAAAAAGTCATATGTATATATATATATGTTAAATATGAATATACAATATAAATATATTTATGATATTATATACTTATATAATAATATCTATTATATTATATAATTATATATTATACATATAATGTTATATATTATATAATATTGTAATATATAATTTATAAATATTACATATAATACCTCTCTATAAATATAATATATATATATATATATATATATATATATATAAAAATAAAAGTTAAAATTGGTGGCCTGAGTAGATAAGACAGGTAAGAGCACCTGTCTCACAAACAGGAGTGCCAGAGCCCTTATGCCTAGAATCCACATAAAATCCAAGCATGGCTACAGATGCTACAGTTCCCTGTGGGCAGGAAACTGTTGATCCCCAGAGTGTGCGTGCCAACCAGCGTAGCTTACATTATAAGCTTCTGGTTTAGTGAGAGCTCCTGTCTCAAGGGAGCAAGGCAGAGAGAGATATGAGGAAAACTCCTGATATCCAGTTATGGCTTCCACATGTATGCACATGAGTATGTGTGTACACATACACTCAAGTGAATGCAACCCACCCACACCGCATACCACACACGTATACACACACATGCCTATCAAATACATACACTCATACACATACAGAAAATTAAATCATTTCAGCAGCTACTAGGTTTGTCATAGGGCAATGTTAGTGCATATATTATGGTTCTACTCCAAGTTTTTTTTTTAACTAAATATTACATTAAACGTTTTAGAAGTTACTAATAGGGGCCAGGCTGTACAGATGAGTGGGAAAGCAAGTGTTTAGTGTTAGGACTCAAACCTGGAACAAATGGCTAACTGAGGTGTTTATCATATCAAAGCAGACCTGGCTGCCCGATTCTCCTAACATCTCTCAGCCCTTACCTGTTACAGGGTATGGTTGGCCTATCCAGGCCTTTACCCTAAATCCTCATGCCTAGGGGCTCAGATATCCTTCCTCTAGCTGCCCTTCCCTATATGATCCGACCATCTTGGTTATCCAGACCTTTGTTGTCTGACCTTTACCTTTAGCCTCTTGCTCTCCCTGATCTCTGGCTCTCCCCTCTTCCCCAGCTCCGCTTCTCACATTGTCTGGCTCAGGATCATTTAACTCTGGACCCTTCCAGATGCCTCTGGCCATGCTCCTCTCCTTCATATCTACAATAAACTTCCTCCACCAAACCTAGGAGTGGTCATGTCTTCCCCTATCTATCTATCTATCTATCTATCTATCTATCTATCTATCTATCTATCTATCTATCTATCTATCTATCTAGTTTACCTAACATGTGCAAGGCCCATTTTTGATATTCACCACTAACTAACTATTTAACCAAGTAACTAAGATTTTAAACGTTAACAGGGACCACCTACAGACAGGCAAGTCATAAGAAATGCAGTATACCTCCCAATGTTTTTGCATCGATATCTGTCTACAGACAGACAAGTGCAGTGAAAGGAGAGAGAGAGAGCTGAGCGGTGCCTCAGGTCCAGTCACAGACGCTTGCACTCGTGACTGTAGGACTGTGTAAAAATAAAAGATTACCCTGTGGTGACAGTTCCAAGAATGACACTTGCAAATTTGGAAGCACTAAGAGGCATTTTAGCTGAAGCGCCATCTTTCACTACCCATTTAGTTATCCTTCCAGTTTCTTTAAAAGGCTTGGCTTTTGGAAGAGCACACTTCCTCTTTCTTCAAGGTGTGATCAATAGAAAAGCCAAAGGCTTGTGGTTAGGCTGTCTGTGGGAGAAGCCATGCTATGAAGGCTGCATTCGCACACTGGGTATACTGGAGTACACACAGCATTACGTGGTGGATTCCAGTGGGGGAGTGGTAAGCTGGGAGAGATGAGGCAGCTTCAAACTCTGTCTGGTATCTTTCACAGGAGTGGTCCTGCTCCTGCCTTGAGGACAGAACTCAAGAAAAACATCCAGATTGGGAGCAGGGAAACTTCCTGTCTAACTCAAATCAATTGCAAAATTTCCTGAGAGATTTGCTTCAGGTGTGAGTCATACAGAAGTGAAATATGCAGAGTAAGAGCATGGGGCTGCTGAAATGAGGGGTTGCTGAATGAAGGGTGCCAGAGATGGAGAGGAGAGGTCATTGAAAAGGTCAACAGGACATGAGATCAAAACAAAACTCCGATGATCAGTAGCTTGAACCATTGATCCCATCTTTGGCTTTTTTTTTTTTTTTTTTAATATATTTTTCCTTGCACACTATGCTAAAGGCTTAACTCTTATCATGCAAACAGGCAATTCTAGCCATATTCCTGTCATTTAATCCAAGCCACCTTTTCAGAACAGGGCTGTGAGTAGAAGTTTGAAACACAGATCTGGTTCTCACAAACACAGTTTCATTTCTATAAGGTACTTGTTTCTCCTCAATGAGAAAATGCCTAAGATTCCATTGCCTAGGAAGCTGACCCAAAGTTATTTCCATGTGAACGGATAATCTCCCTTACTAGGCATCAAACAACTTTCTGGAGACTGGGAGATGATCAAGAAGGCATAGATTTGTTTACACCATTAGATGATGGTCTAAATACGCTGAGCCCTCAGATGAGTCACAAAGATGCTCCTACGGAGTCTTGGGTGGAGATTAGACAAGAACAAGAATGGGATGAAGGAGATGCAGAGAGAATCCAAACTGAGCATGTAGTCATTCAAAGATACCTGAAAGCCAGTGGATCTATTTTCTTTTGTTGATCTCTCCCTCCTCTGTCTCTGTCTCTGTCTCTCTGTCTCTGTCTCTCTCTTTAAGATAAGAACTTTTAAGAGAGGCAAAAATGCTTAAACGTTGGAAGATTTGTACAGGTCTGAATTTTACAAGCAAACTGATCCAACTAGACCTGGGTGTGTGTGTGTGTGTTTTTTTTTTTTAAGAGAAAGGGAGACAGCTATTCTGCCTCCCTTTTTCTCAGGAAATCACACAAGTTGAACTTCTTCCTTTAAGCAATGGCCCCTGCTTTCATGGAATGGGCTGCACAGTCATCTTTGGAGCAAGTTAACAGCAGCCATTGGAAGCTCTGGTATGGGTGCTACTGTAGCCGAGCCTCCTAGAGTGAGCAAGGGAAAACCAAGTGTGTTTTCTATCACACATATACTATCCCTATAAAAGGGCAATTGGGTAAAACACTGTTCAAACTGCACTGTGTGGGAACTGGTATGCTCTTCTTTGCATGTGAATATATTGAAGCTCTTCTTCAAACACCTAATCATATTGATATTCTTTTAAGTTTATCTCATTAAACCAAAGGAATAAAATCAAATGTATGAGAGATGGGCCACTGGAAAACTTTTCTCCTAGTAGATTTCTCTATATGATGTAAAGTCTTATTTACCCCTCAATTTCTATTTATTTATTTACATTTTATTTTTGACAGGGTTTCACTATATAACCTGGGCTCACTCATGATCTTCTTGCTCAGCCTTCTGAGTGATGAGACTGGTGGCTCCTCACATAATGTTAGGCAGATGATACAGCTCCATTCCTGGGCTAAGTGGAATGCTGGGTAGATGCCCTCCAGCCTTCTGTACCTCAGTATCTGTGAACAGTCTACATGGTACATGCTAACACAGATGAATGAGTGAGTGAGATAGCACAGGCAAGTGAAACAGCAGACCAAACGGCAGACATTAGTCAGCACTGATGGATGCTCTTGTAAAACCGTTCTGTTCTGTTCCTCACATTTTGCAAGATACTACACATAGCAGACTCATCATTAGCCACAAAACATCTGTACTCATCGCAGAGGCCAGGCAAATACAATGTTCTCTTTCTCTTAGTATTCATACTCAGAGGAACTTGTTTCAGCAACACCATGCTGAACACATCTGATTGCTGTAGGGGCAACTACACATTTCAGATGCTATAGATACATTTTAAAAGATTTATTTCATTTTTAATTATGAGTGTGCACGTGCGTATCGAGTGCAGGTATCTGAAAAGGCCAGAAGAGGACATCATCTTCTGTGATCTGGAGTTGCAGGCAGTTGTGAGCTGACTTATAGCAGCACTGGAAAGCAAACTCAGGTCCTCTGGAAGAGCAGCATGTGCTCTTAGCCCCCTAAGAAAGCAAACTCAGGTCCTCTGGAAGAGCAGCATGCGCTCTTAGCCCCCTAAGAAGTCCTCTGGAATCTCTCGGTGTAATCTTTCCAACTTCTAGATTAATTTTTTAAACTGAGAAATATATTTTAAAATCGCAATACATACATACTTATGCCTTTTAGAGTAAAATTTTTATAAAGAGATAACTGTTTTAATTAAAACATTCTTGATATTTCTGTTTCCTTCTTTCCTTTTTGGCTTGCTTGCTTGTTTCACATAACAAATGTCATTTGATGGCCAGGTGTGGCGGTGCATGCGCATGTCTGTTCTCCTAGTGTTTGGGAAGCTGAAGCAGGAGGAAAAGGAGTTCAAAGCCACTCTGCGTTACACAGGGAGTTTAAGCCTAGTTTAAGGCTACAGAGCAAGACACCGTCACAATTTGTTTTCTTTTGAAAACTTTAAAGATGATTTTTCAACAAGTTATAAAAAATTGCAATAGACTACTCTTCAACTGTGCTGTAGATGGTTGGGTACTGTGGGAACAGGCTAAATGTCTGTATCCGTAAAAAAAAAATCTAGGCATTGAAATCATGAGTCACAGTGAGATGCTTTAAGGAGATGTTACCTTCAGTCTATTCCTATGGACCAGGGTAGAGAGGTCATGAGGTTTCTGTGACCAGAGTAAGGGGTCATGGACTTCTGTGAACAGGGAACAGGCCCTTACCAGTCCCTGAAGTTGACTCTGTAACTATGAGAAATAAGTTTTTATTATTTATAAGCGATTTGATTGGTGGCAGTTTTTAATAGCACACTGAATAGTTTATAGAAAACAGCTCTAGGACAGCTCACGACTGATGAGTGAGCTCATCACAGAGTGATGGCGCTCACATGTCCTGGGCCCACACTAATTACCGCTTGTTCACATTTTTTTTTTGTTGTTGTTTGTTTGTTTTTTGAAACAGGGTTTCTCTGTGTAGCCCTGGCTGTCTTGGACTCTGTAGACCAGGCTGGCCTTGGACTCAGAAATCCTCCTGCCTCTGCCTCCGAAGTTCTGGGATTAAAGGATTGCACCACCACTGCCCAGCTTTTGTTCATGTTTCTTACAGGTTGTTAGGCTACAATCCCTCTAGCCTCAGTATGGCTGATTTCCCACAGGGCTGGAATGATAAAATAGGCATTAAATACCTCACACTGAGAAGGAAAGCACTAAATCACCAGACTTGAGAGTAAAAGATGGGTTTGTAGGCCCTTTCTGCTAGCCTGGCCTCAGGCTAAGGAAAGAGTGTAGCTGAGGCAGCTGAGGGGCTGTACGCTTGGAGGAAAGGCAGGGCACTTTGACTTCATCTGCACTTAAGCGAGAGGGGCTCTAAGTCTCCAGAACTGAAGACTGTGTGGGAGGGGGTGTCCCCTCAATCCACATGGCACTGGAAGGGAGCCTGCCAGCACCAGTGTAAGGCAGGTAAGGAACCCTAAGAATGCAGAGGAGGAGACAAGCTAGAGGAGACCAGAGGAGACAAGCTAGAACAGGGGCTTGCTGCTAGTTGGAGGGGGCAGGGAGCCGGGTGGAGTAGAGGGCGGAGAAAAGACCAACTCTGCTCCTCTTGTCCACAAATGTCCAGGCCAGGTCCTGGCTCTCCTAGGATACAGGGTAGGTAGGGTGGGGGAAGGTCTTATTCAGGACTACAGGGAGTTTAGATTGCTGTACAGGGCAGACTTTTAATTACTATAATGATCAGTTTCAGATGGGAAAGGCTCTTTTTCTGTGCTTCTGCAAAGTGGTGAGATTGGCTGGAATTCCACCCCGCACAGGGAGAGAAGAGACCACAGGCAGGAGTCTGCCGAGGAAGGAGGAAAGACGATGTTTCATGGGACTGTGCATCCCCTGGGTTCTCCGTAGTTGACAGTTACTGAACACATTACACATCTACTCCTTCCAAGGGCTCCATGATGTCATCGCTTTGCTATTTGCTTTCTACAGATGAGGAGACTGATGCTCACAGGGAAGTTAGGTCATCTCCAGGCAGTTTCACACACCGTGGCTTGGGGGAGCCAAGGTTAAAACCTAGGCAGTCTCCTATGGGATGTAAGGAACACAAGGGCAAAGCTAAAAACCCAGCTAGGAGTTAAAATACTGGCTTCCATTTTATATATCTGTTGTTTATTTATGCACATATAAGATATGTTGTTATTTATATATATGCACATATAAGATATGCAAGTATACTTATTTATAAATCATATACATATATAATGTAAAGATATACCCTCAAAATAAACTTTAGGTTTGGGATTTGAGCACACTTTAGTGCTGCTGAACAGAGATGGATTCTTAAGGTAGATTCTGCTATTGTGTCCTCTCCTTTAGAATTTGTTGGGGCTTGAGAGAGATAGCTTAGTATTTAAGAGCACTGGCTGCTCTTCCAGAGGACCCAGATTCAATTCCCAGAAACCACACAGCAAGCAGCTTATAACAGTCTGTAACTCCAGTTCTGGGGATCCGACACCCTCCTACAGATATGCATGTAGGCAAATACCAATGCACATCAAATTCAAAGTAACCAATCATTTAGAATTTGTCACTGCAGTCCCAGGAAACTAGGGCAAACCTCTCTTCTGTCTGGACTACTTTTGGCAGAACTGATGACTAAACTCTAGGCTTTCCCATGCTAGGCAAGCACTCTATCCTGGAGCCACATCCCCAGCTGTCTGGGATAGTTTTGTGGAAAGGTTTAAGGAATGGGAGGGTTAAGTTGAAACAGGAAAGAAAACTTCTTGGAGAGTGACAGGACTTGGAGACCTTAAGGATCCTGAGAGGTAGAACCAAAAGACAAGTTCAGATACAGGAGTGAAGGCTGTTGACTAAAGACTTTTTTTTTTTTTTTTAAACTTGGCAGTTTTTTTCTATAAGTTCTTTAAAAAAAAAAAAAGTGGGTGTGCACTAAGAGCCATTTGGGGAGCCATATAGAAATCAGCTACTGAGGAAGATTCCTACCATATATACACAAAGAAATCTAAGTGAACTCAGAAATGATGGGGGTGGGACAGCACCCCAACTAGACATCTCTCACCCTTGAAGTGAAACCCCCAGTACCAGGAATGGATTGCATACAGTTGAGTGAGCCAAAAGGGGCCCCATAGAAACTGCCAGACACCTCCGGTTATTGTCAAGGTTGTTGGTGACTCTCCACAAACTGATGGTAAGGTCCTATTGCTGAAGACAACACCAAGGTATCTCTCTCACTGAATACAGAGAAGTCGAACAGGTTCCTAACTAGAGCCTTCACCCACTTCTGACCAGCGTTCGTGGTACTGGAAGTTACTTTGAAAACTACTGAAGGTATACACCAATCCAGCTGCAAACACTGTGATCTGTAGTGACCCACCTAGATGGCATGGTGGTGCGCCAGTGCCACAGGCCTTGCAGGAGTGATCAACCAACCACTCTCTGATTAGATTTAAGAGAAGATGAAACTCATGCCTGACGCTGTTCATATATCCAAGAACCTGAGACTAGATAGGCCACGGGCTTAGGGGAAAAACTGAATCCTGTGGTCCTGCTAAAGGAACATAAGAGTGAAATGACTCTTAACAACATTCTGGTACACCCACAGATTAGTGAGTGCCCTCTGCAGCCATCATCAGAGAAGCTTCCCCCTGGAGCAGATAAGAACAAATACAGAGACCCACAACTGGACAATGTGCAGAGAGTGAGAGATTTTTGGAACATGCAGTCCTAAATGAGATGTCTTCCTTGAGCCCCTCCCCCTCAGGGTTCGGGGAGCTATGAAGAAGTCGAGACAGAAAGATTGTAGGAGCCAGTGGGGATGGGTGACTCCAAGGAACAGTGTCCTGCAGACACAACAGGATTGGTGCACACATGAACTCACAGAGAATGTAGCAGCATGCCCAGGGCCTGCCCAGGTTCAATCCAGACAAGTAAGTCCCAGTACTAAGAGGGGGCAGTGAACATGAGCTCACACACTCCTAGATGGTTCCCGGAGGAAGAACCAGTTCAATGTAATTGTCTGGACCTTTGGAAAATTCCAGGGATTCCAGCTCTTAGGTTTCTACTCAAATGAAAATTAGAATGGAGTAATTTGCACCTTCTGTCTATGGAAATGAGCAATCCTTCTTGTTAAAAAAAAAAAAAAATCACTGAGTTTTTTGGCCTCATACAGGATGGCAACAAAACCCTGTGCAAGTTGCCGACCTGACGGAACGTCAGATTAGTTACAGTTTAACAGGTTGACATTACCGAACATGTTCAAAGTCAAGTTAACAGGGCTTTTTGTTGTTGTTGCAATCCTCGAGTGTCATTTACAACCATTTAAAATTAATATTTAACCAAACTTATATAAATGCATGTGAGTGAGTGTGTAAATGGACTGACTTGGCCCTTTGATGCCTGTTTTCAGGAGCAGGTGGAAACACTCGCTGGAATTCTCCAGATCTTATTTCCTAGAGAGCACGGAGCAGGGAGACAGAAGATAGCAAAGAAAAGAAAAGATCTCTGAGAACTCTCGAGGAAGGAGAGATGCTGGGTCTACATGGCCCAGTGTGGCGGCCTTTTAGCTACATCTGACTCTTGAAATGTGGCTAGAGTAACTGAAGCACTGGAGGAGGGGAGATGGAGAGGGGGATGGGGGAAGGAGAGAAGGGAAGGGAGAGAGAGGGGAGGAGGGGGGAAAGATATGTTTCTGGACGTGGATGTGGTACGTGTGGACGCCAGAGACTGATATCGAGAGACCTTCCTTAATTCCTTCTCCATCTTAGTTTTTGAGACAGAGTCTCTCCCTGAGTCGGAGCTTGCCATTTCAGCTAGACTGTCTGGCCAATATGCCCTTGGGATCTGTCTCTGCCCACTGGGGCTACAGGCCAAATGCTTCTATCCCAGGTTTTCATCTGGTTGCCGGGGATCCAAAGTTCAGTTCCCATACTTGCACATTACCAACTGAGCCATTTCCCTAGCCTCTGAACTTTTTGTTCAATTTAAATTCAAATGGCCACATATAAGACACAGACTGAAAGTTTTTTTTTTTTTTTTTACTAATTTAGTACTATTCTTTCATCTTGTAAAATAATACATTTTAAAAGAACTTCAATATTTTACAAAGTTGTCCTCACTATAAAGCAAGACTGTAAAGGGTATCTACTGACCTTTTGTACCCAACAGGAATGCACAAGCAGTGATTAGAAAACAGAAAAGTTAAACAATGAAAACTATCTTGCAGTTTAATCCAAGGATTCCTTCCATGCACATGACTTATGGTAGGCTATTAATAAATGACAGATAAGTTTATGAATGAAGTGATAGATAAGTTATTTAAACCTCTGACTGAAGAGGAAAAGAAAAAGAAAACTTGGTAAGGTTAAAGCATTTCCCTGAAATTTAGAGCAGGGAGGGAGGGAAGGAGGGAGAAGAGGAGCAATAGAGACAGACAGAGAGACAGCAACAGAGACAGAGAGACAGACAGGCAGAGAGACAGAGATGAGAATTGTGTGCTGCTTGCTAGATAGTCTCATACTCTCTTAAATTGGTTCATAATCCATGCATAATAGACATAATAGATCAGCGGGTGGGTGCCTGGGAGTGAAGAATGTTAGTTAGCAGGCTGATGACCAGTATGAGTGGAAGCCGAGTGCAGTTGCCCCTTGCTTTCAGGGAAGCTTGGCTCGAAAACTCCTCCACAGATGCCAAGATTATCTAATGGGCAGGAGCCCTCTCTGAGTGCCATAGTGTCTGTATATAAGCTATGCATGTCCCCCATGTCCCCAAGTCTTCTATGTGTGAGGGCGGAGAATAGTAGAAGGGCATGTTTGCATCCCATTGCATGGGTATCACAGTGTGTATGGAGGTCAGAGGGTAACTTGTGGAAGTCAGCTCTCTCCTTCTACCATTTAGGTCCCACCCAGGGATTGAACTCGGGTAATCAGGCTTGGCTCCAAGCACCCTTACCAGCTGAGCCATCTCACAAGCCCCTAGTATGAACATCTTTGTGGTAGAAACGTTAATGAAATGTGTCCCATAAATAGTAGCTGTCCTGTATTGTTTGGGGGGAATAATGGCAGGGTAAAAACATGCCCATGCAGTTCATACTCAAGCCTTTCTGGTCTGTGCTTGGCTGAATCTGCACATGTGGGACCCCAGGATACAGGATGCGAAGGACAGCCTGGGAAAGCTTTTCAGGTGTTAACCCTACCACTACCCAGGGATGCTCCCACCTGGCTTTAAGACTTTTTAAAGCTGTAGATCTAATCAAACCTTTTCCTCCTCTAGGAACTCCTAAATTATCTTTTCTGCTTTTGGACAAGTGAGCATTTCTATATAATAACTGTTAAAACTGTAAAAGTTTACTTCTAGTGACCTTCCAAAGGGAATTTAACAACTCCAGGTGATACCACTGCCTAAAGAGACTGGGGCTATGACTGTGTTATTTATTCATCCAGTCTTTTTTCTCGTCGTACTAAGTATACATATGTCTGAGTGTGATATAGTAAATTACTCTAAAATGAAGACTGGGGTGTACTTCATAGTACATTCTGTGATTTTTAAATGTGGATATCTGTGAGCATGTTACTCTACTGGTATGTGTGTCTTGGGTTAGTCTATCAGGTTTTTGTTTTTTTTTTTTTTTTTAACCAGGCTTGGTATTTCATTTCCTATAGTACTTGTCTCCCTCTATTTATGTCTCTTTGTGGCTTTCTGAAGCTACTTGAGCAGCTTGTCCTCTCCCAATTGGTCATGCCATGCTCTGTAAATCCCTAGAAGATCCTTCAGGACCAGTGGGGTACACCCGAGCTGCCTGCTGGCCTGCCATCTTCCTTTGAGATGACTGGATGTTAGGTTCAAAACTGAAGTTATTAACCGTGTCTTTTTGGCCCATATTAGCAGCTGTCAGATCTTCTAATCCAGTGGTAGACTCTAGGAATGAGGAGGGAAGTGATTTCATCCCTGAAGCATAGACAGAAACTTCGAGATGACTTGGAGAATGTCTGAGGACTCACAACTTCCCAGAATGTGGGGGCCCTCTGGCCAAAGAGCAACTGTTCAAAATTTTCACCATTCTCGTAGTTACTTATTTTGGTTTAATTCTGAAAGTCCTTGAGTTCATCAGCACGCAAAAGGAATTTTCCTCGGATGTCATGACTCACACTTGAGTTTGCATAGGAGATAAGTGTTGGGTGATGCACGCAGTGTTCCAGCTAGGGACTTAAACTGGCAGCATCATGGAAGCAGGATCTGCTGACTGGCTGTAGCACTGGGATTGAAGAGTAAAGCTCCTTAGCCTACACATGCGCGCGCGCGCGCCACACACACACACACACACACACACACACACACACACACACACACACACACAGAGGTAACATCTGAACGCCTACAGGACTCTCCTTGTTAAGATGGAATCCCACTGGTTAGCTGATTGATTCTCCAGTCTGTTAACTAATTCCACACTAACAGCCTAAATGAAAAGTTAATGAAACACAGCCAGGGCCTCATTATATGTCACACGTAATGGCCTTTCATTACAAAAAACCTGGGGCTTCATCAAAGGGGAAATGTCTTCGAGATCACTCTGGGCTGGAAGGCACCCACCCACAGCCAGAATCTTCCTGAGCTCAGTGTGGCCTGCCTGCCAAGTCTCAGGGCAGCTACTTCGCAGAGTAAGGGAAAGAAATCCCCACAGGTACCCTGTGACCATACTGAGCTGCGCTCACAGAGCAGTATTGTTCCTGGCCCAGCGGGGTCTGCTTGGGATGAGAAAAGTCTGTTGGAATAGACTACTGTGCACTTAACAGCTTCACACTCCTGTCCTGCTAGGAAACTCACACTTGACAAGCACTTCCCAGGGAGCAGGAGCTGGGGAAGCCCAGGGTCTCCCTGTCGCCTCCCAGGTGTTGCCACTTGGCCTAAATGCAGGTGCAAGGAAATTCAGACTCTAGTGCTTAGCTCTCCTTTGAAGAGTCTCTGCCTCCACACTTTGGTGGTTGCTTGTGAATTGATGGTTTCCGAGTCTCTCTCACACTGTAAACGAAGCCCCTGATGCCTTCACAGGCCTGGGAATTTGTTCCAGTCCCTGGAACATGGTGTGCAAACACTGTCCTGAGTTTGCCTATGAGCCAGCACGGCCGTAGACTTCTGGGCAGTAGGTGCTAGAACCCAAGTCACCCTTTACATTCCTGAGTTACCAGTGAGTCATTAGGACCAGGGGATGGCTCACTGGGGACAAGCTGACATAACTGTCAACACACGCACACACACACACACACACACACACACACACACACACACACAGAACTGTGATTCCTTTTAGGGGATGGTAATATTATTTTGGCATTTAAACAGAGTTCATGTTGAACAATTATAATGCAAACTCATTTCTTGCTCTTTATAGGTCACATCCCACATAGGCATATACATATTTAAATATGTAACCTGACATTAGACTATGGACACTAGACTGTGGACAATTCCCACAGGTTACTATTGGTTCTATCCACAGCAACATTTTCCCAGTGATTGTCTATGGGAGGGAAGAAAGATGAGGTAAGAGATATTGCTGGATAATTTTGTGTGGGGGGGGGAGCGGGAGGGGAAATACAGACTCAAAGATTACAACAGGGTAGCTAGATTGAGTAACATAAAAAAATTAATTGGTAAAATATTTATTTCTTTTCTGATGTGTCATGAGGCTGAGACTGATGGATGTGAAATTTTGGACTTATCACCGCAGCCAGCACACCCTACGCCTTCTCCCAATGCCACAGGTGGGATCAGGAAGAAAATTTCCTTTTTTTTTTTTTTTTTTGAGACAGGGTTTCTCTGAGTAGCCCTGGCTGTCCTGGAACTCACCCTGTAGACCAGGCTGGCCTCGAACTCAGAAATCCACCTGCCTCTGCCCCCCAAGTGCTGGGATTAAAGGCATGTGCCACCACCGCCCGGCTGGAAAGTTTTCTAAACTGCCTCGACCCTACAGCAAGGAGAAAGTAATAATGAACGCTAATGAAACTACATGAAAACCACACGGTAGTTATAAGTCAAGCAAAAGAAGCTTCACAAAAGTTATACTAAAAACAGAGTAAAGGAGTGTAAAGGGAAAAGTGACCAAGACTGAGTGGAGAACAAGAGCTACAGAGAGCTAGACAGTGTACACGCAGAACCCCACGGGGAAGCACCTTGGAGCCACACCACTGATAATCAATATCCCAGAAACTTCTACATGACTGTGGGTACTGCTGCAAGGAGGTGAAAAAAACACAAGAATATGGCAGAGTCGTTTTATACGCGGTACATTGCATGGTAAATAAGTCACAAAATAGGATGTGTTTGTGGCTATTCCTAAGTAAAGTATTCCTGAATAAGTGTGTGTGTGTGTGTGTGTGTGTGTGTGTGTGTGTCTGTGTGTGTCTGTGTGTGCTCCTGAATAAGGGCATGTATAAGTAAAACAGATGTTTAAATGGAGCTTCCATATATAGGTTTTTTTTTTTTTTTTTCGAGACAGGGTTTCTCTGTGTAGCCCTGGCTATCCTGGAACTCACTCTGTAGACCAGGCTGGCCTCAAACTCAGAAATCCGCCTGCCTCTGCCTCCTAAGTGCTGGGATTAAAGGCGTGCACCACCACCGCCCGGCTCCATATACAGGTTTTAAGAGGAGATGATATTGTCCTGTCAAAGTTTTTTTTTTTTTCTCTTCAGTATGTTTATATTGAAAAGTCTGAAATTAACGGTTCCTAAGGAATAAAGTGATGGTTTTATGTGCTTTGTTATAAAGTCCATAATACAGAAAGAAATTAAAAAGTGTGTGTGTATGTGTGTGTGTGTGTGTGAGTGTGTGTGAGTGTGTGAGTGTGTGTGTGTGTGTTAAGGGTTTCTTTTTGCTTAGGATTACTATGACAAGAAAAATTCTTTTTAGACCAAAAGGTAATTATGGGTACTGATAGCATGAATGAGCCGCTGGGGAACCAATGATCCACAGAAGTTTACGAAGAGAAGACACTCCAAAGCTTGGCGCTTAAGTTTACAGAATATCCCCATTACTTCATGTTGGATTCTTTCACAACCATCTCCCTACTGCCCGTAAAGTGAATGACTGGAAGCTGAATGTGGACAAATTTTTAAAGCGTTGAGATGAGGGTCAGGGAGGCCAGCCAGTCTACTTGCTTAGGTTCATTACTTTAACAAGTCACATGGGTGTGGATAGATGTCGCTCAGCCTTTCTGAACTCAGTTTCTCATCTGTAAGGTGTAGTTAATGGTATCTTCTTGACAGTGAGTATGGAATAAATGACCTTCTATTTTGAGTTACTTAAAATCATGCTTCACCGAGAGGCAAAAATCATCATGTAAATATTTATTGTGTGTATCTACCATGTGCTAGCACCAGAAATCCAAACATCACCAAAGATAGCTTAGCTCTGAGGGAAAGCAACAACATAAACCATAGACAGCTGTGAGCCATGGTTCATCACACAAGCAAAGACAGACATGTCAGCTTCTACTTTGATGTTTTATGTTTATGTTCTGTGTCCCATAGGTAGAACATACATTGAACATGCTAATCACACTAGGTACTTCATCGGTTTATTTGTTGTAAACCGAGGCATATTGAAAATTTCCTTAAGACATTAGGATATTCTTTAAGAGATGGTTGGGTGATATGTGTCTGCTTGAAAGTGTCAAGACTCCCAATAAGACAGAAACGAGGACATTCACACTTATCATCCTAAAACCAAAACCAAAACCAAAACCAACCAGCCAAACAATGCAGAGTTCATAGCATGTGGAGTTTTATATCTTCAAAAGGGCATGCAGGAAGTAAATACTAGGGAGGCAGAAAGTTTTCTTAACTTGTGTCTTCCTTATTTCCTTTTCCCTGTCGGTCCCTCACTTTGCCTCCTGAAGTCCATCCACCAGGCTGATTGGATATGAAAGGGGGTACTCTGAGGTCGAGGGTAGTCTGGTGCCCTCTTAGCTCTTCAGGGTTGATTGTAAAATAGCCTGAGGTGTCTAGAAGCCATACAAGAGGCATAGTCTTTGATTCCAAAGCAGCTGGTTATCTCAATTACAGGATAGGGACAGTGATTCAAAGAGGAGGCAAGGCCTCATAGAAGGAGTGCTCATTAGACAGTGCTTCTGGAGCAGAGTCCTCAAAGTCCTTGGTTGGTGCACAGGGCCATGGCTATAGTAAACAACTTCTGGGCTTGTATGATGAGGTGCTGTCTCAAAGGGGCTAAATTAGAATTGAATTTGGGTAGAAGTGAGGATTTTTTTAATATATAAGGAGGAGAAAAACAGGACGTATGTTGTCAGACCAATGCTGTTTTGGAAGCAAAGGGAGAATGTCTACAGTTCCAGGTGGAATATATCCATCTTGGAAGGCAAAGCATGATGGACACAGAGTGATAGCGGGAGCATGAGGCCAGTTTGTTACAGACATCAACAGTCAGGAACAGAGCGAATAGGAAGTGAGGACAGGCCCTGAGACCTCAAAACCATAGCAAATATTCTCTACAGCTTAGCATGAAGATTAAAATTTTAGCAAGTCAAATACAAAAATGTATATGACGGGTGGTTACTACATGGAGATGAAGTGGGACTCATCTAAAAAAAAACAAATACGGAGGTTGCTGGTGATGGTGTCTTACATCTGTTGTTCTAGCACTTGGAAAGCTGAGGCAGAAGGATTTCTATGCATTTGAGGTAACTCCAAGCTACATACTGAATTCCGATTTTACCAGTTAGAAAAATCAATTGATATAACTCACTATGTTTGAAAAGCCTGTATGATTATTTCAATAGAGGCTGTACAAATAATTTAACAAAATCTAGAATCCTAATAAAAATAAAAATCCCAAATCCCCAGTGAAGTAGCAATAGAGTCAAACGTCATTGACTGACAAAGGGAATGTGTGAAAACCCCTAGCTAACGTTAAATAAACTTGATAGTGAAAGACTGGAGGCTTCCTGCACACAAGACCAGGATGTCTGCTTTTAACAGTGATGTGCAATGTTTTCCGGAAGGTTCTGACCACTGAGAATATGACAGTAAAAATGACAGCAATGGTCTAGTTTGGGAGGAAGGAGTCAAGGCTGTGTTTGTAACTAATGCTATTGTCTGTGCAGAAAGCCCAGTGGAGCAGTGGAGTTTAGCAAGGCTTCAGATTACAGAATCAGTATGCATGCGGATTACTTAATATTTTATATACAAGGCATGGTGCAATCAGAAGCTGACATTTATTTATTTTCCCTTTTGAGAGAGGACTATGTAGCCCTGGCCTGTTGTCTAGGGTGCACTTGATCTCCTTCCTGCCTCAGCCTTCTCCTCACCCTGAGTGCTAGGACTACAAGTATGTGGAGAAATGTACAACAATAGATTCAACAAGGTGTCGATTCACATCCTATTGGGCTTTCAGCTAGAAACTGATGAGCCAATTCTAAAACAGAATGTACAGAAATGAGAAAAGATCCACAGAAGCCAAAGCAACCTTGAAAGAGAGCAAAGGTCAACATCTCAAATCACTTACTTTAACTTACACTACAAAGCCAAAGCGATCAAAACTGTAGTGTATTGGCATAAAACCAGGAACGGAAAACAGGACACAGACGGCAGAGCTCAGGCATTTATGACAACCAATTTTTGACAGCTACAATTTAATGGAGAAATGAGTCTTTAAAAGCAACAGTATTGGAACAATCTGGCTGTGTGTGTGTGTGTGTGTGTGTGTGTGTACTCAAGAACATGAATCAATATCTCACACCATGGACAAACATTCACTGAACATAGACTCAATATCTAAACAGCAAGAGATCACAGTGAGAAACTGAGGATGGGGCGGAAACATCTCTGGGAGCTTCAATTAAGAAAGAATTTCTCAGGGGGTGGAGAGATGCTGCTCTTCCAGAGGACCTGGGTTCAGTTCCCAGCATCCATATAGTGATTTACAGCCACCTATGCCTCCAGTTTCAGATTTTAAAACTGCACTGTCTTTGATGAAATTAAAAGGAAACCTCCAGATTCTGAGGAAATGTTTGCAAAGCACATGCCTGATAAAGGACTCACACTCCATGTCTATAAGTCACTTAATAAGACTCTCAGTAGGAGGAAGATAAGCAAACTGGTCCAAAAACAGGCAAGGGATACCAACAGCAGTTTGCTGAAGTTGATGCACAGCGGGCAAAAGCACACAGAGAAAACGTTTATCTCACCGAGTCGTGGAAGCGCAAATTCAAACTAAAACTAAAAGCCTTTCACTTCCCTATTGAAATGACCCCACATTAAGAAAATCTGATGATATCATTCAATGATTGTAAAAAACAAAAGGTGACATGATACAACTATTGTAGAGAAAGTTTCTTTTAGAAGTCGCACATGACACGCTTCTGCAGAATCACCTAGGCAGTCTACTCTGGCTTTTTTTGTTCATTTGTTTTCCCCTAGAGAAAAGCCATCAAGTGACTATACACGGAACAGTAAGACAAAACTTAAACTGACAGCAACTTAAATAATGGCTGGGTGGTTGAAACAAAAATATAATTTGGAAATAAAATAATATGAATAAAATTAAGTTAAATTAGAATGAGGGGTTGGAGAGACGGCTCAGTCGTAAAGCGTGTGAAAGCCATGAGACCCGAGTTCTGGTCTCATGTAAAAGGTAAGTGTGATGTTGTAAATCTTTAGCTTTAGTGCCATGGAGACAGAGACAGGCAGGACTGGGTGCTTCCTAGGTAGCTGGAGTAGTGAGTTCCTGCTTCAGTGACAGACTCTGTCTCAAAAAGCAAGATGTCCAGGGATAGAGTTATTCAATATTGACCTCTGGCCTCTTCATATGTGCACATAAATGTGCTTCTGAGTGCATACTCATGCACACACACACACACATACACAGAGAGACACACACACACACAGACACACACACACACATACACACACACATACACACACACATACATACACACACACACACACACACACACACACACACACACACACACACACACAAAAAAAATGCATACACAGGAGGAAAAAGTTAAATGGTCATGCACACACACCTCAATATCAAGTCAAATGAACGGAGCCGGGAGGAGAGCACGTACTTTTGTGCTTCCCTTTCTATGGGTCTCTAGAACATGGGAGTAAACACACAGCAGTAGGACACGGACAAATGCCGGGGGAGGGGAGAGGACTGCAGGGAGAGGAACAAATGTTGGAGATGATTTGTACACTAGCTCTTCTGACTGATGAGGTTGTCAAGGCTGCCCGCCTCCTTAGGGCAGACATTATTAAGTAGTACCTATCAAATACGTGCTGTGGGTCTCACGTCACTCAGCCTTTTGAAAAGTATAAAAATCTACCTGCAGTTGAAACACTGCACAGGAGTCTGAAGATTTGGCCTAGAAGTCAAGCACCTTCCACAGCAGGAAGCCCTGCAAGGCCTTGAGGTGAATCCACAGCACCAGGGGAAACCTCAACAAGGCTGTGAACACTGGAAGGAAGATTAATGCTAACAATGGTAATTCTGAGCATCACAAGGCTAGGTTCACAGGGCTTCTGGGGCATGTGTCAAAGTTCTGTTTCTTGAGCTGGGTGGTGCTCTAGGACTCTTGTATTATATTCCTTCATTAGATATGAATATGTATGAATTCATTATGTAGTTTTCTGGCTCATTTCATGTGGTTTAGGTTTACTATTAAAATAAAAGATTTTTTTTTAAATAAAAAAAAAGAAAGAAAAGAAAACAATGGCTTGAGGAGGGAACACATTTTATAAAAAAAAATGTGCCTCAGCTTGTGATAGGCACGTTTCCAACTCTTATTCTCAGAGCTATACAATGCCAAGGAAAGGGAAATTGAAATGATATGCGGTTAAATTGAAAATGAGGTTTAATAAATAGAGTCCTGAAATGTCCGGAGCATTTAAGGAACACTTCCTAAATGTGAGAAGGGAAGTCGACTAAATACTATCTCAAGTTGGGTGTGTACCTGTGACCTTTCAGACAGAGAGGGAGAGCAGCCAGGGAGGTGGGCAACGGAGGCGGGATGAGGGATGCCACTGAAGCCAAGGAACAGACGTTAAAAAGAAAGGCGAAGGTTAAACACAGACAGACTCAGGTGGTCTTGGCACATGAAGATGAAATCTGGGGTCAGTATATAAGCCTGGCTTATGGCGTGGTGTCTGGAATTGACTCCAGCCATTTGTTGGTGGCCTTCCTCTCACTACTCTCACGATACAAGGGGTTGTAAGATTTAAGTGAAGCAATACCCACCTGATACCAAATATCCTGTCAGGCAGTTAATTGACACATATAATTATTGTTGACATTTCAAACCTATACACTTCAAATCGTACTTGAGTCTCTTCATGGTCGAATAAAGAAGTAGTGCTTTTAAAAGGCTGCTTGCTCTTGTAGCTTGCATTGAGGAAACCTAGTTAGACGTCCTCAGCAGAAATGCATTTGGAGTGTATTTTCAGTTTTGAGCTTTGCTCCCTTGGATAAGGCTTACGTGGATAAGGCTGGGCTCGGTGTTTAGAGCACATGCCACTCTGAAGTCAGTCACTGAAAGGTGCCACTTTCCAGTTCTCAGAGTCTAAACAATCTTGATTTCATTTGTTACCACTATTTAAAAAAAAAAATCCGTTTGCACTCTAAACTCATGGGAGTGTATCACAGGCAGAAAGATAAATCAGCATGGAGACATGTGGGAGGTGGCCTTATTCAGAATGAACTTCAGAATGATGAAAATGTCGACAGACTCCACATAGGGATGCACACACAAGAGGAGCTACCTCCTCCTTCCACCTTTCCTCACCCTCCTTCCCTTGTTCCTAACCTTCCTTATTTTTATTTTTCCTTTCACATATGGCACTTAGTGATATTTTTGTTGTGTGTGTCATTCATGAGATAGACCCCAAACTCTTGTGTAACTCTTCTATTAGTGAACTACACTCCAACACACTTACTGATCCTTTTCTTACCTCTTGTGTTAATTTATCCACTATATTTGTTGAGCACTCTAGGCACAAAGCACTAGAAATACAGATAGATGGGATATATTTGTCCATTTTCACTCTGCATGGATGTCAGGCATGTCCTCACAACTAGAGCACATATATTATGCAGTGTACATGGTGTGAGCTGTACATTTTATTAGTATTACACGCAGGTTGTATACACTATTTCCACACAACAGCTTCCCACTTAGAAGCATCTATTGTTGCCAGATATTTGATCACATGGTGAGCTGTGAGATTGTGTTATTTACCTTAAAAACCAACCAAACCAAACAAACAAACAAAACACCAGCTTCAAGTTGTGGTGTGACTCAGTCTTTAGCAAATATCTTTAATCCCTCTGGTTGGAATACAGACAAATGAACCCTTACTAAACACCATTAATCTCCAACAATGAAGGCAAAGTTAGTTTGTAGAAGGAAGCACCCATGTTTGAATGTGATGTGTAATTGAGTGGCAGACAAAGTGACAAATCAGAGAAAGATTTGAGAGAATAGGATACAGCCCAACTCTCACAAGAAGAGAGAGGAAAGCTACTTTAGGGTCCGTGTAGAGAGAGGAGACACTTACACTGGCATAGTTTTAAGGAGACCAGTTGCAGAGAGAACAAGATAGATATAGAGGAAGACAGAATGAACCAGAGAATGAGAATGAGAATGAGCCAGAAGATTAGAACAGACTACCAGAGTTAGTTTGAGGCCAAGGGGAAAAACTCAGGAGGGAGAAGTTTGAGCCAGAACAGCTGAGCTGAACCAGCCAGCCAGAATTAGGTAAAGTTGGTTGTATATAACTAGGAAGGCTGAGCTTATTTAGAAGTCAGTCTCAGAGGCTGAAAACATTTTCTGCCTAGATTAGATTGTTTGGAGGCTAGAAGCTTCCAGGACTAGGCCTAGGTTAGCAGACTAGGCAGTAAGTCTTGGAGATTACAATTATAAAAATAAAAGCTACTTTTACAGTCTGTAGACAAGTTGAGTGCTCACCCACACTCAGTGTGATGTGCTGACGTTTGAATCTTGGGCACCATCAGTCTATGGCTGCTTGGGCTGTTTTGAGGAAGGTTGGTTATTGTTGGCACCATTTTATAAAGTGAGAGACTTGAAAATACATGGCCGTGGCATACAACTAGGATTAGAGAGCTGGCTCAGTGGATGAAGCACTTGCTATGCAGGTCTGGAATCTGGAGTTCAGATCTCTAGAGTCCAGGTAAAAGCTGGGTGGGCATGTGGCTTGTCTATAATCCCAGTACTCAGTTGGCAGAGACAGGGATCCTCTTTGGCAAGCTGGCTAGCTACTAAGCTTGGAGAGTGGATTCTGGGTTCAGTGAGAATCCCTGTCTCAGGAAGTAAAGTGGTGAATGATGGGGAAGACCCTTCATGTCAACCTTTGGCCTCAACATGTACACACATACATACGTGTATACATACACATACACATACACACAAGTACATAACCCACCTGTACACATGTGTAGCCCCACATGCAAACATGAACACATGCACAAGTAAACTCATAACTACACACACACACACACACACACACACACACACACAAGTTATAACTAAGATAGAAGGAAGAACTGATCATCTGAAAAGTAGAAAAGAGAAAATGACAACTTTTACTTGGAATTGCTTTAGTACTAGCTGGTCATGTGCATGGAGCTAGTGGGCTAGAGGGTAAAATCCAGCAGTCTGTCTCATTTCTAGCCTTATTCTCCCTCTACATGCTTCATTAAACCACTACCAATAGGGATGCTATGGAATCACATTTGACATACTAGTCACACTGTTTATTGGAAGAGAGTATATATGTTAATCAGCCACAAATGATGGGACATGTCCATGTAGATGGTCTGCTATCCGAAGAAAGCATGGTTTAGTTTTTACTGGAAAACAGGTTTCTGCTTACAAAAGAATATTTTCCCATTCCTCAATGTTATCTTTACCACCATCTTGGATGATCTCTAGTGATACACGTGATGATGGCACGCTAAGATCCCTACCCATCTCCCAGGTGCTGTGGGGTGGCTCTCCAGGTTGCTGAACAGTGACACATTAAAATGTCTAGGCCCACTCTCCATGCATAACTTTAAACAATCGTTTCAGGGGTCCGTGTTGATAATGAAGGAAAGACGTATTTAGAATAAGTTTCTCTTTCACGTTTCAGTTTCTTTGCCCCCAACTCATCTCTGACTTCCCAAGGCCTCTCCTCCAGTCCCTTTCTCCATGTCTTCTGTGAAACCACACTGCTTCACTTCAAGTCCAGCAAGGGTTGATTCTGGATGTCTGCCTGTTCTTTGTAGGGATGGTGTGGAAAGCCCTCCCTGCACATAGAAGGAAATTTGCACAGTGCCTCATTTGGGAGAGATGAAATATTTTAATAGCAGTGTTTATGTTCTTGCTCTGTAGATAACTAAAAACCAGTGAGTTTTTTTTCTTCTTTTACATCAGGCTTTGAAATGAAAAAAACATCACCCACTCAGTGGAAATACAAATTTCATCCCTTATACCCTTCGGCCCTGTCAACGTTATTCTTCCCCATTTTCCTGTTCTCCTTGAGATTTCTGAGTCACCACAGAGGGAGACCCAATGTGGTGTCTGGCCAAGTTTGGCAGGTTTAGCTTTCTCAAGAGAAGCAGACTTGAAAGGCTTCCTTTCAGGGTTCCCTAAGCTCTGCAGACAGTCTGGAGCAGAATGTGTCCTGGGACCCATGATTGAGTGGGAAGCAGAACTGAAGCACGCAGCAGGAGTTCAGAAGGTTCGCACCAGCCCAGGACTGCATGCTATGCTGTGTGCTGAGGCCAGGCAGGTCTGCCTCTCACAGACCCAGGCCGGCTTCCCAGAAACTGCTGCTCTTAACCTTACAGACCCTGTCCTAGGAGAGCCTCAAGCCTGAGAGTCCCAGTTGCTTTTCCTCTCCCTCAAGATGGGAACAAACCAGACAAAGCCAATTTTTCAATGTCACCATTTGCGGGCAGCCATGTGCACGGTCACACTCTCCTGAGATTAAGTGGGCTTGAAAATCTGATTTATAGAAGCAAAGAGAATAATTTGTTTTTAATGGTCGACTGGGTTAAAATAGATGTTTTTCGCTGGAAAAGTCAGCGACATATTCAAACCAAATGCATACCATTCAAATGAGCAGTGTTGGCCTGGCTTGCATTAATTTAGCCAATGTTCTCCAAAAATAATTACATATGCATAATGAAAACAATTTAATAAACAGACTGTAGGCATATGGGTCATGAACACACCAGCATGTAAGAAATCTTGAAGAAGCCCATCTCCTTGAGACTATTAAATAGAACAGTCTCTGCCTCTTCTCCTCCTCCTTAACCTTGACCGGCTGTCATGCCTTGGAGCAATGAATCTCCTGCATAGGCAATTACAGAGAACATTAAAAGAGGAACCATCACAGGGAAAAAAACCATCTTAACTCTTCCTCTGAGTCACTCGGGTTTTAGATGCTACAGTTAAAACAGTATGTCTTGCCTTTTGACTGTACTTAAGAGTAGGACTTGATCTTGGGCAGGCACATCCAAAGAATTATAACTTCACATGCTATAAGAGAGCAATGTTATAAAAGAGCAAGAGTCACTCGGGGTGGTTCATGCCTGTCATTCCAACATTTAGGAAACTAATGCTGGAGTGTGGAGGTAGGAAGATGAGAGGGAACAGGAGGCCAATGTGGGCTACACAGTGAGACTCTTGACTGATAAACAAGAAAACAAAAAAACCAACCACCAACCAAAGGATGCACAAAGTCAACAGAGACAAGTGACATAGATGACAATGAGAAACTGTGATAAGAGAAATCAGACAGACCTCCTAGAAGAGGGGACATTTGAATGATGGCCTGAACGGTGGACAGGAGTTCTTAGAAAGATAAATGAGGAGATAGGGAAGGTTCTAGATTACGTGGAGTTCTAGAAATACGGAGCATGCTGAGTGAGAATGGTCAGTGGTTGGTGTCAAAGCTAGGAAGATTGTCGGAAGAAAGACTAGCCAGGATTAATGACCTCTGCAAAATGTATGTAGGTTAATAGTCAGATAGTAAGTGACAGGAAACACAGTGCATGGGGAACCCTAGATACTGATAATTTTAGGAAATGTAATTTGCTTACAATGTATTTCTGGGTAACTATAACTTTGAAGGCTATTTTAAAATTTTCTTTATTTCTTTT
>NW_022196905.1:201070243-201099422 GCF_008632895.1 Mastomys coucha
TGTTTGAACAGACTTTTCTCTGTATAGCCTTTGGCTGTCCTGGAACTTACTCTTTAGACCAGATAGGCCTCATACTCACAGAGACCCACCTGCCTGTGCCTCCTGAGTGCTGGGATTAAAGGTATGCGCCAACACCACCCAGCCATTCTTTTTATATTAATATGAAAAGTATTTTACTTCAACAGTGAGAGAGTGGAAATTATTGAATGTGACTGTATAGAAGAACAGTTTGTGTAGAAAGGAACCTGTGGGCTCAAATTGATTATAAACATGGTCTATGCCAAAGATGTCGCTGTTAGCTCAAAGGAAAAAGCAAACATCACCCCTAAGTACCAGAAGCACTGGGTGGGGCTAGCAAGATCGCGTAGCCAGCAAAGGTGCTTGCTGCCTGAAACCCTGTGTTCAGAGCTGTGGACTCAAATGGCGGGAGGAGAGAAGTATGCTCTACAAGTTGTTATTTGACTTCCGCATACATGCTGTGGCATATGTGTGCGTGCATGGACTCACACACATTCTAAGTGAGTATATTTTTTTAAAGTAAACAATAAAAAAAGAAACACAGGGTCTCAACTGAGGCCAGTTGGTGGACTGGTTTGTCCCTGTGTTTTTTGTGCTTATTGGACTAATAACCCTGACGTGCTGCACCCATCTCTGGGGACCACGATTTCCAGAACTGAAACGGCTTACTAGGAGAAAGGCTGTCAGAATGAAATGTCTCAAAGCCAAGTCATAAAAAGGGACTTATTGTCTCCCTGAGATGTTTACCCTGAAGAAGGGATAATTTATGGGGTCACCACAGACATCTTCAAATTACAAAGGAGAGATGAGGCTGCCTACTCTAGTTTTCTAAGTCAGGAGTAGCACCAATGGTTAGCAGCTACAGGGAGGTTACTTTAGGCTGGATACAGAAACAACAAGAAAAAAAAACAAATTGAAAAGTACAATGTTATGGCTAGAAGTGACTGAAGTCATATTAAATAGTCTCGTGGTGGATGGCAGTAACTTACTTTTGAGCTATAAGGCGATTATTCCTAGGACTCTTCAGCTACTCAGTGCTAGGACAAGAGCCGAGCCAGTTCTCAGGGCCAGGTTCCTGACTGTGTCTGTGTATTCTTAGGCTAGGTGGCTCCCTGTGCTGTGTGTACTTAGGGAATGTCTCCAAGAGGCAGGGTGTTGTTTCAAGTGGTAGATGTATAGACTGTTTTCAAGTCTGTATTACCATGATTTGACTTTCAGGAAATGGTCTCAAAATAAGAGTTATGTCAAGTAGCGCTAGCCATAAAACATAAGTCTGAGAATTGAAGGACAATGGCTGGTGTAGGAAGAAGGTGGAGGAAACACCCTTTTTTCTCAAGAAGGCATCAGAGTTATCGCTAGAATTATGTTGATATGCGCCCCCCTGCCCCCCAATCTCACACTTGGCAGGAGTCAGGGGTGTGTTGGACAGACAAGAGGCTAACTTTCAGCTTGGGTCCCTGCCCTTTTTACTAGGAACTGTGATATCCGCACGGCAAGGCCCTGAGTCCATACGGGTGTGCCCTAACTCGTGGCAGAATGCCACCTGGAATTTATCACAGAGCAGATTATAATAACACTCAAGCATTTTCATTCATTTTGGCCTATGCCAAGAGAAGACTTCCTCCCTTTTCCTCCTCCCCACCCCCACATACCACAGTTAAAAAAAAAAAAATCAACCCATTAGTAACTCAGCCATTTATTTGGCTCACAATCATAGGAAAACGGCCGAATTGCTTACCTCACTAGCTGCATATCCAGATCCTGAATCTACACTTAAAAGAATGCACAGTACAGGATTTCCATCATTGCCAGTGAACTGTTGATGATGAATTCATTAATTAACAGCTGTTTTCTGGCTACTGCTCTGTCTGTTCTTTGGGGGAAAGATTAACACCAGGGATATGCAGTTAAGGAAGCCTGTACCATGAAAACCTAGGTCACCGTGTGTGTTGGCCCTGAATTTAACTGTCAATGGACAAGTGATTAAATGAATCTAAGACCAAATCTGTCTTCATTTCGAGGTTATCTTGTACTCACAAGGACCCATTTGACCTGCATAACTTGGAGCCTTCTTTGGATAGAATTTCTTATGTATTGCTATCTAAACACTCCTTTCCCCTGCTTGACCTTCGGTCCCCAGGCCCATGCATGTCCTGTGCCTTCTAAGATGGCTATTACTAGTATCTCTCTCTCTCTCTCTCTCTCTCTCTGTGTCTCTCTCTGTCTCTGTCTCTCTCTGTCTCTGTCTCTGTCTGTCTCTCTCTCTCTGTCTCTCTGTCTCTGTCTCTCTCTGTCTCTCTGTCTCTCTCTGTCTCTGTCTCTCTGTCTCTGTCTCTCTGTCTCTCTGTCTGTCTCTCTGTCTCTCTCTCTCTCTGTCTCTGTCTCTCTCTCTCTGTCTCTCTCTCTGTCTATCTCTGTCTCTCTGTCTCTCTGTCTGTCTGTCTGTCTCTCTCTCTCTGTCTCTGTCTCTCTCTCTGTCTCTCTGTCTCTGTCTCTCTCTGTCTCTCTGTCTCTCTCTGTCTCTGTCTCTGTCTCTGTCTCTCTCTGTCTGTCTCTCTGTCTCTGTCTCTGTCTCTCTCTCTGTCTCTCTGTCTCTGTCTCTGTCTCTCTGTCTCTGTCTCTGTCTCTCTCTGTCTGTCTCTCTGTCTCTGTCTCTGTCTCTCTGTCTCTGTCTCTCTCTCTCTCTCTCTCGCTCTCTCTCTCCTTCATCTGCCTTCCCTCTTCTTTACCATGGTTCTGTTTCCTAAACACCCTGCATCTATCTTCACATAGTGGACTGCTTGTTTTCAGGACCTTATCTTATTTGTTTATCTTTTTAAACCTTCAGTTCCAATAAATTGTCCAGGTTAAAGCTCAGAGATTGAGCTCCAGTGAAATAGTTTTATTTTAGTTTTTTTTTTCACCTCTCTAGCTTTGTTTTTGATAATGCCTCAGAGAGCACAGGCTGGCTTGGGACTCAAGATCCCCCTGTCCCACTTCTCTCTTCCGAGTGTTGGAATTACAGGTATGTGTGGCTTCTCTGCCTTAATTTCTATACCTCTTAACTACTTACTACACAAGAAACAAGGACCTGGAAGGGAGCTTCCCTATCACAAAATGGGCAGGGCACGAAGCCTGCTGCAAGTGAGAAGTTAGCAGATGTCATAGTTGAACAGGAAGTTAGCTCTGAGTCTGCTGTGAGCCAGAGGAAGACAACCGTGCTGGGGAAGAAGGTGTTTGTTATCGACTCTGGGGACCAGAAGATATGTCGGAATTCAGGGAATGGGTGGGTAGGAAAGCACACTTGCCTAGAGATAACCTGATTCACTCCATAGCAAAGTCTGAGAATCCCAGATGTCTCTCTCTCTCTTTGCCTTATAAATGGTGAGCACTCAGAAAGGTTCAGGTTAGATAGAAAATTTGTGTGCATCTCCTTCTTACTCGCCATTAGGACAGTTGAACCCACATCTCTATGGGCATTAGGAATGTCGCTGGTATAGCCAGGAGGTGGTAGCACACACCTTTAATCTTAGCACTCTGGAGGCAGAAGCAGGCAGATCTCTATGAGTTTGAAGCCAGTTTGGTCTATGCAGGGAGTTCCAAGACAGGACGGGGTTACACAGAGAAACCCTATCTCAAAAAGTCCCTGCATCCCCTCCTCCCCAAAAAAGATTGTCACTGGTGTAGATTTGAGAAAGAGCTTTAAGTCTCTGTGGCTAGTCTTCTAGTCTTCAGAGAAAAGTCTATGAGAATTCTGGCTACTCCCAATCTGAATTAGTTTCATTTTGCTTCTTTCTGGTCATGGTCAGGGAACATATGTTTATCCCCAAAGTAGTCAGTCCTGAGGGTCTTCATTCAGAAAGCCATCCTGTTCTGGTCCTTGCTTATGAAGCCTGTAGACCACCTTGAGGGAGAGTAGGGTCTTGAGAGCCTCTCCTGGGGCCTCTCTGCACATGTGTGTTTGGTTAAAGGCAAATCTGTCATCTGTCTCATACACTAAGGACTCTGGATGCAGGATAGCCCAAGAGTCAGAAATAGGCCTTGCTCCATGTGTGACCTGGCCTATGTCCATCTTTCCGAGCCTCAGTTTCCTTGTAAGTGAAAAGAAAATAATACCATCCACTTTGCAGGAATATTGTGATAATTAAATGTCCATGAAATGGAGGATATCAAAACTATGATGTAAGGTGGTACTGTAAATTCCATTAGTTTTAGGAATTCATTTTAGGCTCTGAGATTAAAACTTTAACAAACTATGTGTATAAAGACTGGTATTTTTGTCAGGTGTGATGGGGTACTCCTTTAATCTCAGGCAGAGGCAGGTAGATCTCTGTGATGTCCTGGCCAGGAAGGGCTACATACTGAGACCTTGTCTTAAAGAGGGGGGGTAAGAAAAAAAAGCATTTTTTTTAAATCTATGTTAAGTTCAACAGCATGTAAACTCATAATACATTTAAAAAATCAGATTATGAGACAATTTTGTTTTGTTGTATTTGCCACATAGAGTTTCATAGACTCAGTGTGGTTGATGGTGGCCAGACACTTCTGATGTTCCTGCTGTCACCTCTCAAGTGCTGAGATTAGAGTCATGGGCCATCACTCATTTGGTTCTGGGGATAGAAGCTAGGCAAGCACTGTTGGAACCAAAGATAATTTATATAATCAGTTTGCATGTACATTTGACTCTGGGGTTATCTCACAATGTTTTTGATTACTATGAAATGGACTACCAGTAAGTAGTTAAAACACAGTTATTGATATTTATGACATTTATAAGGAAATGGGACTTCTAGATTAGGAGAATAAGAGAATATTTACAAAGCATGAAGTTAAAGGAAAGAAGACTTTACACATTTACAAGGAAAGAATGACTACACCTTTATTGTCTTTGGGGCCACAATGATAGCAGAAGAAAGAATACCACAGACTTCTGCTGACTCTAGAATTAAATTATTCCTTAGGCCAATTTTTTAGGTACCTTACAGAAGAAAAATTCGGATATAATATTGTGTGGCTGCAAATTTACACAAATCCTATCAATACAATTTTTATCCAAGGGGAAGGTAGGGAATAAAGCAGAGACTCAGGGGTATGCTTAGAGAGAACCCAGAAACATGAGGGGATCCATTTTTGAGTGTTCCAGTTGGAGACGTGCCATTGCTTGAGGCAGCAAAGAAAAAGGGTTTGGAAAGCTTATTCCAAGGAAGTGTGTGTTGGGAAACTTTCCTGTATGAAAAGTAAAGATGTTTCTCCTCACACAGCCCTTCTCTACTGTATAAATTACTTAAGAGGAGTTCAGAAAAAGAACCACTGAGCCCTTTCCATCTTAGACTCAGACTTAAATTTCCTTAACCTAATTCAATTCTAACCCCCGCCTAACCGTAGAACTCTAATGAGGGAGGTGAAGAAGGGAGCAGATGCTTCAGTAGCTGGGGAAAGAGAAGGCCAAAGGCTCCAAGGGTCTGAGTTGAGTTGAAGAGGCAATGTGTGTATAAAGGCTGTGGGCAAGGATGTACTAGTGAGGCAGCTACTGACAGCTGGAGATCCATGGGAGAGGCAAGGAGCACACCTGGAGACTCAGTCGCCTCAGGGCCTGCTGTGCTTCCTAGCCTCAGTGAGGTCACTGCTCCAACTGAAGAGGAGATGGGTGGGGTCCAAGGAAGCTCCAGAGCCTGAGCTAACCTTGAAAGGCAGAGGTTAGAAGCAGGAAGTGACTAAGTTACCTTGAGTAGGTGAGTTGAGATCGACGTCCTTGACAGGTAGAGAAAGTTGAGCTTGTAATATTATGAACAAAGGTATTTTTAAGGCACCTGGGCGAAGTTGTGTCACTGAAATTTATGTAAATCTTGTCAATGCAATTTTTTTTATCCAAGGGAAAGGTCCCCTTGGACTCCCTATATTTCAAAGTATTTCAAAGATTCAATATATAAAAAATATCTAGTGGATTATTGAATTTGCAGACTAGAGAAAGGGTAACATTGGCAGAGTGGGTGGAATAAAATATGTATCATTCTAAGCCTCTGATGTAAGAAATCCATTTGTCCAAGCCTAGGCCACAGATCAGTAGCCTAGCATGTATTTTTTTTTTTTTTGGTGAGACAAACTAGGGATTTCAACTATGCACAAGTGGGGAATGTGGGAGGGAAAAAAACCATTTTCAAACATTTTAAATTTACTGTTCGTGGTCACAAGTTTCCTTAGGAGACATAATATTTTTTTTTCCTCTTGTCTAAAAAAGTAATTTGGACTAACCTCAAAAAAGCTGGGTTTAATGTTTCTCAGTCTGTTTCCAAGCAGACTGAAATACTAACAAACTCATATCCACAGGGAGAAGTTTCTGCTTCACCAAGTGTGCATGATTCATGCCGAAGGGCTTACAATGCCCGAGATGCATGATGGGCCTTTGAGTGCAATGTACGGAGTGCACACAACCAAAGTGTGGCTTCCTTATGGAGGCTGCCTGACCCGAGGCTCACTGTGAGAGGGGGATCTCCAAAGGGAGACGAGACGGGGAGATGGCTCATATTTCACAATCATTGTGTTCTCCAAGGGAAAAACCTCTGGTAGCTGCTTTATATATCAGTAACAGAGCCTGTCAGATCTACCTCCTCCGAAGCAGAATTGAAAAGCATGTTTTAAAAACTAAGATGAAGTCAGAACAGGGCTCTGAGATGTCTGAGTCACCCGAGTTCAAACTGCCAGATAAGTAATGCCTGTGTATGTGGAAGACCGTGTTTAAATGCGGCTGTGATTAAACGCGTTAAGTTTTGTGAAAGGATCTTGTGAAGTCCACAGTGAGTTGAGGAGAGAGCCCTTACTGTAGCCAGCTTCACCTTTGCTCTCATCGCTCTGACCAGCAGCTGCATAAGTCAGAGGCATATTTGTAACTGCAGTGGCCTGTCTGGCCGGGGAAGAATGTAGAGGCTTTGAGGTCTAATTACCTTTGCATGAATCCCTCTGCCCTGAGGCTTGTTCTTGCTATCAGCAAAAAGATCTTACCACCTATTTGAATCACGAAATGAATGCAAGCTGCTTCTCAGAATATAAAAATCAGGCCTTTTATTTTATTTATTTATTTTTTAAAGCTTTTATTTTTAGCTCCATTTATTACCTGGGTATGTGTCTGCAAATGACATTTGACTGACTCAATCTGAGATGACCCTATTGTCTCTGGACCACTGACAAATTCAGGATTCATGGAGTATTTCTTTTGGCAATATGGATTTCCACGTATTTACCCCTGAGAGTTTTTAGGACTTTGGGCAGAAGTAATCTCAAGGCTCTCATTTTTGCAGAAAGAGAACCTAAGGAAATCAACGTTTTTTGAGGAGGCCAAAATTTCATTGTTTCTCCTGTTCTGGGCAGGTAGTCCTTAAAAGATGTGTTTATAGTTGCGTGGAATGTGTCTACCTTTCTAGTGTCTGTCCTCACTTCTCCTCGGCATACTTTTCTTAGGATTTGCCCCCACATTCCTTGGCAATCTCTTTCCAGATCAACCTAGACCTCCATCTTGCCAAAATTGGTAGAACATTCCCTGTCCCTGTTTGTCTTCTCCAAGCACGCTCTCCACCACATCCATTCTGTGGGGATTCTTGGCTTTTGAATCCCTTTCCTAACTTCTAAGCACTGGACTTCTACAATCTTCACTACACTTACACTCAGTTCCTTAGACAATGGCCCTCGGATGACAACGTTGTCATGCATGGTGCTCCCTCGGGACCTATGTGATCTACAGTTTTGAATGTCACCCCGAAAGCAAATCCATAAAAACGCTGTGAAATTATCATGGCTCCATCTGAATGTTTGCTTTCCTCAACCTGTTCCCTCATAGTGTTTTCCATGTCTGTGAATGGTGTCTTTCACTCAACTCTTGGACCAAACTCAGAATGTTATCCTTGACTTTTATTTCCAACGGAAAGTCCTACCATCTGAAATCCCATCACTTCTATTTGCCTTCACCAATTACCCCCATCCTTACAAGCCTCTCCAGTTTCCTGCCTGAGCGAAAGAATCTGTTAAGTGGCCTTGCACTAATTCAATTATTTTTTTAAAAATAGTGTCTCCAGCCTAGTCAAGTAGCTGTCAGTAGGATATTTTAAAAATTGGGCCGTATAACCCCATTACTTGGAATTTTACTATGGCTTTGCTTCCTTTATACTGAGCACCAAGGTCCATCCTTACGGTGGCCTGCAAGGCTCTAGTTTAGTTCTCTGTCACAGCTGTGTTCTCTGTCATGCTCCATTCTTCTGTCGTCACTGTCACCGTGCTCTCCTGTCAGGATCTACCCACTCTCACAGCCATCCTGAGACAGTCAGTTCCCTAAGCTCTCACAGGCCAAGCCTCTTTTACCCTGGTTTGCTCATTTGATTCCACTGAGTTCTCTGCCAGTGTTTTGCCTCTTGATTCTTTACAGAGAATAGAACTTTCTCTTCCACTGTTCTTTCTCTTTCCTTTGCCTTTTTCTTTGCAGCACTTATCAGCACCCCATATTTTATTGCTGAACATTTATGATCCTAGGGAATGTCTCCCAGAATAAACTGTGAGCTGCTTGAGGGCATGGCCTTTATCTCTGTCACCATTCAAATGCCAATGACAGAAACATGTTCGATCAGTTGAACATCGTACAAAGAACATGGAGCGACTCAGAGCCAAATATTAAACCGAATAATGGGAATGAGTAGGTAAAGTGGGAAGAGAGCATTTACCCTGAGAGGACTGGGGGTATCTTAGTTGACTCTTGGTTTGATTCAATCTGAAATCATGTAATTGCTTTTCTGTAGACTGTTCCCACTTAAAACTCATCACCGTGCAACGAGCTTATAGCACCCCAGAATGGAAAATAACAGTCAGCATAATTTGAGTATTTGGAAAGCCACAGCAAGGATCTTATCTCAGATTCGTTCTGGAATATGTTAATAGGAATTGTTACTGTATAGCACCGAGGAATTTGCATTCAGATCTGCTCATTTGAATGACTATAAATCCAGTTATGTTCAGCATAAAATAAACCATACAAAAAAGAGAGAGGACACTTTAAGGCACATATGCTCATCTACAACAGTTTTAACTAAGGAAGGATGATAAAAACTTTAAAAACAAAGAACTTAACCATTTCATTATTCTTTTAAAAAGCTCCAAAGCAAAACTACAAAAGGGGAAAACACCACTACCAGCAGCAGTAACAAAGCAACAGTAGCACAGCAAAGGGGGAAGAACCCAAAGGCTTGACTCACTTTTCTATTTACACATATATTCCTATAGGCACAGAGCATTTAAGTGTAATAAAGTTCTTAAACTAGCAAAGAAGAAAAATGCTGTGGGCTTCTTTATCCTTCTATTTCTGACTTTTAAAAACTTGTAACTCATTTCTATTATTGTATGTGCCTGCATTTCTATTGTGTAATATGTGTTGCATAACACATTAAACCAAAATACGTTGGCTTAAACCAAAAATGAACACAAACCATCTCTTATAGTTTCGTGGGGCAGGAAATCTGGCAGTTGTCTACTAAGCAGCCTCTAGTTCATGCCTCCTATCAGGCTGCGGTCAAGATCTTAACCAGGGCTGTGATCATCAACTTGATTGTGGTAGATGACCCATTTCTTAGGTGGATCAGTCAGATGTTTGGCTAACTGGTACTGGATGTCAGTGTGAGGATCAAGAATCTTTTTTACAAGGCTAGTGTCTACCCTCAAATGAAGCTGACATAAGGGGAACCATCCAAGATGGCGAACAAAAAGTGACAACATCAAAACAGCAGCAACAATAGCAACAACAACAGCAGCAGCAACAATAGCAACAACAACAGCAGCAGCAACAACAATAGCAACAACAGCAGCAGCAACAACAATAGCAACAACAACAGCAGCAGCAACAATAGCAACAACAACAGCAGCAGCAGCAACAACAACAGCAACAGTAACAGCAACAACAACAGCAACAGTAGCAGCCCAGCAGCAGCAGCAGCAGCAATTTGTTCTACAAAGCCATCACTCACTCTTCCAGTATAGTCTGCTGACCACTCCAACTGACTCTGAGTCCATGTGGAAGGAAACTACTGTGAAACAGGAGGAGCAGGAGGCAAGATTCAAGGAGGGCCACCATTGAGTGTGGTTCTCAGCTCATTTCTAAAACTCCCTTGCAACTCAAAAAGAATGAAGAAAGGCATCAGAAAGAATGGAAGGAAGGAAAGACAAAGGAAGGAAATAAGAGGAGAGATAGGGGAAGGAAGGAAATTGGTATAGAAATGTTGAGTTATCTGAATTTGGGGCCTAGATAGACTTTTCAAATACTAAATGAATTCATCTTGTGTATATAATATAGCTCTATATTTTGCCCATTCAGTGAAAATGACACTGTAAACTTGTGATTAATATTAAAAGAAGTTGGAAAGGTCATTTAGCATTGATTGCTTCTCAGCAGGTAAATGGCTGCTATATTTCTCCATGGACATGCAATGAGAGGGTTCTTAATTTCAATGGAGACTTGCCAAACTCTGCTCTCTTGCCTCTTGTGTTCCTATTTAAGTACGCTCCCAATACATTTTAGAATTATTTTAAAATCTACCCTAAAATATTCATCACATAACTAGCTGGTTCTTCTTTTTCTCTATTTTCCTGTCACTCTGTCACTCTAAAGTCCCTCTCCATGTTATTTTGTAATATTTGGACTATGAGTTTTTTTTTTTAAGATTGCAAATATTGTATACAGTAATACATTGGAAATACCTTAAATTTTGTTGTCACTGAAAATTAGCTTTGATTAGTGGAAGTCACCACTCCATTATTTACAAACAGGCTCTCCTGAACCTCTAGCTTCCTCAAATTCATTATTAGCTAAGGAGGACTTTCTTGTTACTGCCTTCTGAGTGCTGGGGTTATACAACCTTCACATCTGGACTTTGCACCTCAATATAAGTGAAAAAAGAAAAAGAAAACAACAAAGAAATAATAGAAAATAAAACATATAGATGTGTATTCTAGCTTATTCATGGTACAGAATCATTTAGAAGCATTTAAATGGGCTTATCTTTTAAATAAAAAGGAATAGAAATTACAACAGAAGCAAAATCATACCTACTCTCAGATCACAGAACTGAATAATAAACTCAAAATGCTGGGAGCATTTCTTTCACACACAGACCTTGTGAACCAGAAAATATCTTCATCCTAGGGATAGGCAGTCATACTTGCTTTTTTATTAAGAAATTTGTGGGTAAAAGTTAGATTGCCACAGGCAATGAAAACAGCTGTGGAACGGCAGAATCTGACATGTGTGAGTCTGACCTTGTGACCCCTGAATTTGGCAGGCAACCCAATGTTCTGCAGAGTTCTGGTTCTGGTAACACACTACCTCAGTCCACCGGATGGACTCCTCGTGTTCTGTGTGATCCTTAGTGCTGTGTGTAGAAAAGTCTGGTCTTTCCCCCTCCCTTGGTTTCGTTAACATAGACTGACCTTCCCATATCACTGATTCCAAAGGAATTCCTCATCTCCTGTCACCCCACCCACTCTTTCTCCAGCATTCTAACCACTAAACATTGTAAGCAAAGATGGAGACTATTTATAAATGACCGGAGGCATGATGCAATGTTTATTTAGTCTATGTTTGCTAGCAAGTGACTACTATATCAAAGGAACATGATACGTGTGCACACTGACATTCTGGAGCCAAGTCTAAGTTGAACAGTCTTTGCCCTGTTATGGGCCATGATAAGCAGCTTTTATATGTCCAGCTTGATGATAATGATGCTTGGTATTTATGAAGTGATTATTAAAGAAGGAGAGGTATAAAAACCATAAAGGTCCCATGTCAAGTGGACATTTTGGGATTGAACTTAGAGCACCTAATTCAAAGCTGTTATGACCTGATGTTGCTTGTCTCACACTGTTATCCATATAGAGTAGATTTTAGTGAGTCACACTTCCAACATCTAATACTTTTAATAGTTCATCCAACCTTCACATAATTTTAGATTTAACTGATGCAATGGACAGCTACTTAGAAAGCCTCTCTCCTTGTCAGGACTGACAGATAATTTAATTCTATTAAAAAAAAAAAGATTCAGATGTGAGCAGTTTAACATCTACGTAGAGTGTAATCAATCATCTACCAAAGGGAATATAAAGTAAATTAGAAAATCACAATACTACTGTGGACATTAGAGAGGTAGAGAGCTCTAGCTAAGCTCCAGGTAAGACTGCAGAAGTATCTGGGTGAGGCCTTGAGGAAGCCTAAGGGATGGATGTAGGAGGCCAGGAGAAATGGGTCTACTGTCAAACCTGGACCAGGAGGAAAGCTTTTCCTAACCTCCTTCAGCTTCCCTTGGAGTTGGAAAAAAACCCTAGTGTTTGATCTCAATTTGCTAAGGCTGTAATTGTCCTAAGATTACTGTTTGTGTGTATATGCTTTGTTTTAAAAGAAAAACACCCTAAATAAATTATGGTTAGTCCTGTGAAAATAATAATGCTGATAATTGTTGTGCTCAGTGAGCATGATCTAAGCCACGAGTCACACTCTTGTGTTACACTCTTGTATAATCCTGTACCCTCGAGTGGGAGAAGACTCTTCATCTTGTTTCTGACCAACAGAATATGGCAAAGGTGACAGAGGTCACTCACTTGACTAGGTTACTGCTATGGTTTGACTGTGAAATGTCTCCTCTAGGCCCATCTGTTTGACCATTGGGTCCACAGTGGTGGAGCTGCTTGGGAAGGCTGTGGAACCTTTAGAAGGTTGTGTCTAGTTCGAGCAATTGAGTCACTGGGTGGCAGGAGGTATTTTTGACGGTTAGAGCCTAGCTCTGTTTCAGGCTCAAGCCTTTTTTTGCTTCTTGGTATGCTGAGCCAAGATTCATTAGATCTCTTTCTCTAAATACAACTAAGTTTTCCCGTCTTTTCTGTATATGATGGTCATATAACCTGAATTAACCTTCAGACAGCTTCAGTCTCAAATATGCTGTCAACCTTTCAAGGAGTGTCTGACTTTCTCTTCATAGTACTAGAGATGGGACCCATCCAGGGCTGCCAGTCTCAGTGTTTGAAGTTTTGACTCATTAAATAAAGTAATATTTTTATATGTAAATTATGAATGACAGCTGCAGGTTATTCATATATCTATATGAATATGTAGTCAGATGTTCACAGGGCTATATATTCATTTGGCTTCATTGTCTTCCCTTGAAATTTATGCTTTTGGTAGAAGTTGGACATGCTTTTCTTTAGGAGTGAAAATTGATGCTTAGGCTGAAGGTTGGATAGCTTCACTTAAAGCTTCAATCCCAGAGTAATGTCTTAGACAACCACTCTGCTTACACATGCATCAGAGGGAGAAAACTAGCTGTCCATTTGGCCAGATAGAGACAATGTCACACATATGCTAGTATTCAGTTAAGTATGAGAATCCTCAAAGGACAGTGACAAAAATGATAAACCATCATTTGTATAGATATCTGTTACCAAACATTAATTATGTCCCTTCTTCTCCCTGTACAATGAGGCACCATAGGAGTCTACCTTGATCTAAAATATTTCATTTTAGATTTTAGTTCCATGTCTCCATTTATCAGATGAACTCCATTTTAGTTCTAGTATTTTATGGCTTTGAGTATAAATTCCTTTCTCTGGAAATTCATCTCATAAAGATTTATCACCTAGAAAAATGTCAAGTTCCTTTCCTTAGATTATATTCAAATACCATTTTCATTTCTGGATTCCTATCCATCATTTTTGCTTATTTCCATCTCCTAGAAGGATCTTCACAATATTTTTAAATTGTTGTGATTCATGTAGCATGGCTTTTTGGTGTAGCTGTCAATATACTTCTCATAGTTCTAACTTTAGAAGCCAATGTCTCTGCAATTAAAAAATAATTCTGAGAACTAGGGATATATATTAGTTAATAAGATGCCTGCCTTGCTCATGTAAGTCACAAGATTCAATCTCCAGGTCCAAACAAACCAACTAGGATGTGGTAGTCATACCTGTAATTCTAGAACTTCAGGTAGTAGAGGTAGGAGGATCAGAAAGAAATTCAATGTAATCCTAGGTCATATGGTGAGTTTGAGGCCAGCCTACATGAAACTCAATCTCAAAATAATTTAAAAATCAGTCTATATTATAATAAAAACAACTTTCATGAAACCTGACATTGATAATTTTTTTCTGTTTTGGGAAGAAATTTGCTATACTCACCCACTGAGTGGAATAGAGAAAGGCTTGTTATTCATCCAAACATTTGCTGACTGTATTATGTGCTAAGCAACATGGTAGCAGTGAAATGAAAAAGCCACTGCCCTTCCTTTCAGGCCTCATGGCTTTGTGTCACAGGGATCTTTTATCTTATATGTCACTGTCACAGGCAATTTACATCCTTACTCTGACAGGGAATATTTGACTGGGATAATCTGACTATTCAATCAGTAGTTACTTAAAAGATTTACTGCACTATATTGAAGTGAAAAAGGAATAAAAATAATAAGTAGAAAAAATTCTCTTTAATAATACATTTTAATACATAAGAAAAATATGTTTTGTAAAAAAAAACCCACTAGAATATAATAGAAATCCAATCATATGGAAATAAAATTAACACACGCTTTATGAAACACTCTCTCTTAAAGAGATATATTTTGAAATGATATATTTTTCTTGAAAAGTGACAATGTTTTTTAGAGAAACTTTATATGCTATGACATCATAGTTCCTAATTAGTGATATACTTTAACTATAGGGTTTTGAGTGTAGCATTAATAATATGGAAAGGTGATTCACAGATGAATATTAAAGGGTGTATTGAACCAGGAGACTTCGGTCCTGGCTTCGATTGAGACAAAGGTGGTGATGAGAACATTAATGACAGCTTCATGGTGATGAATATCCATACTTGATACTAACTTTTAGGTGATGATTGAGTGCAGTCTAAGTGTCTTAACTGAATTTTCTCTAATGTAATCATCATATATTCTATCATTATTCTCATTTTATAAACAAATAAATTAAAGCTTAAAGAGAGTAAATGATGTTTAAGATCAGAGCCAAATGAAAGGGGACAGAGTCAGGATTTAAACTGATGCTTGGCCCCAAAATAGACATTTTGCCCCTTCATTATCTCTAACTGATATCTTCCATGTCATGTAAATCCTATGTTGACCTCTTACTCAGAAGTAATGAAAAGACTAGACCAGGAGACTTCTGAGATTCCCTTCAACTTTAAAATACGATAATTCTCTGATCTATTGTTAAAATAGAGTTTATACTTCTGTGTCTCTCTAGTACCTAATCTTAGATCTGTCTTATTCTGTTCTGAACTTAAAAGATAATGGACCTGTGACTTTAACATTCCAGAGGTTGACCAGTTGTCCCATAGATGGGTACTACCAAAGCATTTGCCCTCATAGGTTTCCTTTATCCTCACTCATCTCTGTTCCAGAGCAAGTAGTACTCAGAACAAAGAAAAGCAAGCTTCCAGGAGAAGTCTTTCCTCTGAAGGCCTCTCCCCTGGTATGCAGGACTGTCTGTCAGTCACAGATTGGAATTAATTACCACACTCATCCTGGAGGCTGGTCTTTCTTCCAATTATTTGGAAAGGAAACAATTTACTGACTTAGGGAAATATCTTATGGTTGAGGTAAGTGCCCTGAGTACTGTCCTCTGAGTTAAGTGCTTTCCTGAGGGGACAGGCTTTGACCTCTGACCTTGGTCTGCTATCCTACTTCCCTTTGCTCAAATGCAAAGATAGAGTCTAACTGAGAAGCTCTCAGACTTGTTCTGTTCTGACTAAAGCAAAGACTTCTTGGGCAGTGGAAACAAATTCCCATCTGGTACAGTTTGGAAACTTCTAAATTCCCCTCATTTATGTTATGCTTGTTTTGAAAAATCTGGGAGATGTCCACAGTTAGATATATGGAGGGCTCCTGAAGGATGTTTTGAAAAGATTGCAAAACCTAACTGCAGTGAAAGTCAAATGGCAAGCAAACTCTTTTTTAGGCACCATGCCAGACCTAACCAAACAAAACAATCAGAAAATAAACAAGGACAGCAAGTTAAAAGGCCCTAGTCAGCAACCTTATAAAACCTCACGGGAGAGCAGAGAGTTTAACATGACCCAGAGACCTAGAATCATGGTACTGCCCTATTAGAGTTCATATGTAAAACAGGCTCATGAGTTGAAGATATGGTCCCTAGCTGCTGGATCCAGCCACTGGAAGGCAATTGGATCATGACAGTATAGACGGCAACATAGGGTTAATCTACTGATGACATACTGGATAGATTATTAAAGATGATGTCTGGGTAGAAGAAGCACATCACAATCTATCTTTGAAAGCTGCATTTTTCCTGGACACTTCTTGTCTCCCTCTGTTTGCTGGTTGTCTTGACATAAGCAGCTTCACTCTACTCTGTCCTTCCTCCATGCTGTACTGCCTCATGTGAAGCAGAAACATGGATCTGAGTGATTATGCACAAAAACTCTTGAAATTGATTTAGAAGAGTATGATGCATCTCTTCTCCACTTACTTGATTTTTCCGAGTCATTTATTTGGCTTAAGTGATGACAGAGCTAACTAGTATATGTTGAATTATTGGGTATTGAATAAACCATAGACTTCTCATCATGAACTCAGTGAGATTTTGAGGAAAGGTCACCACTTAAGTCTTCTATGAAGAAATACACAAATGCCTCCACTTTTAAAAAGAAATCTTAGATATAATTGATCTAAATGACATTTTTTCCTCCTAGTCCATGTTCTTATTGTTAGAGGCTAAATATAACAGGCCTCTAGTTTTGATACAAACTTACTGGTAAAACTAAGCATCCAAATGGTTACAGGTCACTGACTCTGACAATGATTTGTGTCAAGACAGGGCAAAGAATAAGAGAGGCAAGCCTACAGTGGGAGATCCCCTATATTCCTGTAGAGAGACAACCTTTAGAGAACATTTTTAGGAAGGTTAAGATGGAGGAAATACTCAGGGCCAACAGAAGACACAGAGGGCAATCTCTATAGTTATTCCTCCTGGAAAGCTGAGCCTGATACCTAAACGGAGAGACTGACAAGAATTGTTTGAGAAAATGGAGAATTGAGGACAGAGTTACAGGTGGAAGGGATAAGATTCCAGAAAAACTAACTTGAATCATTGAAAACAGAGAAGACAGAATAAGATTGCCAAAGAATTCTTTATTATTTGGAAAACTCTCAAATTATTAAAATTGTCCTTTAACTCAGTGCTAAGTAGACACTAAAGCTTCCAATAAGAACTTATCCAGAGTTAATAATGAATTTATATATGATTGTAGCTAAATGCATAAGCACTAGTCATTGACCTAGGCAAGATAATAGTTATTTTGAAATACTGAAGTCCTAAGAAACCCTACTATTGAGTTTTATTATACAGTGGCTGGGAAATGGTGCTCTGTTTAGTTGACATCAGGAGCCTTAGAGTGACTTTAAAAATTGAACTCTTGACTTTGCTGTGTTTTTGTCCTGAAAACTCCTGTCTTAGTCATCATTCTATTGCTGTAAAGAGACCAGGGCAACTCTTATAAAAGAAAGCATTTATGTGGGGACTTGGTTACAAGTTTCAGAGGGTTAGTTCATTATCATCATGGTTGGGGGCACAGCAGGAGCACAGTGGCTCACAAAGTGCTAGAGCACTTTGTAGCTAAGAGCTATATCCTGATCTACATGCAAAGAGAAAGACAGAAGAGAGAAGAGAGAAGAAAGAGGAGAGAAGAGACAAGAGAGAGACTGGCTTGTCAGGGGCTTTTAAAACATAAAAGCCCACTGATAGTAATACACCTCCTCCAATAAGACCACAACTACACTAAGAAGATCATACCCCTAATTCCTCCAATCCTTTCAAATGGAACCTTTTGTTGGTCACTAAGTATTTAAATATATGAGCCTATTTGGGAAATTATTATTCAAATCATTATACCAGCATATAAGGTATTAATAATAGTTCATTTTTATTTATTTATTTATTTTATTTATTTTATGTATCTGAGTATGCTGTAGCTACCTTTAGACACACCAGAAGAGTGTATTGGATTTCATTAAATCCAATGAAAATGGTTGTGAGCCACCATGTGGTTGCTGGGAATTGAACTCAGGAATTCTAGAAGAGCAGTCGGTGCTCTTAAATGCTGAGCCCTCTCTCTAGCCCCCTTAATGATAGATAGTATAATACTTTAACCAAACCTGACATCAAAATCCTTGGTTTTCTGTTCCAGAAGATTAGTGTCAAATATATTTATTCCTTTTCAAAACAAAATTTGGCTTAAATATTGAGTGAGAAGAATAGTTAGTCAGGGCTGTAAACAGGTCTTAGAGAAGGGAGCCAGTCTAGATTCCAGGCTGAATAAAGAAGATGGATCTTTTTTAGAGATACATGGCTTAGAACTTGAACGTGATAGAAGAATGGTCAACTGTATTGGGTTGAAGCAAAGAAACCATTACCTCTGCATGAAAACTCAATGGTTCTAAAATTTATGCCTGATACCGTCTCCCTGCCTCCTGGGAAAACACTTTATAGTAAGTAGCACCATAGCGTAATCCTCCGGGCAGTGAGGACACAGGCAGGGAATCATCCCTGCACAGTCTAATTTGGAAACCTACCAATGTTTTCCTAGTATAGCCACAGCATTTTGAAAGGCAGCTATGACCCTCTGAACCCTGCTTTAGGACACGAGACTTTTGTGCTCTGTCCAGTGAGAAACAAGCCAGCTGTCATGTCATCTGAGTCCAGTTCCTATCACTCTTCCACTCTACCATATTTCTGTTCTCTCTCTATGATTTGTCTGAGTTGAGCTTTCTTGGTTCATAGAACTTCAGTGGAAAGGGTATTTACATCTTCACATTTTATCTTTTCTTTTCTTTTCTTTTTTTCTTTTTTTAAACAAAGTTTTTATTCCAAGTGTTCTTTAACTTTTTTTTTTACATTTATTTATTTTGTGTGTATATGATGTGTGTGTGTGTGTGTGTGTGTGTATGTATTTGTGTGTGAACATACTATGATACATGTGAAGATGTCAGAGGCCAATTGTAGGAACTAATTCTCTCTACCATGTAGATTCTGGGGATAGAACTTAAGTCATTAGGCTTGGTGACAAGTGTTTTACCCACTGATACATGTGGCTGGCCTCCAAGCATTAGATATTATAACACCCCCCCACACCCCACAATAAATTTAAGGATGGATAGAATCTGTTTCAGAACTTGAACTTAGCACAGGGCCAAATGCCCAAAAGGTCAGATTACAGAAATGAAGATAGGGAAGAATAGTTGTCCAAGTCAGGTATGGTGGCTCATGGATTTAGGAAGCAAAGATATAAGTTTAAGGCCTGCCTAGACTATATAGTGAGTTCTAGGTCAGTCTGGGCTCCAGAGAGACTCTGCCTTACAAAAATAAAATAAAATAAAAAAATAATATAAAATAGTCATAATAACTTTCTAAAGTGTCACTATTTTTTTATAGCCTCTAATTTCGTTTTCTTGGCTATAGAACAGAAGCAACAAAGGTATCTGATCTATCTGCCACCTGATGTTTATTTGGTTGTATGGAAATGAGAGATATACGAGTAGGTCATGGAACCAATAAGGAAAGCATACAACTAGGGATGGAGTTTTCAAGTCCATAGAACACTCTATTTACACGGGTCATTTCCTTCAAGGTCCTATTTTGAGCAAGTAAGATTTCTTGCAGTTCAGTAAGACTGAAGCTAATTAAAGAGAATGGTTATGCTGGGGATTTGACTTGTGCTTACATGGGAATTCTCACATCCCCTACCGGTCCCTGCCAACAGTTGACTTCTTGACTGGTCAATAAACAGCCAGCGGCCAGTGGCTGGGCAGGGAGGGGGACAGAGGTGGGACTTTTAGGATTCCTGGGCAAGAAATGTAGAGGAGAGAGAGATAGAGATTGTGCCATTAGGAGAGCAAGAGACAGACCACTTCAGAAAAGGTATGGGAGGGAGAACCTGTCGACATGTGAGAATTGGGGAAGGCGGCCCCAGGGGCCACTCCCTCACTTGGGTCTGGGGTAGCAGAGATGAAATACAGATTCAGCAAGTATTAACTCAGGAATATCAGAAGGGAATGTGTTAGCCACGTGGAGGTTTAAGAGTGGCCCAGATATTGAGCTAGCCAAGGCATATTAAATATAAAGGTTGCATGTGCTCTTGGGTGGTGCAGAACTGCACATGTACCCACCGGAAGCATAATGCAAATCTTTTTAATAATTTACTGTTACAATAGTACATTGCAAATGGATATCTTTGAATAATTAAATCTTTAATGATAGTCAGTGTATTTCCTTAAATTTATTTTGAAGATGCTATAATACCCTGCACTTATCTAAATCAAAGTACAATTTGGAGAGTACCTTCTCCCACTCTCCCTCCCCCCTTCCTCCTCCTCCTCTTCCTCCTGATTCTTCTTCTCCTCCTCTTCCTCCTTCTCCTTTCCCTCCCCCTCTTCCTCCTCCTCCTCTTCCTTCTTCTTGTTCTTGTTCGTGTTCTTCTTGTTCTTGTTCTTGTTCTTCTTGTTCTTCTTCTTGTTCTTCTTCTTGTTCTTCTTGTTCTTCTTGTTCTTCTTCTTGTTCTTCTTCTTGTTCTTCTTCTTCTTGTTGTTCTTGTTCTTGTTCTTGTTCTTGTTCTTCTTCTTCTTCTTCTTCTTCTTCTTCTTCTTCTTCTTCTTCTTCTTCTTCTTCTTCTTCTTCTTTAAACACAAACTAATGAATTCTTTTGACTTAAGCACTTGAACTGTTTTAAATTAGCACTTTCAATCTTTCAAAAGAACACCCCAAACCACTAACTCTGACTCTAGTTTTTATGGTCCTTTCTGGCAAGTCAAATTTTTAATTATCCTGAAAGTACTTGATAGGTTGAGTAATAAATGATATCTGTCAGTTCGGAATAAAAAAGGTGACAGCATGGTGCAAAGTTTGGAGATGAGCTGCAGAAGGCATCTGTGGTCTGTGGTTGGATTATTAATGTGGGATGCTTGATCCACAATTCAGACAGATGAGAGCTCTTCAAAGAACCAGAATGTCAGATCTGAGAGAACTGATTAAACAACTCTGCTTTCTTCAAAAGCACACTGGCACGAGGGACTTGCAGAATCATACATAGTCTAAAAGTGACTACACAGGAGAGAAGAACCTGTCATGAACTTTCTTTTATAATTCGTCTTTTATTTGATTTTTCTTGGTGTTTGAAGCCATCATAAGAGTTATAAAAGTACATACTTTTTATATAACTGGCTCTAAATGGCCAGCATCATTTTCCCCCCCAGTTCCTATGGTATTGGCATGGAATGTCAGAGGAAGCAAGGAATGATCCTCCTGCCTGTTCACACAGGCACTCTATGTGACCACCTAATCAAGAGTGGCTTTAGACTGAGACAATTCTGTCTTTTACATAAGGGATGATATAAATAAATGTCTCAAGCTTGAACAAAGAGGAAGACGACGACTCTAGGCAGAGCACCTATTAGAGTGGAAGCAGGATCCCACACACCAGGCAAGTATCCTAATTTTGGGCAATGACTTGTTTTTGGTGAGATGTTTAGATATGTGTGATCGCTGGGCCTGCAGCTTCTGTATTGTACCATCAATAAAGCCTTTCCCAGCACAGACTTCATGCATACACAATTGTTTTGACAATAAAGACAGCTCAAGCTATTGAGCTATTGAGTGCAATGCACATATTTAGACATGGTTCCACTGAAAAGTGCCAGATGTGCCCCACTTGTCTTTGCATTTCTATTGCAAAATACTTGAGAGTTGATAGAGGAAAGAATTTTTGCACATAGCCTTGTGAACCCTTTCCCAATGGTTGGTAGGCTCTGTTGTTTTGGAACTTGTGGTGAGACAAAAATATCAGGCTAGAAGGGCACAGAAGAGAAAATTTGCTTATTTCATGGCAGGTAATAAGTGATGAGGAAGAAAAGATCTGGCCATAGACGTGTAGTTGAAAGGCATCCACCCACTGACCTTCTTCCTTTATGTAGACCCCACTTCCTAATAGTAGATCAGTTATGAATTTATCAATGGATGATGTTAGTATCCCTCTGGTAGTGTCCCCAGCTGAGGAATCAAACCTTTGGTGCACGAACCAGCTGTACAGTTTTCAGGGTATAAATTATATCTATCTATACCATAAAGCCTGATAGTATAAAAATGAAACAGCTATATATATCCTTGCCCCCCTACCCCCACCAAGATAGTTTAGGATCATTTAAGAAGAGGGAGCAGACTGGAAGACTGGAAGACCCAGAAGTAGTGGGTGTCTACAACAGAAGTATTTGCAGGCCATGACAGAGCGGTTGTACATGTGAACAGCAGCTGTGACTATATATGTCAGATCTGCACAAGATCAAGCCAACCACAATCCTAGCACGGGCAGGGGAGTGGCTTATCTAAGTCCTACCACTTGCTGAGAAGTTACTGGAAATGGATGGCTGCTGGAGTGGGGAGTGAGAATAAGGTTTTTTGTTTTGTTTTGTTTTTAGACGAAAGGCTACCCATGCTCCACTAAATGGTTCCATACCAGTGAATGTATAGGAATCACTAAGTAGACTTGGTAGGTTTTTAAAAAGAGAGACTACATGGAGCTAAGAGGGAAAGTGATGAGGAGGTCAGTGAAGAGCTGGAGGAGAGGGATGGACGGACTTGATAAAAAAACACAATGGAAGTGTGTATCCAGTTCTCAAACAGAAAAAGTAAGAGGAAAGTAGAAATGAAGCATTGATGATCACAGCAATTTGTTGACCATCAGTAAAGAAAGATTGGCTCACAGACGGAGAAAGATCACTCTGAATGCTGTGGGACTGCTTGGAAATGAGATGTCCCAACTTAGAGCTGGGTAAGGGCAGCAGGGAAGGAAAAGTAGAGAGAAAACCTTAAACACACAAAACTAAGTGGCTGCTGGTGACAGCTGCCATATTTCAAGACAGTGTGTACTCTGCCATTTAGGGCACTTCCCATGTATCAGGCGTTCTTCAACTCCTTACCCCTAATCCAAGATCAAAGGGTTTTTGTTTGTTCATATTGTGTTTGAGAAAGCATGTTAGACTTGCTCAGCCTAGCCTAAACTCATGACTTAGCCCAGGCTCACCCTGGATTTGCTGCAATCCTGCCTTGGTTTCCTCAGTGCTAGTATTTCAGGTATAAGCCACCATGCCTAGCTCAAGTGTGTGTGTGTGTGTGTGTGTGTGTGTGTGTGTGTGTGTGTGTATGTGTTTGAATGACATCTTGGTTACAGAAAATGACTCGAAGCTTAATCCATTCCAAACCCCAACTAATAACAAGTTTTAAGTTCTTTCTTCAAAACAGTTTCTGACCACAAATCAATGCAAAATGCAAAGTGAAATGGCCTTGAAACTTGAGGGGGAAATCACAAAGGTATTGCGGTTTTAAAATGAAAGCTTGGTCAGATTCCTCCCGTGCTTCAAATTCAAGGACTAGAGCCTCCACTTAGCCTCCCAAGCTCAGGAAGTGTGTTGGGAAACAGATGAGGAAGGCAGACGCTCTGCTCTTGTTCGCTTGAGCTCTGCTTGAAGGTACAGCTGCCAGAGACTCATCCAGTCCTTGGTCTTGGAAGTCAGACTAGTAAATGACCAGTGAGCCTGGCAGGCCTGGTGGTAGGGCTTGAGTAATTCCTACATTCATTCTTTTCCTTAAAGTTTTGTTTGTTCACTCTGTGGGGTGTGTGTGTGTGTGTGTGTGTGTGAGAGAGAGAGAGAGAGAGAGAGAGAGAGAGAGAGAGGGAGGGAGGGAGGGAGAGGGAGAGGGAGGGAGGGAGAGGGAAAGGGAGAGGAAGAGGGAGAGGGAGGGAGGGAGAGGGAAAGGGAGAGGAAGAGGGAGAGGGAGGGAGGGAGAGAATGACAAAGGACAATTGGTACGATTCTTATTCCATCAGAACTTGTTAGGTTTAGTGGCAAGGGTCTTTACCCACTGTGCTATAGGGCTCTCTTTTTCTTTTCTTTTTTCTTTCTTTTCTTTTATCTTTTTCCCCCCTCTTTTTTGAGACAAAGTCTTATGTAGCCCAGGCTGGCTTTAACTTCTCTGCAATTGCTTGGAACGTATGATTCTCCTGCTTTCACTGCCTGAGAACTAGGTTTATGGCTATACATCACCATTACGACATTATCTGTGCTACTGGTCTAGCCCCAAGCCTGCTAAGTAATGCTTACTTTCTTCTACTCCATCTTAATGTGATTAACACAGGATTACCATACACTATAAAGAACCTCTTAAAGGTAAGCATACATTTAGGGACTGACAGTGTGGAAATAGCTCAAATCTCTGTGAGGAACAGAGCAAAGGATACCATAGAAGAAGAAAAAGTGGTACATTTTCTTCTTTCCTTCCTTTCCTCTTTCCCTCCTTCCCTCCCTCCCTCCCTCCCTTCCTTTCTAATCTCAATATACCTTGTTAAGAATACTGTCTTGTGTAAAGCCATTGGCACCTGCTGCTTGTGTCTCTCATTAAGAGGCTGATATGCTGTGGAAACATTTTCCACTCTTTATTACTAATGTGGCCACATTTCCTTCCGATGCGCTTCATCTGCGGAGCATGTTTTTCTTGCCTCGTCACTCTCCAGATGTCTTCTCCATCTGGCACTCGAAAATATTGTAACTTGTATATAACTTTACTTAAAAAAGAAAAAGTAGGTTCTAAATATGTGTCCCATGAAGGGAGTCTAAGTTGTGTCAGAAAGCTGAGCACTTGGTTCATGGGCCTCCGTCCCATCCTGTTTTGTGAGGTGCATACTTGATGCTCAAGCCCTGTTGATTTTATGGGTCAGGTGGGGGTCTTCATTTGTAAAAGATACTGGATAAAAACTGACATACCAGTTCTCATGCACAGACTGTCATTTAGCAAAGGTACCCATCAGCTTGCATATGCCATTTGTGTTATTGATGGTACTGTCCTAGAATGGCTTCTGGGACCATGATAACTTGCCCTGTAAAAAGCAACTCAGGGAAAAAAGGACTTATTTTAGCTTATTATTCCAGGTTATAGCCCATCCATGTGGGAAAATCATGTAGGAACATCAAAAAGCTTGTTACACACATCTCACCAATGGGCAAGAGCAGAGAGAAATGAATGCACTTGCTTGTGTTCAGCTGGATTTCTCCAATCTCTTGCAGCACCCCTTAATCCCCACCCCATCTACACCAAGAGGATGGCACTGCCCATAGTGGGCTGGCTCTTCCCACATCAATTAACTTAATTAAGACAAATCTCTCCCAGACATGCCCATAGGCCGATCCAATGTAGACAGTCCTTCATTGTGGCTTTTTTTTTCCCCAGGTGATTTTGGGTCATATAAAATTGATGGTTAAAGCCAGCCATCACAAATCCTGGAGGCTGCCTGCTAACGCATGAGCATTTAGAACAAATATGGGAGAGATTCTCTTCACTGTATTGTCCACGAGTTGATTATGAGTCTCGTTTCCTGTCTTTGACTAGTGGATGTGTTGTGTTATAAGCACTCCTCCCCCACTGCTCTTTTCCCAAGTCCTCTTGTTCTCTCTCCCAGTCTCCTGATCTCACTTGTCAGCACATTTCTGACACTGAGGTCACATGTAATTTGAAAGTGCTCACTTGAGGGCCAGTTTCTATGAATGTTTTTAAACGTGTTGTGGCAGATGCCATTCCACTTCTTGTCAGCTCTCTCACAGTGATCTGGCTCCACCCAAGTTTAATCCTGATTTTTAACAGATAAAATAAGACAAAGATCATTTGCAAGTCCAGGGATGAGTTACGACTGGACTGGTCGCTGCTAGTCATAGTGATTTCATCCCGCTTTGCCAGAGACTAACTTCCCCAACCTTTCTCAGAACTAAAACTTGTCCTGAGACATAATTATATGGTCAATGACAGGTGAGGGAGGGGCTACATGCTTAAAATGAACAGAGCCACACAAAATCGGTTGTGTCTGATCTCATGCTCCTGGATTTGAACAGGGCTTGGAAAATGTGGTGTCTGAGCAGTTGCAGTCACTATATAATCACGAAAGAAAGACCAAGAAACCCCCAAAGCATCTTTTGGCTACCAGAGGAATCCTTGGACAACAATACACATACACCCTATGTGTGTGTGATATTTACCTCCATACATACATGTAGCACAATTGAGCCATATGATTCATGTGCTCATAAAACAAATGGAATAATCAAAGCAAACTAGTCAAATTAAAAGTATGCTTAGAGGAGGCACCCTGCAGCAGGGCTTGTTCCACATCAGGCAAGAATGCCCTGGTCTCACTCCATTACTTCTTTCTGATATAAGTTGGGTTAACAAGCAGAATGCCAGCTATTGAGAGAAGCAGCTCTGCTCTTCAGAGAGTGCTTACGTGTGCTACAAACATGGGAGGTAGCAGACGACAAAGAAGAGAAAGTCTGAGTTGAAATGGATTTGGTTGTTCCCTGCATTTCTAGATGACACCTTTTGAAGCAGCACTTTGGGAGTCACTGCTGCTAGCCCTCGGCTCCCCGAGAATGTCCTGCAGAAACGTCTCCCTCAACAGGACCGCTGGCTATGCAGGCTGTAGGAGACCAGAGAGTTTCAGTGGAGGAAGGGAGAGGAAGAGCTATGCGACTATGGAATAGGAGTTTTAAGTATGAATAGGGGCAGACTGTTGGGTCACAGGTCTGTGATCACTGCACTCAGAAGGCTGAGGGAAGAAGATGGTGAGTTTGGGACTAGCCTGAGCTATAGAAGAAGCAGACTGTGTCTGTAGCACCATGGTTCAAGGAGAGCCTAATGGGAACACGACACTCGGAGGAGGAGAGCCCAATGGAAACTCAGCACTCGGAGGAAGAAGACAGAGTGGCAGGAAGCGGAAGAATCACACAAGTTCCGTGTGTTGTTAGTGTGTTATGGTAAGGCAGTTCAGTGGAGTACGGCGAGAGGGAGGCCTTTTTGCTCTCTCTCTATCTCTGTCTGTCTCTGTCTCTTTCTCTCTCTCTGTTTTCCCCACAGGAAGGTGATTTGCTCAAGGTGGTGTCAGACCCATGTACCTGCAGGGTTATCGTCCTGTTCAGCTCATCATACATTGAAATCATATAGGGGAAAAAGCAACAACCATCCTTGAACCAAACAACTAAAGGCTTTGCTCACAGTTATCCCCAAAATAACACTACTCGATGACTATTTACAAAGCAGTCGAACCATGCTCAATGCCCTAAGCAAATGTCAGGGGAATACAAGGAGGTTGTATGAGGAAACTATGCCATGCTGGGTAAAGCATAGGACCCCAAGGATTGCATGGAATCAATCCCCTGTGGCCATGGAGCAACTCACCATCCTTTCTTCCCTGCAGCTACTGGGAGGCACACATGAAATGGAGCTCATAAAGTGAGCGCCTGAGCTCTAAGGAGGGGAGGGAGCAGAGGAAGGAGGAAGGTAGCTGGGCCGTGGGCAGTGTATGCAAAAGAAAACGGCATAGCGGTCTTGACCCTGTCTTTTGAACTCACTCAGTGGTCATGCTAATTATGAAGAAGAAAGATGAAGGTTAAGGGCAGCAGGCCTACATGACAGACTGCAAGAGCTCGTCAGCTCTTTGATGTTCAAGGAAATTATCTTGGCTTCCAAGAAACGTCCCGTTATCTTGTTAGAGACAGACACCAGAACATTTCAATCCTTGTTGTTTGACTAGAATGTTCCCTCCTCTCCTGTCTGTTTTCCCCGACGACTCTTCTTTTTAATTTGGTTCTTGAAAGGATGGTGTTGGCTTTTGTTTCCTAATACTATTGGTTTTCTGGCAAGCTCACTTGTTTTTCTAGAACTTTCCCCTCTTGGAAGCTGACATTTAGAAACATCTACAGAAGCTGATCCATGTCACAGGCTAGTGACACCATGAACAGTAGGAGAAAATGACAGCCTTGAGCTTTGACAAAGCTCCAAACTGAAATACATTTAAACTGAAAAGGAGATGCAACTCTGTGGAGTCACAAACCACACTATTCCTCCACCACACCCCCATCCCAAACTTCTGGAAGGGAAATCAGTTAGGACGATGCAGAGGTTATGGCTAGGCTTCTGTGGATGCTGCCAAGCTTCTGATGACCCCTGTCATTATTTTGTTATTTTGTGTGTATGGGAGTTTAGCCTACTTTGATGTCTGTTCCTTGTATTCCTGGTGCCTGAAGAGGCTAGAAGAGTCAGTCAGACTCCCCTGGAACTGAAGTTACAGCAGCATGAGCTGTCATGGGGGTACGAGGAATAGAATGTGGGTTCTCTGGAAGAGCAGCCAGTGTTCGTAACCACCGATCCATCTCCCCAGGTTCTGAGGTACATGCTCGTAAAACATCTCCAAAGCTCATGATGTTACAAATGTGGAACAATATCTTAGGTCATTATGGGTCACAGTTTTATTGACAACACTGTTCAAAACATGTTCCTTTTCCTTGATTGCTAATGTACCTAAGTCAGGCTAATATTTTATAATTAACAAGAAAGACTACATTGTCCTCACCATAGTGGTGGTAATTTTCAATACTTTTTTCAATTTTTCAGGAAAAGATAGGTTAGTTAAATGGTTAGTAGGACTTGTGTGACTGTGTGTGAAATCATTAATTAAGAATATGAACAGGCCCAGGATCAGAGGTGAGGAGGACATATCATCTGTCCCAACACCGGGAGTAACTGGGACCAGTGGTACCAGGCACACAGGAACTCTGCCAGCCCAGTGGCTCAGGTTCTTCCAGTCTGTCTGGGGCAGCCGATGCCCTGAGCAGACCTTGGGCACAAACTGCAGTCATTCCCAAAACATCCAGAGGAAGCTCCATTCCCAGGTGCTCTAACAAGCCCAGGGTCACAGGATCCCAGAATCACAGGATCACAGAGACAGATTGACTCTGAGGAGTTCTGACACAATCAAGACCACAGGAAGGACAGGCTCCAGTCAGATTTAGCAAGTGCAGGTAGCACTAGAGATAACCAGTTGGCAGGAGGCAAGTATAAGAATATAAGCAACACAAATCAAGGTTACTTGGCATCATCACAACCCAATACTCCCACCATAGCAAGTCATGGACACACCATCACACTGGAAAAGCAAGACTTAGATATAAAATCACTTCTCATGATGATGATACAGAGCTTTAAGAAAGACATAAATAGCACCCTCAAAGAAATACAGGAGAACACAGGTAAACAGCTAGAAGCC